>NW_006238923.1:8976683-8984269 GCF_000375325.1 Capsella rubella
GTGGATCGGACGCGGCGATGCTAAACGACGCTGTTTCGAAGGCTCGTGAGGTTTTGTTCGAGAAGGCTGTTACGCCGAGTGACGTCGGGAAACTGAACCGTTTAGTGATCCCGAAACAACACGCGGAGAAGCATTTTCCGTTACCGGCGATGACGACTGCGACGGGGATGAATCCGTCTCCGACGAAAGGTTTGTTGATCAACTTGGAAGACAGGACAGGGAAAGTGTGGCGGTTCCGTTACAGTTACTGGAACAGCAGTCAAAGCTACGTGTTGACCAAGGGGTGGAGCCGGTTCGTTAAAGAGAAGAATCTGCGAGCCGGTGATGTGGTTTGTTTCGAGAGATCTACCGGACCAGACCGGCAATTGTATATCGACTGGAAAGTCCGGTCTAGTCCGGTTCAGACTGTGGTTAGGCTTTTCGGAGTCAACATTTTCAATGATAGACCAAACGGCGTCGCAGTGGACTGTACTGGTGGCAAGAAGAGATCTCGGGATGATGATTTGTTTTCGTTAGGGTGTTCCAAGAAGCAGACGATCATTAACATCTTGTGACAATTTCCATTTTTTTTTTAAAAATTGTTTTTCTTTTTTACTTTTCTTTTCTCTATTAAATTGGCAAGTTGTAAATTAGGACATGACAAGAAAAAAATGACAACTAGAGAAAATAGTTTTTGTTTACATCTAATTAGGGTTTGTTTTTCACCCTTTGCTGAAATATTATGAAGTGTTTAGTTTCCACCTTGATCTTATTTCACCTATCTTTATTGCATATATTTCAATTGGAATACAATTTGTTAAAGAGTATATAATATCTTTAATAAAATTAATGCATGCACTTACATATGTACATTATTGGAGAAAATTATCTTAATAACGATCAAGAAAACAGAATAGTATAGTTAAATGTCAACATGGCCAATAAGGAAACGTGGGTGCGATACGAAAAATCTATTTATGTGGTCGAGATGCTTAAACGGAGAACAACATCATCGATTGTTCAAAGATTTTGTACGTTGCTTTATTAAACTAAGTTTGAAAACTGATTTTTCATGTACGATTTGTGGAAAACACTGACCAAAAATAATTAAGAACATGCACGGAATCTAAATTACGGTTTTAGAAACCATTTGAATTATATATTTAATGCAAGTACTATATGATCTCGAAGTTGATAATTGTTTGTCTTATGTCGTAAGATTCATGCATCTTGATTTATTTCACGAAGTATAGTTGTGTTTTTTAAAAGACTCAATTAGATCTTAAAGGACTATACACAAAAATGTATGTGCAGTAGACACTGGTTCATGTATTGTTTTTGTCTCATAAACAATAATTAACCACAGTTTTTATATTTTCAAACATGTACGTGACACTGTCAAGATATTTTATAATTCATTATAATGTTGAAATATTTAGATAAGTTAATGAAAGTACGTATAAGACGAAAAACAAAATCTAGTATATGATGAAATTGTTACCTACTAATAAAACCGTAACATAATTATAATGAGAAAGATTAATTAGCAAAAATAACTGTCTTGATGAATATTGCTCTAATGACTTAAAGCCCATCACGTATAAAAAGGTCCATGCTCATTAACGTTTGTCGATTCTTTTATGGAAACATGTAATCTATTTTTTTATGTCTTTTGGGTTTGAAATGTAAATTGAGTTTGACACACGTACAATAGCCCAACTCATTGTGAGTTATTACTTCTGACTCTTTTCTTTTTTGTCCAAATATTACAAGGAACATCAATGATAATTGTTACACATATGTGTTATCACTCGAACAGTTCAACATATCACATTTTCTTTTCCTGTTAACATTTGGTCGAACCGTAACAGCTAAAATACAATTACATATTCGATGTAACCTTTACTATCTAGTATAACATATACGTAGCGGCTCCCGTTCAACATAAGATAAGTAATACGTCTTTATTTCTTATTTGGTCTTCAATATGTAGTTTTCAGTTTCAGGCTCTGCTGTCATATTTTGTAAGTAGAGAAATATAAACATAAAAATTTTGTTACCTAGCTGGGATAATAAAATAAAAACTGTTATAGATTACTATGTAACAGATGACCTTGTCTCTCGAGAAACAATTTCTGTGTTTTATTTTCTCAATATTCTATCTACAGTATGTCGTGCTTGCATGAGTTCTTTATCATCACTTTGTATTCATTCTCAAACAACACAACCGATTCTTAACACACGTTATATATTCGTATATTCCTTTTACAGTAATACTAAGTGAATATATAAAAAGGCAAGTAACTCCACTAAATTAGTCTGTTAAGCTCCACCCAAAGTTTTACCAACATCTTTTTAGTATTAGCTGTTGCAATTGACACATACCTAATTGATTTATTTTAGATAACTACCTAACTAATTAACTTTAAATCATAAACCAAATTCATCTTGAAGGACCTAGACTCAATAGACTAATGAAATAGATATTATAACTTCTGGAATCCCAAAGCCAATGACATTCACCTCACCTGCCATCTCAGCATATTTTAAGACCATAATTATATAGATGTCCATTGACTCAGAGCATGGGCATTGGTAAGACTTAGATTTAGGTCTCATTGTTATTTTAATAATTTTTTGATGAAGGGACAAATGTTTAATTTGTATGTACGAGCATTGGTGTCCTACGTATTTTGTCCCACGTTAAAAAAAATCAATTTTTTAAATTCTTTTATTTTAATTTATAAGTAAAAACATTTGAAATATTGGATTAATATATAACATATTAAGATTGGAAAAATTGAAAAATTACAAAGTTACAAAAACATGAAAAAACATAAAACATACGATAAAGACATTAAAAACATAAAACATAAAACATACAAAGAAAAAAATATTTTATTGAATTTTTAGAAATTTGGAACTTAATCTTCATTATCTGGAAGATGTCCAAAAGTACTCTAAATATGCTCAATCAAATCTTTTTTAATTGTTCATGGGATTGTCTATCCCAAACTCTTGTTCAACAAGTAATCGTTGTGCCGATATTTGAACCCACACCGGCGGTACCAATGGTATATGTTTGATTAACATCTTCTTTGTGTTGAAATTCAGAAACATTTGGGAGACTGTATGTATGTCGTTCATCTTCCACAATCATATTATGGAGTATAATACATGCTTTTATAACATTTGCTATTTTATTTTTATCCAATAAAAGAAAAATGATTTTTTTTTAATAATGGCAGACTCTGAGAAAAAGAGAAAAAGGAATACACGAATCGACCCCAAAAACAAATTTTCCTTCACTTATCCATAAACCAATCAACAATGTACACGTGGCCGGAAGGACGGACGTATTTCGTCCCTTTTGTAAGAATGTTTCTTCTATTATTATGCATATTTGATTTATTTTTAAATAGTGTAATGTGTAGGACTTGTGATATTAACGGCGATGTCCATGCTCTCACCCTAGTGACTATATATAGTATTAGATACCAAAAAGATTGTTATTGAACCAGTGAAAATGGATGCTATTATTTTGTTTTTGTCACAATTTGTTTGGTTTATAAAGGGAAAGGCTGACAATCTTGTCTACATTTCCGAAGAAAAAGATTATCAATTTTAAACCCGGAAAAAAAATATCTAAAATCAAAACATGTATATCTTCTTGAAAACTTAATAAAATAGGTGAGATGGTTAGCTGTATTTGAGGTAAAGGGAAGGCCACTTGGCCTTGGCCTTTAGGAGAAGGTAAGGGTCAGCTTTGTTAATCCAACCTCTTTGTTAGAGGGGGTGTTTTAATGCAAATTCAAAGAGATTTGAACTCGATGGGTTGGTTATCTCCTGATTACATGGATCACTGTCTTAATAAGAATGTAACTTAATCAAGAACTTCAAAAAAGTTAGTCGTCTAAAGAAAAAGTAGGCGTTGAATATATTATTTATAAAGATACCTTTTCCTATACGTTTTCATAACATACATAGTATATAATTTTGATTTCATGTTCTACAACTTAATTTACATTGTGATGACTTTACAGTTTGAGATATATAGTGAGAATGATGAATAATGAAATGATAGAATAGTGGTTAGCTTGAACAAAACTCTAGTGAAACTATTATGAAAGTTAAATAGATATACTGCGGGAGAAAGATATACTTTTTGTTTCGTTACGAATTTAAACACATCCTATAGGAATCAAAAACATAAATCACACTTCGAGAACGTTAACACTTGTTATGTTAAGAAAAAATGTTTTTTCATGTTTATCTTTTATAGAAATTAAGATTCCTCTTAAAAGAATGATACCAATTTTTTTTGCTTTTTTTCACAAGAAGATAATTTAAAATGGGTAGAGAATATCTAAAAACTCAAGAGAAACAAAAAGAAGGCAGAGATATACTTTGGACAGCACAGATATCATAATTAAAAAGCATACAGTATATGTTTTTTTTGGGTAAGGAATCATTTTTCTTGTGATTCTCTAATCAGTTACAAGAAAAAGGCCAAAATATATATATTCTTCTTTTTTTTTTAATAAAGAAAAACAAAAATAAACCAGAATATTCGGCCACGGGGGACCATACACACCTCAAAATGAAAACAAACGAAAAATGGAATTTTAGAAAAAATATTCGTTAGCACACCACAATGAAAATTATTTGATTATTTATTCTCAACATTAATAAATAAATAAATAAGAATCTGCAATTAGTTTTAAATAATCACCGCCTTGAATTGGAAGAAAAAATGATTATGTGTTTTCTCTCTTAAATGGTCGTTGGTCCATTCTTCATGAACAAGTTGCCACCTGGTTCCGTTACCAAACCGCGTTACTACTTACCACCGCCATGGACCAGAACGTCTTTGTTTAGTGTTTTTACTTGTTAAAGTTAAGTCTTTGTAATACAATTGTTCAATTCCATTTCCATTTACCATACTTACAGTCTTACACAAAACAAATGTGAATTACTCGAAAGATACCCAAAAAATGAAACCTTACTTATTATTGTTGTGTGTAAATGTGTAATGTTGTAATCTCTCTACTGTTTTACAATTTTATTCAAAAATTTGCAACCTAGAACAACGAACATTCTTGGTTACACAACACAATATATCATAAAGAAACGAATTTTTTCATTTTTTTTTTTCATACAAAAATGGGGAACTATTTAGGAAAGAGGGAGAAGGTGTGGTGTGTGGGTTGAAGAAGATGTCGCCGGCGATTTGCAACGCGTGCTACTTCTTTCTCCCGACGGTGAAGGTTGCTGTGGTTGTGTAGCTACAGGAGCGTATACTCTACCGTTCGTTGCATCATGCGACGATGGAACCCAAATGCCTTCAACCACCATGAACTGCCGTTGTTGTTGTTGTTGTTGTGTATTTTCTCCGACGTTGGTTGATACCGGAGTAGCTGGTCTTCTTGTGTGAAGTCTATATTTCTGTAAAAAAATATCAAGAAAGTTCAATAATATTGAAAACTTTAGAAATTATGAAAAGTATCATTGATTAGTGGAGAAACATAAAATGATTAGTGGGTGTTGTTGTTACCTGTAAATGGCTTTTAACTTCGTCATTGGTTAAACCATCGACCTTCATGAGATCTCTAATTTGCTTTGGTGTAGCAACTGCAATATTTGGCAATAATTAAACCCACAATGAGTATTTTTTACTTTGTTATCAAAGTTTGATTCGGACAACTGAAAATATTAGATTATGGTTTTTACCATGCGATCCTCCGAGCTGCTGAAGTGCGTGCAAGAATCTCCGGTGTAACTCCGGTGACCAGCAACGTCTTTGCTTCCTATTAGATGGAGATTGTTTCAGCTGCTCAAACTCGTTTTTACCTCCGACAGTAGTTTCAGCCGTGGAGCTAGATGTCGTCGTAGGCGTCGGGGTGATTGCTTTTATCAGCGGTTGAGGAGAATCATCATTATTATAATTAGCCTTCTTATTAGGTTTATCCTTTTGAAACGGTTGAAACGCACCGGCGTTGTTGCGTTTGACCTCAATTACAGCTGCCTTCTTGTTAATAATGACTTGATCATCTTTAGGTTGTGGATCTGGCGATGATTGGTTCCATAGCTGAACAGATCTAAGCCAATCCGATTTCTTCTTATCACCACCAGCGTTATTGTCACTATTCGTTTTGATGCTCTCGTCACGATCAGCTACATGATCTTTATCGTTAGCATCGGATGAAGATGAAGTCCACTTGATTGGGATGAACTCTTCAAACACGGGAGCAGCATCGCCGCACTCGCTCGTAGTCCGCTCAGAACATTCTGATTGGCTACGAGCGTGTTCTGACATCGAAGATGATTCAGATAGTTCCTTCCGGCACGACTCAATCGCTGTAATATAAACGATTAAGAATTGAATGAAAAAACCAAAAGAAACATAAAAAAATGTGTAATAGTATGTAAAAAATGAACATACCTTGGGTAACAAGCTCCAAACAGAGAGGAAGCTCACGCTGAAAGACTTGAATCTTTTTTTGTTCTTGTTCAAGGGCTTCGACGTAATCATGACATCTCTTCATATTGTTGGTGTAATCCATTGCACCGCTCTTAAGCATTGTTTTATACAATGGATCTAGCTATAAGACTTAGTAACAGAGGATTTTGGATACGGGATCTAAATGAAGGAGAGAAAAGGATCAGAATATAAGCTTGAAGCACAAGTTGGGAAGTTTTAAGGAGAGAAAGAGAGAGAGGTATATAGAAATGGTGTGTCTAATAATCAAGGTCGGGCCGTCGCGTACCTAAAACCGAATCTTTTTTAAGAAGAGAAGAAAAAAAAAAAGGTAAAAAAGATTTATTATGAGTTGTGGAGGAAATGGTAAAATAGCATAAGGGGGGGTATTGGGAGAATGATTCCAAAAGAGTTGGTAGATTTCAAAAGTTGATAGATTTTAAAATTCTCAAAGATTATTTTAGATTCTAATAAATTTGTTTACCTAAATTTGTGGATTCTTTGTAGTAACTTTTCTAGATTTTAGTAGATTGTTCATAACTTTTAAAAAAAAAAAATGTAAAATGAATATATGATTAACGTTTGCTTTCCATATATAAGCAAACAATATCATTATTTATTTCTTTATATTGGTGTATTTTGACATAGAGAATAACTCATAGCTTTTCCTTCATCTTCTTGGACGACGAACACTCACCAGGTAATAGATCTTTGCTCTTCAATATTATAGTTTTGTTATATTCTAGAATAGTTGCAATTTTTTTTTTCTTATTTCCAAGTTACGTATGCTATTGTCCTTCAATATTGTATTTTTTACATCCTAGACTATTTACTATTTTGTCTTCTTTTTGCAAGTTACGTATGTTTGTTGATTTTTTTGGTTTATTAATATTTTATGTGAAGCTCTAAGGTTTGTATTCATATGCTTGATTGTTTAGCATATTTTTAGTTATACTAACTACCATAAGTTTTCAAAAAAGATTATAATGGATGAAAAAGAAAAGCAATATACTCAGTGGACTCTGGATGAAACGAAAGTGTTGGTCGAACTACTTGTCGAGGGTATTCAACGTGGATGGCGTGACACTAGTGGTGTAATGAATAAGGCAACGGTGGAACATAAAATACT
>NW_006238923.1:8986205-9083492 GCF_000375325.1 Capsella rubella
TGATGGCGAGGCCTGAAGTTACAACACCTACAAAGATAAGTGAGAGCACAAGATTTTATCCCTACTTCAAGGTACATATAAATTATGGTTTTTAATCAAGTTATGATATAGTTTTTTATCCATTATTTTATTGGAGATTTCAAATTGAATAGGACTGCATTGGAGCTATTGATGGAACACATATTTTTGCGATGATACCAAGAGATGATGTTCATAGTTATCGTAATCGCAAAGGGTTTGTCTCACAAAATGTCCTTGCTGCTTGTAACTTCGATTTAGAATTTATGTATGTTCTTAGTGGATGGGAAGGTTCAGCTCATGATTCAAAAATTTTAAGCAATGCACTGACAAGGAACACTAGCAGATTACATGTTCCAGAAGGTAATATAGCTAAGCTATAGTATATAGAATTATTAGTAGCATATTTTTTTTATATATATATATAGCTAAACTTAATTTTTTCTAATTGAATTTTGAATTTCAGGAAAATTTTATTTAGTAGATTGTGGGTTTGCTAATCGTCACAATTTTTTGGCTCCATTCCGACGTACCCGATATCATCTACAAGATTTCAGAGGTGAAGGTCGTGATCCCCAAAACAAGAACGAGTTGTTCAATCTGCGACATTCATCTTTGAGAAATGTAATCGAGAGAATCTTTGGTATATTCAAATCTCGTTTTTTGATTTTCAAGTCTGCTCCTCCTTTTCCCTTTAAAACACAAGCAGAGTTGGTTTTAGCTTGTGCTGGATTACATAACTTTTTACGCAAGCATTGTCGGTCGGACGCTTTTCCGGAACAAGTGATGGAGACAAGCAATGAACAAGTTAATTTTGAAGAAACTGGAAATTTCGGTGTTCTTGAATCTCAACAAAGAGAAGAGAATACGCTAATAATTGGAGAGATACAATAGCATCTAATATGTGGGCAGATGCACTAGGAGCTGGAAGTCAACGATGATAAGGTATGTTATTAGTGATCCTACTTTGAGTTTAGATTCATTTTCTTGTTTTGAGTTATATCTAGTTGATTGTGATGATAATGATCAGATGACGAAGTTAGGTGACGTGACGGAGTTTCAGGTTGGTGTCACGACGAGAGAAAACGTTGTTTCATGTCTCTCATCATACGTTTGATTATCTTTGGAGGAGTTTGTTATCCAAACATATGTTTTTTTTATAAAGATGATACTCATGATACGTTATTTTATTATGTTTGGATTTTGTTACTTGAGTTTGTTATCCAAACATATTTTTTTTTTATAAGATGACATACGTGATACGTTTACGTTTGGATTATACTTCTTATAAACTTTGCAAATATCTAGGATGAGTAGAGGATTTTGAAAGTTGTTGTTAATGTGTAAATGTGTATAAAATCATTTTCTCAATAACACTAGAGTTTAATAGAATTGCAAAATCAATGAATTCACAACTTTTTGAATAACAAATGATTGTAAAAGATTTTTAAAAATCAACACACCAATAACACAAGATTTTAAATGAATTACAAAATCATCATACCAATAACAAAAGACTTTAGTAAGAATTCAAGAATCCATAAACCAATAACAAGAGAATTTTAAACTTTAAGAATCTTTAAAAATCATTCTCCCAATACCCCCCATAAGATAAGGATTGGTTTGTTGATTCATCAATTCTATCATATAACAAAGAGAGAGGAATATTCGAGGAGATTGGGGGGGGATTCCCTTTCCATATTCAATCACATCTGGCGATGACGTCAGCATTCCCCATGACGTTCAGATAAGAACGACGACGACGACGAAGACTCCATTTTTTGAGTCATGTACTAATTTGTTTATTGACCTTACCGTTCGTTCTTTTCTTCCCTGTTATTATAAAAAACAAATGCACATTAATTTTTTAATTTATACTCCATATCGTATAGTTTAAGCAAAACGAGGGAAGAAGAATATACTACTACTACTACTATTGTAGATTCTATTATGTATTTTTCCGTTAAATAAGATATCAGAAAACTAAAAAATTTATTTTTACATAAATGTTTGACATCGACTTAAATTAAAAAAAAGGAATCACACCAAAAAGAAAATAAAAAGGTACTACCTAAAGAGAATCAATTTAGAATATATCATTTTAAATTACATTTTTTTTCAAATATTTACATACATTTTGTAGAGGTGGAGGAATATTCCTTAGGAGTTGTGGGAGAAAAATAAGCAACAAAAAGGAAAAAAAAAAAAAAGGGAAAGGAGAGAATCTTAAAGAAGCGTCACATTCACACATAATGATATTATCCAGATCGCGTTTCCTCTTTTACTCAATTTTTTTTGTAATTTTTAAAAATGTGTGACTCTTGACGTTACCGAAGAGCCATATTCCCACCTGCCCCGCACCAAACCTACTCTCTCTCTCTCTCTCTCTCGCCCTATTTATCAAGCAATATTCTCGTGAATGAATGAATAACCTGACACCCCCAGACCCAGCCCATATATATTGGTTGTGGAATTAAAAAAAAAACAAAAAACCAATATTAGTGCTGTCTTGTGCTTTCACTCCTGTAAAATGGAAAACACGTCTAACTTTTGAGTTCATATCCTTGAGTGTTTCTCTCAATTTCTTCGAACTGAACTGTGGATATGGCTATTGTACTGTGTCCATCTACTACCGTACCAAACTATATTTTATGTACCTATAAAGATTCAAAAGGCTTTTTAAGTTTATAATCAGTATTTTTGGACGCGTTGTGGCTATAACTAGCTATAAGTAAAATTGTACGAGAGGCCTTAAAGCAATTGAAGAACGATATATATCAAAATCAAGACATAGTACAAGGCTACTCCTAATGTTTGTTTGCTATGTATCTATGAGTACATTCTAATGGCACTTTTGCCGACCAAGACACATTAGCAATAGCTAGAGTGTTTGTTTCCCTTTTTATTGCTATGCTGCATTACTAGCTAGACATGTCATCCAAACCGCATACCGCAAGTTTTCATCTTTCCTACTCGTCTCATGTAGTCGATGACACATAGGCTATGGACAAAGAGGTTTGCAAGTACACAATAACGAAAGTCCTGAGAATTGATCATTTGTGATTACATTTCTTTTGAGTTAAGGGATCATGTACAAGCTTACGGATGTGAAAGACCACCAACATTCTTTTAGATGAATATAATTACCACGAGGTCAAAGTTGTTGATTTTGAGTTCAGAATGTGTTGCCCCTTGAGTACATATGAACAAGAAGAATGACCAATACAAAAAACAAACGGAACAAAAAAAAAAACTCGATAAAGATGAACAAAACTTTTTAAAAGGCCAAGCGGCCCATGAACAAATTTTGTTATTGGGACCAATATTTAAACTGAGCTCACAATGATTATCGGGCCTTTCTTTGTTCCAAGTTTCGACCAACCTAAATGTGTATATACATACATACAAAACAGAAGAAGAACATGATATAGTAGTAGTATTAAGTGTAAACCATCTACTGACAAGTGATATAACCAACCTATCCCGGCTTTAACGAGAGAGAGTTAAGCTGGTTTTGGCCAGTCAGACATGTACACAAAATCAGTAATAATTACAAATTTACATATTTTCCATTTTTTCGTGCGCGACCATTCGATGAACCTCCACACTAGTCTTCTTCACAAGAACATCTGCACTAATTCCACAGATGGTATTTGTTAATTTCATAAAAGGTCAATTATCTAATCATATTCGTTTCCTAATTTGTTTTATCTTTTTCTAAATGTAAAATATACACAAAATAAAAAACTTGACCAAAAACTCGAACGACCAAGTCTTTTTTTGTATATCACATTTTCTATTTGGAAGTTTTGGCCCCCAAATCAAAAAAATTTGTATCAATCTATTTTCTTCTTCTCTTTCTCCAGCCGGAGAAGAAAGGAGAATTTTATAAGAACACAAGCGAATTCCAAGGATTGATATATTTTTCCGGGAAATAAGATCGTTAGGCTCATCACAATTCCACAAGGCGAGAGATTGATTTTTGTTTTCTTTTGATCTTTTGATCACATTCACAGCGCTCAAAGACTATGTCGTCGTCTGAGGTGAAACAGCTGATCGTCGTTGCTGAAGGTACCGCCGCCTTGGGTCCTTATTGGCAAACCATCGTCTCCGACTACCTCGACAAAATCATCAGGTTTCTCTTTCTTTCTTTTTTTTTCCATTCGAATTTAGGGTTTAGTTTGATTCCGTTCTCAAATCATGCCTTCATTTCAATTTTATTAGATCGAATCTTGATTCCTCGCGTTTGAGTGATTATTACTGTGTTTATTATATGGTGTTCATTTTGGGGCAGTCAGCTAACTTATGATCCCTACATTAGTAGATAATGTGGTGAGGGTCTTGTTTTTGATACAAATCATCCACAAGGCAATGAATAATTTAGTTGTTTCTTACCTTCATCAGATAGAATTGGTATTAAGATGTGATTACAGAGAATTCTCTCTATTCAATTATACTGTTTGATCATTTGAATTGCCTCTACAATTTTGTTGCCTGTAAGTAATCATGGTGCCTAATTTTATTAATATCCCACTAAGCAAACTCTGCCATCAAGATTCTATATTGTTGTTGTATTCTAAAAGCTGGAGCATCTATGGTGATAAGACAGTCCAAGTAATAATCACTTTTGACAGCTTCTTCTGATGGTTGGTTGAGTAACAATAATCTTGTATTTACTTGTACATTTTCTATGGATTGGATTATTCTTTTTGGTGGATATTATTGAGAACATCGGTTAGATCAGTTACTATTAAGCAGCTTGTTTGCCTTGTTGAGAGGTGTATGGAGATATAATTCTTCTGAAACTCTGCTTACTTTTATCAAACTTTCAGTCTAAACGGCCCAGTTCAAAATACTATCGGTTCCCTGCTACTTGTTATAACAGGCTCCCTTCTTTGGAAAATTAGATAGTTTTTTGTTTGAGTATGTTGAAACTTGTGAAATTGTTTTTTTTTTTGTGGATTGTCCCCCGGTTAAACTACTAATATCTCTCCCTAGCATTGTTTTTTTTTCTAAATTTCAATTATACCATCTGTTAATGCATTCTTTGTGTTGGTCCAGGTCTTTCTGTGGCACTGAGTTAAATGGAGAGGTACTGTATCTGACTCATCCTCGTTTTTGAGCAATGGCAAACAATTATTCAATGTTTAGCAAACTTGTATAATCAATTTTTTTTTTTTATTATGTTAATTTAGTTAACAACTCAAATCATTGTGTCCAAAAATTAAGAGAGCTAGTAGATAGTTTGAAATGTCTGATTCAATGGTTGATGAGTTTTTTATATATTCACTAAATTTGCAGAGGAACCCTGTTTCTACTGTTGAGCTATCACTGGTGATCTTCAATTCTCATGGTTCATACTGTGGTATGTATTGTGCTCATTTTCGTGATGTCTAATTACAAACATTGTTTGGGTGCTTTTCCATGGTCTTGGTTATTCCTTTTTATTTTGATTATGTTGTTCTTGTATTTCGTTCTTTTTAGCTTGCTTGGTACAACGAAGTGGCTGGACAAGAGATGTTGATATTTTCTTGCATTGGCTTTCGTCCATACAATTTGGTGGTGGTGGTTTCAATGAGGTTGCTACAGCCGAAGGGCTTGCCGAAGCATTGATGGTAGGAAACTTGATCTTTTATCATCTGTGCCTCTACCTTTCAAGCCACTTTGACTAATTTTACCTTCCTCATGAAATTAGTTTTTGTTATTTCCATAGCTTCATTTTTTATGGTGGTGCTTCTGTCAGCGATATTTAGGATCCTTAAACTTCATGATTTTCTTCTGACTTCATGACACAGATGTTTCCTCCTCCTTCCGGACAAGCTCAACCAAGTAGCGATCTAAAAAGGCACTGTATCCTAATCACAGCCAGCAACCCTCACACATTGCCGACACCTGTATATCGTCCACGATTGCAAAATGTGGAACGGAATGAAAATGGTGATACACAATCTGAAAGTCGTTTATCAGATGCGGAGACAGTGGCTTCATATTTTGCTAAGGTACCTTTTTAATGACTTCCCCATGTAATACGTCTGGCTACAATTACTTTTTAAAACTGGGAATCACTAACCTGTCATATTTGTGTCCAGTGTTCTGTTTCTTTGTCTGTCGTGTGTCCAAAGCAGCTTCCCAAGATTAGAGCACTATACAACGCGGTAAGACTGTGTGTCTATTTGCAATTCACTAGATGTACAGCTGTCATAACTGTTCATTTTTCAGCTAGTTCTTTCAAAGGCTGTCTTTATTCTTAGTGCTATAGGCTGGTATAAGGTTTTTTTGATACTATTTTATATGCAGGGAAAGCTCAACCCACAAAGTGTGGACTTGTCAATTGATACGGTTAAGAATCCATTCTATCTTGTCCTGATCTCAGAGAATTTTGTGGAGGCACGTGCTGCCTTGAGTCATTCTGCTACAAATTTGCCACAGACCCAGAGTCCTGTCAAAATGGACAGGGCCACTGTTGCTCCATCTCTTCCAGTCACTGGGCAACCTCCAGCCCCTGTGACATCAGGTTCTTCTACTGAATACACCCTATTAGTTCAACTATCTTGATTTCTCTTTGTCCATGTTTGAATTTTATCTTGCTTCTCTATGTGAAGATTTATTTTTGTATGATTTTCAGCCAATGGACCTATTTTGAATCGGCAACCAGTTTCTGTTGGACCAGTTCCAACTGCTACTGTGAAAGTTGTAAGTCTATTTGATCTTTTTAGTCAGTTGGAGGAGGCAGCTTTACTGGCGCAACCAACTCCTGTTTATTTTATAAGAATTAATATTAAGTTCATATGAATATCCCATTTTAATATTTGATATAATATTGTACTCAATCATCTTATTAGAGAACATTGCATCACATATGTAAATAAAAGCTTGTTAATTAGATTTTTGGGATTAAATTGCAGGAGCCTAGCACTGTAACTTCTATGGCACCAGTTCCAAGTTTTCCCCATATCCCATCTGTAGCTCGGCCTGCTACACAAGCAATTCCTTCAATTCAAACATCTTCAGCATCGCCGGCTTCCCAAGATATGGTGACCAACGCCGAGAATGCACCAGATATCAAGCCTGTGGTGGTAGGTGGAATGACAGCACCATTGCGTGCTGGCCCTCCTGGTGGAGCCAATGTAAATCTGCTTAATAATCTCTCTCAAGTTCGACAAGTCATGAGCTCCGCAGCTCTGGCAGGTGCAGCCTCATCAGTTGGGCAAAGTGCGGTTGCAATGCATATGTCAAATATGATATCAACAGGAATGGCTACATCTTTGCCTCCTTCACAAAATGCGTTTTCATCTGGACAGCAGGGAACTACTTCAATGGCTAGTTCAGGTGCACTAATGGGATCTGCACAAACAGGACAAAGCGTGGGTACTAATAATGCCTTTAGTCCTCAAACAACGTCAAATGTTGCTTCAAACCTTGGTGTTTCACAACCAATGCAAGGGATGAACCAAGGAAGTCATTCTGGAGCACAAATGATGCAAGGTGGAATTTCCATGAACCAAAACATGATGAGTGGTCTCGGTCATGGAAATGTCTCCTCTGGAACAGGTGGAATGATGCCTACTCCAGGAGTTGCCCAACAAGCGCAATCAGTAATACAACAACTTGGTGGCAGTAACAGTTCAGGTCCTAATATGCAGCTGTCCCAGCCATCATCGGGGGCTCTGCAGACTTCACAATCCAAATATGTCAAAGTCTGGGAGGTAATGTCAGTTTACCTTGTCTGCAGTAGTGGTGGTCTTATGCTTACTTAACTTACATTTTCAAATTCATGTAGGGAAATTTATCTGGACAAAGACAAGGGCAGCCTGTTCTTATCACCAGACTTGAGGTGTGTTTATGAGACTGACTATGCACTTTTCTTTCCCCCTTTGAGTCTTTTCTGGGATCATATTGCTCAACGCTTAAACACATTCCCTTTTCTAGAATTTTGCTGTGGTGCTCATAATTAGATGGTAACGTCTTGTTCTTTTAATATTTGACAGGGTTACCGAAGTGCTTCTGCCTCTGATACGTAAGTTCATTACTAATTGAAATATGAAAACTGCTTCATTATTAATCCTCGTCAATAGAGCAGTCTCCTCCTTGTGAAATTATTGTAGCTGCTAAAATAAGTTTGGCTTTCTCCTTTTGTGCATCTCCCCAGGTTGGCAGCAAATTGGCCAGCAACAATGCAGATTGTTCGTCTCATATCCCAGGACCATATGAATAACAAGTAATATCTTCTTGCTTTAGCCTTCCTTATTTCAACTGGGTCATGGGTGGATGTTGTTTTCGTGCCACTAACCTTTTTCCTGACATTGCATCAGGCAATATGTTGGCAAAGCTGACTTCCTTGTGTTTCGGGCCATGAGTCAACATGGGTTCTTAGGACAACTTCAGGATAAGAAGCTTGTGAGTATTGTTCAAATTTTATAACAAAATGATGAATTGCATCTGTAAACATTTTTTTCCATTAACTATGCTATGATCACCATACTCTTTACGACTCCTACACTTGTTGGTTGCCTAATCATGGGCCATACTATTTTCATATTCACACTTAGCTCATTTGTAATTGTATATGATAACTTTGTCATTGTCAACATGCAGTGTGCAGTGATCCAGTTGCCATCACAGACGCTTCTGCTCTCTGTCTCTGACAAGGCTTGCCGCTTGATAGGAATGCTTTTTCCAGGGGTAAGGAAACACCAAGTTTATACGTACTAAGGTGTCAGAAAGATGTTTTGATTTACATGTATACTCATTATCTAAGTGGCTCTTGAGTTTCGTTTTGCATTTTGTGTTGGTTTCTCCCAGGATATGGTTGTGTTTAAACCGCAAATTCCAAATCAGCAACAACAGCTACAACAACAGCACCAACAACAACAGCAGATACAGCAGCAGCAACAACAACAACATCACCAACAGCAACAGATGCCACAACTCCAGCAACAACCACAACAGCAACAGTTGCCTCAACTCCAGCAGCAGCAGCAGCATCAATTGTCGCAGCTCCAACATCATCAACAGCAACAACAGCAGCAGCAACAACAACAACAGCAGCAGCATCAGTTGACACAGCTTCAACACCATCATCAGCAGCAACAGCAGCAGACATCACCGCTGAATCAGATGCAGCAACAGACTTCGCCACTGAATCAGATGCAGCAGCAGCAGCAGCCTCAACAGATGGTAATGGGTGGTCAAGGTTTTGCTCAAGCCCCAGGAAGATCACAACAAGGTGGTTCAGGGCAGCCTAACATGCCGGGAGCAGGCTTCATGGGATAAATAAAAGTATCATCTTCAGTGCTAATTAGATTCATCATAACTAAAATGATTTCTTTCTTCTTTGGTCAACTCGATTTTAAACTGTTTAGTTGTCCTCTCCCTCTCTCTCTCCCTCTCCCTCTGTTCTCTTGAGCCTGAAAATGGCATATCCTATAATGGGTCTGACCATTTGCTACGGCACCTAAAAAAACTATTTTTGTTTTAACCACCCGGACTATTTTGTTTCTTACTTTAGATGAATAGAAGAAAAGAAAAAAAGTGGATGGTTTCAACAAGCTGGCTGAAGTTCTTAAGTTCGCTTTATTTATCTGATTGACAAGGATACTTACCATTTCAGATTATGGTCGTGACTCGTGACTGAAATTTGTGTTTGCTTGCAAGTTTGGAAGATACAATTTCAGTCAACAATTCTCTATCAATATAATATTTAATAATACCCCTAGTCAAGGTTTACGGTAGAAACTGCATATTTCTGCATTAGAAAACTATTAAACCAATATTACATCATTGAACTTGGATTTGTGATTATCTTAAAATTTTAAAGTATCTTCATATCATAAAGCAATTTTCATTTTTCCATATTAGTATTTTGCCAACAACCCTATCTCTCTACTACAAGTCTTGGCACACAATTGCTTCTCCTGTTATAAACTTGTAAAGCTTGTAGTTCTTTTTCAATTTTCCTTTGGAACAGATCTTGTTTTGTTTTAGGTCCGATAAGGTCAATAGAGTCATAAGTAAAGTTTTGGAAACAATCTTACTGTTTATCGTAACATTCTTGAAGTATTTTATATGGCCAAAACTATATTGTTAAGTTGTGTTGTTGTCTAGAAGAAAACTAAAATAAATGATTGATAAGACGTAGTAACTATGACACGCACTAAATCGAAATCAGAAGACAACAAACATGACTTCTCTTCTCCAACTCTTAAAGCTATAGAGAGCTCTCACTCATTGTCCGAATCGAGGTGAGTTACTCTTGAGAGATGTGGTGGAGTGCACGGGTCCCATTCACGTGGCACATAAAAATATTAGTCTATGGTAAAAACTTTATTAGAGCAACATTATCAAAGAAATCTTAATTTTTAATCTTAAGATTAATTTATTATTAAATTTGAAAAAATAATGGTTAAGAGTTGTATTTTTGTTTTTAGTTTTGAGATGTCTTTATTGGTATGATCTTAAGTTAAGGATCTTAGAAAAAAATAATTTTAAAAAAAATTAAAAAAATTTAAATTTGTAATTTTAGAAAATTTTATAATTATTGCAAATTTATCATTTTAAAACATACATGAGATACAATTTATAACATAAAAGCATAATAGTTTTAAACTTGATTTCTAGAAATTTTAATAGTTCTTTTGTATATTTCGGAATGAGTAAAACACAACCTATCTTACAATTTTTGTCGAATGTTTATTAGACGTTCCAAGAGTCTTAAGAAACCAAATTAGACTATAACTTTTTTAATAAAACTTTTATCTTGGATGGTATTGGTAGGTTGATACAGGCATAGGCATAACAAGAATAACATTTACAAAAAGTTAAGACAGTCTAAAATACAATAAATTAAAAGCTTCGAAATAGTTCCAATTTTTTAATTTTATTAACTAAAATATTAAAACATGAAACAATAAAATAGATTTTCGAAAGAAATTAAAAGAAAAATGTTAAATAAGAACACATAATACAAAAATTGTAAACAATGATCTTTCATATTAATAAAATTGTAAGTGTTAAAAAAAAAGAAACACATAATACAAAAAAACCTTCCACCAATCGTCCATTGACACATGTCGTATCTTAGCCACAATTCTAGATCTTAAATAAGATCCAGATCTTAGCATAAATCATCATTTACCATTTAAATTAAATCAAAAAATACCCAATATTAAACTAAAAATGAGCTAAGATCCTATTGATAATGTTGGTCTTAGTACCAGTTTGAAGGCATGATGATAAGACGATACGATTCATCGCACCCGTTGATCATCTTCTTCAGTCGAATCATGTGGGGGAACAAAAGAAACCAAAGGCCCTTTTCTTAAAAGATGAGAGAATGAAAGCAAGAAAATGCCAGCACTCAACTTTTTTCTATGATTTTTTCTTATAAAACAATTCTCTCATAAGCTAGGACTTCTTGTGTGAGAGTAATGCACTTATTAAGTGGGTTATGTAAAAGCAAAGATGCAAATTTGATTGTTTATACCAAAAAAAAAACTGAAAAAGCTGATTTCCGAAATTTTCCCACTTTTTTTATGTAAGGAATTGAGACTGTCTAAATAGGGACACTTTAACTCTTTTGTGGGTGGGTTGTTGGGCTTTATTTTCTTATAGCTTTGATTCTACTAATAAAATCATATTCAAATTGGTAAGTAAAATTCATATTTCAATGATATTAAATGTCACAAACTAATCTACCGTAAACGAAGAGTTCAATTATACTTTGGAGTGTCGACAACAATGAGAGATTATGGCGGATTGCTTTTTGTTGGTTGCGTTTTACTCTTTTCATGTTATTGTGCCATTACCATCATAATTTGTAGACGCAAACGTTAATGGTAAGAAACTATTAATGTTGATTATATGACACACAGAAGAAACATACAAAAATATATGGTCGACAGACAGATATCAAGATGAATTTATTTACAAATATCACGTTAGTTATTTACTTATAAATTAAAATTTCTTAGTAATATTTTTTTTTTTTTGTAAAAGACTTAGTAATATGGTATCAATCTTTTAAATTTCTTTACACATAACTTGGATTTGACAGTTTTACACGTATCAAAAATTTGATCAACTTCTCAACTTTTGAATGATCACAAGTGCGGAAAAAATAAAGTTCCTTTACATGAGAGTATCCGACATAAAATAAGCCGAGGGGGGGGGGGGGGGGAGAAGAAAATAGAAAAGGCCAACAAGTGTTAAGAATTTAAATTTAGGTAAGATCTTAAAGACAAATTCCATTCATTTTTTTTTTTAATATTTTGAAAACTCAAAGCCAGTACTTAAAAGCTCAGAGTTGTCCACAATTTTAGGGAATTGAGATTGTCTCACTACACTGCAAAGATATACACAATGGTCTCTACTTCCCCGGTTTCTCCTTCTAAGGTACTTCTCCATTCCATACATATCATTCACCTTCTTCTTTCTTTCTTTCCTTTTTGTTTTCTTATTACAATTTGTGTTTGTAGGAAACTGACCGGAAGTCCGACGAGAAATGGACGGCGGGAGATCCATCACGGCCAGCCAAGTGGTGGTACTCTACCTTCCACACTGTCACCGCCATGATCGGCGCCGGAGTCCTTAGCCTCCCTTATGCCATGGCTTACCTTGGCTGGTTTGTACTCTCTAAATTATGTTTGTATTTCAAGCGAAACCTAATTGGTTATTAAACACATGCAAGTAAATAGAAATTCACATTTCGGACCTTTTCTAGTAAGAGTTTTTTTTAAAATCCTAAACATTTTCGTTACCTTAAGCTGTTACTATTATGAACTAGTTGCAACTAAATTGAGATATATGCAAGAAGATTCATAGAACATGCAAAAAAGTGAAAGCAAATTGCATGTTATTATTTTTGTTGGTTTGTATAAAATACAAAAAAAAAAAAGTGATGTGATGTGTGGTGAAAACAGGGGACCAGGGACATTGGTGTTGGTAATGACATGGGGACTGACGTTAAACACGATGTGGCAAATGGTGCAGCTCCATGAGTGCGTGCCTGGAACCCGGTTTGACCGGTATATCGATCTAGGCCGGTACGCTTTTGGCCCCAAACTCGGCCCGTGGATCGTGCTTCCGCAGCAGCTCATCGTTCAGGTCGGCTGCAACATCGTGTACATGGTTACAGGAGGCAAGTGCTTGAAGCAGTTCGTGGATATCATGTGTTCCACCTGCACTCCTGTACGACAGTCCTACTGGATCCTCGGCTTCGGTGGAGTCCACTTCCTCCTCTCTCAGCTTCCTAACTTCAACTCTGTCGCCGGCGTTTCCTTGGCTGCCTCCGTCATGTCCCTCTGGTCACTCTCACCACCTTATCACCAAATTATTATTTTACCTTACTGATGCAAAATTTGTTAGTAGATTATATATTTTTTTTCAGTTTTGGAATAATATTTAACAAGTAACAAAACAAAACAAAAACTTTAGATTAACAATAGTATCATTCTGTCTTTATCAGATTCAAAACACTATACCAAAAGCCAAAATAATTGGAGAATAATGATTTAGTCAAGTTTGTAAATGAAATTACTGTGGATCTTTTGTAAAACAATAATTAACTAGGTCAAGACTGACGAGACTTTGTTATGTACGTACTGTAGCTACTCGACGATAGCGTGGGGAGGAAGTATCGCACATGGAAGAATGCCTGACGTGAGCTACGATTACAAGGCCAAAAATCCGAGTGACTTCACGTTCCGATTATTCAACGCCCTAGGTCAGATCTCCTTTGCTTTTGCCGGACATGCCGTGGCTCTGGAGATTCAAGCCACGATGCCTTCCACTCCTGAGAGACCATCAAAAGTGCCAATGTGGCAAGGCGTGGTAGGAGCTTACTTGGTCAACGCCATTTGCTATTTTCCTGTGGCTCTAATCTGCTACTGGGCCTTTGGTCAAGACGTGGAAGACAATGTGTTGGTAAATCTACAGAGACCAGCTTGGCTCATTGCTTCTGCTAATCTCATGGTTGTTGTCCACGTTATTGGTAGCTACCAAGTGTTTGCTATGCCTGTCTTTGATCTCTTGGAGAGAATGATGGTCAACAGATTCGGTTTTAAGCATGGAATTGTCCTGAGGCTTTTCACTAGGACTACTTATGTCGGTAAGACTTTACTTTTAATTTGTGCATCATGATATATATATATAAATAAGTGTATCTAACTAAGAGAATCTGATTATAAGTTGAATCTTTGTGATTGGAAATTTCAGCATTTACATTGTTTGTTGGAGTGAGTTTCCCCTTCTTTGGAGACCTTCTAGGGTTCTTTGGAGGATTTGGTTTTGCACCTACTTCCTTCTTCGTAAGTTCACTTTCTCTTCTTTGGTCTATCATTAGATAAATTCAGTGTTGTAAAGATAACAATCTTGCTATGAAATATGATCAATGGTGACACCTCAGCTCCCAAGTATAATGTGGCTTATAATCAAGAAACCAAAGAGATTCAGCCTCACCTGGTTCATCAATTGGGTAAGCATACATTTTTTTTATTCTTGCATATAAATTTTTGAAAATGATACATGCCTAGGTAGCTGATCTAACTATCTATCTTTGGTATTTTGTACATTGGGCAGATCTCCATTTTCGTAGGAGTGTTCATAATGCTGGCATCAACAATTGGAGGACTGAGGAACATCATCGCAGATTCTTCTACTTATAGTTTCTACGCTTAAATGATTAGATCTTAATTATATATGTACACTAAAGTTATTGATCACTGGATCATCTAATTATAAAAGCGTAGGAATAAATCATCTAAATGGTCTTGCGGATCGAGTTACAGAGAGATGTATAATCTGCTACTTATTCAATAAGACATAATATTACTAGTTACACATAGCTCTTCGATACCATCATCCACATTTATCCCAATATTTCACCTTTATAAATCTTACAGTAATTTTGTGTTTTGACATTAAGGAGACCATCTTGTTTAATCAAATTCTTGCATGCTATTGTTAGTTTTACTAACCTATAACGAGACCATCTCTTCATATGGATACAACTTCGACATCCACATGATTCCAAAGATTCCAAAAAAAAAAAAAGATCAAACACTGTTTAGCTAAACTTTATTGAAGTCAGGTTGCTGTTTCAGCCCATTTAAATATTTTTCACTGTAACAATCTTCGAGATTTGTTTTGTAAATCACTTGTGTAAACGTCTAATATAATCAAAGAGTAAGTATCTAAGAAACTATGGCTGGTAACCTTCTTCGTGGTCATCTCTCCCTAGAAACCTGCATTTTTTTTCAGGAGAACAATAAAGACAGAAGACTATTATCAAAATGAATACGATGAATATAAGAAATATTAATTAGGATTCAGAAGCATACCATTAGAAGCATTAGGCCTCTATAGAAGTAAGATATGATTGGATGCCAAAAATGATGAAGAGCATTCCACCAGAAAGAGCAACCTGCAACAACAACAACAACAACATTAGAGGACTAGAGTTTAAATTTTTCATGAGACTTTCATCTCAAATGTAGAAAGGTATAATCACGAGAGATACTTACTATTCTTTCGGATATCTGAGATGCTAAGCTCTTTCCCCCAATCACAGCAGCCGTGGTGCACAAAAATTGTGCCCTGTATAACCACAAGAAAGTCAGCAACATTGATTTAAACATATTCGTTTTGTGATGCCAACACAAAAAAAAACGAGTGTAGCAGTTTTACAGTGAAACTTACACAACTCCGCCAAGGACCACTCCGAGTGGATTTTCATCTGCTGCCAAACCAATAGTAGCAAGCTAGACAAAAGAGTTATGGTAAGCATGTGAAGCATTTAGATTGAATCAATCGTGTAAACCAAAGATACCTGACTCTTGTCACCCCATTCTCCAAAGAAGTTAATCGAAAATGCCTGCAAGAAGAAAGAATATGAAACTAATTCAGAAGAGTCTAGTCTACTGCTTTTGTGAGCCAGAGGATCTTTTATTTACCTTAAGAAAAATTGGAGAGAAGAATTGTGTGAGGAATGGCCTTTTCTGCTTTTTGTTTTCATCTTCAATCTACGAAGAGAACAAATGGTTTGAAAATTTAGCACAACATCTTCCACTCGCAGTCTGTGATCTTGTTGTGTTTAGTACCGTACCTTACTGCTGTCTTTTGTAGTTTTACCAGTAGCTTTCAAATCAGCATCCTATGATCAAACACAAGAAAGTCAAACCACAAACGCATTTATCTAAACGTGATACTGACATGCAGAAAGACGAAACAAACCAGTTCTGCTTCGACTTCAGCCAATTCTTCCGAACCCCTGCGAATAAAGTAGAATCAGATAAACCTGAATATCTTGGATGTAAATCGTCCTAATGACACCAAAATTTGATGAAAAGAATTATTACCCTCCTCCTTCTTTAAAACCATCCCACAAAGACCAAAGTCCAAAACCAAAGAACAACAAGGTTGTTATGTGATGGGTCCATTTGCGAGAGATCTGCAAGTGAGGGTTTGAATCAGCATTTAGTAACAGATAGGGAAATTTCGTCATGAAAGGGAATAGAGGTAACATGGAAAAGGCTAGTAGAGGATCCAAAAGTAGATTGGATTGTCACACAAAGGATTATATCGAACTACAAACTGAGTTCAAGCAATAAGCAATTCACAAGTCAAAAATCATACCAGATTTGGAGCAGCCCATCCAAGAGTAGCAGAGAGGATAGTCATGACCTAAGAATTAGTAAAGACATGAGCTTCCAAATGTAGGAGAAAAATTCATTGAAAACTAATAGTAAAAAGTTTTAAGAAAAACTTACAATCAAAGCCGATAGACAACCAGCCAACACAAGTCTCCTAGGATAACGCATTGCTAAAATCTGATAAAGGGAAAGAGCTCATAAGCTTTTGCAAGTCAAGATAACAACAGAAGTATCATACACCCTTAAGGAGACTGCGTAAGATTCAAAACTAACAAAAACAATATGAATTGGAATGGAAATATAAAAGCTACAGGAACCTCCACAAACTGGTTTCCCAAACCAAGCAAACCAGACACAAATTCTCATTCAGATATGCCAATGGCATGCGCAAAGGAAAGGAACAATGAGCTTGCTGGAAGAACAAAGAACCTAAAAATTCCAGTTATGAAAAGGCAATTCAACAAACAAGAATTTGAGATTCGATTTATCACGCCCAGATGCTCTATTTCCCGCAAAATTGTTTCCAGATTAGAATCAAACTAAACTTTCATAGACTAAACTAAACCATTGACTTCTCCGACCAACGTTACAAAACAATAGCAATAAAGAGGGGAACAACACTTACAGCTGCAGCGAAAAACGTCTTATCACCAATCTCCGAGACAAACGTCATAGCGAGTGACTTGGTAAAACCCTAACAAAACCCATCAATCATAAACCAATATTAGCTTCCACAACAATCCCCAACAAGCAACAACCATAAATAGGAAAAAAAATCGAGTTTTTCTGAAAAAACAGATATATTATTTTACAGTCTCCACCTGCAAAACAGAGCTCATGGCTGCAGAAATGGAAATCGACCAGCTAAAAAGAGGAAACAAAAACCGAAACTTTCAATCTCCTCCGGCTAATACTGAAACGCCGGAATAATATATCGCAGGGGAATAAAAGCTAACAGTCGACGAAAGAGAGAGAAGAGAAGAGAGCGCACAGAGACGACGAACACTAGTCGATGAAGAGCAACAAACAAACAAAAAAAAAAGAGAAGATGAATCCTTTATTGGGGATTATTGAAATAATTAATTAATAAATCAGATGAATTAGATTCTGATTCTTTAACCCTTAAGATCTCGCCACGTGGATAGATAACAACCAATGGATTTTGATGTGTGGTTCCTACAAAAACCCAACTTGGAGTTAGAAATAAATTTGTATTTGTTCCGTTCCTCCCTATGGTTTGCGTCACTGCTATACGATAAGACTTTTAACTGCACTCGTATACTCTCACGATCACGATTGAGACGTCACATTGGAGAATATTATCATCATCACTCGATATTTTTGTTTATTATCTCAACTAATTTTTTATACAACTACCCAAAACAATTTGACTTATTTCTGATTGGACAATGAATTGATTCGCAAACGCACGTAAGACTCATTTTATTTGATCCAACTGTGTTTTTTTTTTTTTTTTAACTTGTAGGTTTTATCTAATTCTAAAATAATGAATAATACGGTGGCGATATCTTCGTATCTGAATAAAAAAGAGTATAAAACCAGAAGATATCATGATAATATTTAAAAACAACCTTTCTAAATATCAAAAAGGTCAAACTGAAATTAGAAGTGTAATTATAGAATTTATAATTCGGTAGCAAAGTTATAATACTGTAGTAGACTTGGAGTGTTATATAAAAGGGCCCAATCATCAAAGCATCCAAGTACAAAAAGGCTAAATAAAAGTTACTCACAGGCCCATGAAATTCACATTTTCAGTTGTTCAGCACCTCCAATTTGTAATTTTATGCTAAAACACAACTGATAATATGATATGCATTTCTATGTTTTTGTTGTTATTGTTGTTGTTGTTGTCACTTGTCAGAATGCATATGTAATGTATTGGCACTTTTTAACTTTGTTATGTATATATTGCTTAATAGTAGCATATAGTTATTTTTATAGATATACGTAGGTGAATAGGTGCAGAGAGGTGAGCTGTAAAATTGAAAGTCATTAACAAAGCTAAGGTAGTATAAAGGTCATTGGCAAAATTGGCATATGTGCAACACTCAAAAGTGGCTGGGACTTATAAAACAAAGAGTGATTAGATTAGATTCTAAACAAATAAAACAACAATCTCCACACTAACCGCATTGAGATCATAAAACAAGTTTATTAAAATCTTCCCACTTAAAGACGATGAAGAAACCTCCTCTTCCCCTTAAACCATTTATCTAATCTTGGATTAAATTCTTCAAAGTAGATACTTGCTTATATATAAATCTCCTCGAAAACTGCGATAACTCCAAACACAGCTTTGTCTTTGTTTAATTAAAAGAAGCTTTTGTCTCATTTCCCCTTCCCCCACCACCAAACAACACTTTTGTCTTCTCTCTTTTAATAGCTTCTTTCACTTCTTCTTCTCCACTGTTAACGGTCGGAAGCTAAAGAGATGTCTTCTCACCGTTCCTTACTCTTCTTCATCTTCTTCTTCCTCACTTCGCGTTCTTCTGTTTTCTCCAGAATCTTGCCTGAGATCTCCCTAACCACCACCAGGTCTATACTCGATGTCGCCGACTCCATTCACAAAACCAAGAACCCGTCGTCGTTTCAGCTCAACCAGCAAGAAGAAGAGAGTCAATGGCCTTTTAGCTTGAAGCTTCATCCACGGGCTTCTGTCCGAGGAGTTGAACACTCAGACTACAAGTCACTCACGCTAGCCAGACTCGACCGCGACACAGCTAGAGTCAAATCTCTCTTTACACGTTTAGATCTAGCCTTAAACAACATATCCAAAGCAGATCTCAAGCCCGTTACCACAATGTACACCACCGAGCAGGAAGATATCGAAGCTCCTTTGATCTCCGGCACTACTCAAGGAAGCGGCGAGTACTTCACACGCGTCGGAATAGGGAACCCGGCGCGTGAGGTTTACATGGTGCTCGATACTGGAAGTGACGTTAACTGGCTACAATGCGCTCCTTGCGCTGACTGTTACCACCAGACCGAACCAATCTTCGAGCCAGCCTCTTCCTCTTCTTACCAATCTCTCTCTTGCGACACTTCACAGTGCAAAGCCCTTGAAGTCTCGGAATGCAGAAATGCCACGTGTCTCTACGAAGTTTCTTACGGTGACGGTTCTTATACCGTCGGAGATTTCGCCACCGAGACTCTCACAATCGGCTCAACTTCGGTCCAAAACGTCGCCGTCGGATGCGGACACAGCAACGAAGGTTTGTTCGTCGGCGCAGCCGGTTTGCTCGGTCTCGGCGGCGGTTTGTTAGCTCTTCCGTCGCAGCTCAACACGACGTCCTTCTCGTACTGCCTCGTTGACCGTGACTCAGACTCGGCTTCAACGGTTGAATTCGGGACTTCTCTCCCTCCTGACGCCGTCGTGGCTCCGTTGCTACGTAACCACCAGCTCGACACGTTTTACTACCTTGGACTCACCGGAATAAGCGTCGGCGGCGAGTTGCTTCAGATTCCTCAGTCTTCTTTCGAGATGGACGAGTCAGGAAGCGGCGGGATCATCATCGACTCAGGAACCGCCGTGACTCGTCTCCAGACCGGAATCTACAACTCGCTCAGAGACTCATTCTTGAAAGGAACGTCGGACTTGGAGAAAACAACGGGCGTTGCAATGTTCGACACGTGTTACAATCTATCAACCAAGACGACCATTGAGGTCCCGACGGTGGCTTTTCACTTCCCCGGTGGGAAAATGCTGGCTCTGCCGGCGAAGAACTACATGATTCCGGTGGACTCGGTGGGGACTTTTTGTCTGGCGTTTGCACCGACGGCGAGTTCGTTAGCGATCGTAGGCAACGTGCAGCAACAAGGGACACGTGTCACTTTCGATTTGGCTAATTCTCTCATTGGATTCTCGTCTAATAAATGCTAAATTAGTGTGACAATGAAAAATGAAAAAGTCGCTTTCCTAAGTTTAATTAGAGAGTACACTGTCGTCTGGTTATGTTTGGTTTCTTGTACTTACCTTTGTTGCATAGAGTAAAACAGATGGAATTTGTTTTGTTTTATTTTTCCCCTTTTATATAATTAAAGAGTGTAATACAATGAAACCTTGAAGGGCCTCGTTACAGGTCATTTGGATCAGGTTGTCCACAGTCCACACACACACAGACTCCTTTTTCTGAGACGCATGAATGAATATACAACGTAGAGCCATGTGTTGAGAGTTAAGCCCACATACAACAATGTGGAATAGAAAGTGAGGCCCAAAAACATGATAAATGTGAAACAGAATGACAAAATTACACGAAACTAACATGTTTGGTTACCTGAATGTTAAGAAAAAACAATGATTGGTTACTTTATCCTTTGATGTTCTTCTTAAGTGATCTATCCATGTTTGGAGATTTTACTCGATACATTAATAAACTCTCTAATCATTCTAATTAATATATTAACAAACTCTAATCATTCTATGTAAATACGTTTTTCTAAAAAAATCAAAAATCAAAAAGAAAGAGTAACATGGAACAAAGAGATTTTAAATGTTTTTATCAAAAGAAGAAGAAGAAGAAGAAAAAAACATGGCACAAAGAGAGGTGGCGGAGACATGGTGCCACCACTTGCCATCACACAACAAATGAAGTGGCAGCTATTGGGTTCAATCATTCTGTCCTTCAAAAAAGTTATTTCTTTTTTCTTTCTCCCTTTCTTATATGTCAACCTTTTACTTTCTCCTTTCTTCATCCAAAACCCACTCTTTTACTTTTTACACTTTCATGCTAGAAATATATATAAAAAAACTTATAATTGTCATAAGAACACAAACCTGGAAAAATTCAAAACGTTTCTGAACAGACACACATGAAGAATATTACTATTGTCTAGCCATTAAAATAGAGCTAGTATATTCTTTTGACAATCAAACCAAATAATAATAATAATAAAAAGAATAGTCGTAGATTCAATAGATGATTTTGACCGGTCCTTTATAAATATCTGATTATTTCTTACAAGACGTTAGTAGCGAGGTATAAAATGCATGTACTACATTGTGAAAAATGCCATAAAAATCCTGGAAAGTACGATTTCGTTAGTTTAAATCCCGAACTCTCCAACTGTTGATTTAAATCAACGAAATCGTACTCAGGATTTTTATGGCATTTTTCCCGTACAACATTAAACATTTACCACATTTTTCCCGTACAACATTAAACATTTACCACATTTTCCTTCTAGGTGTACTTACAATTTTGTCTCTTTTTTTTTTCTTTTTTTCTTTTTATAATATCATTCACATTTCTAACGTTTGATAATCAACAACAAAAATCATACTCCACTTGAAAAAAAAAAATTTGTGAAAGGAAGAAAAAAATAAATAGTTACGGAGGGAGTAAGCGTGACTTCGAAAACGACCAGACCACTGCAAAAAAATAAAAATAACTTACTAGTCTTTCTTATCCAATAAAAAGGAAGGAAGAAGACGAAGACGAAGAAGACGAAAGAACCGCTCTGACAAAAACTTGTCTGGCCTCACTCTCTCTGATCATATTTCTTTTTTTGACTCATAAACCCTTTTTTCTCAATCCTTTGGTTTCACGTTTCTTTCACTCCTTTCTTTTTTATAATCTCTTTGTCATTTGACTATTCTCCCTCATTTCTCTTTCTCTCTTGTCATATTTATTCAAAGATGCTTCCATGAAATTTGGCTCTGGTCATTGAATCTCATTCTCGTACTTCGTCATGAGTGACTCCACTACCAGCGTCTCTCCTTCCTCTGATTACGCCTCCATCTCCTCCGGCGACCAGGTTTCCCATTTTTATTACACTTTTCCTGAATTCGATCTGGGCACACGAATCTGTTGTTTCTCTTATTAATTTTTTTGTACAAGAGAAGTTAGTTTGTGTAGGATTTTGAGAACTCCTTTCTGGGTTTTGCTTTCTAGACTTTTTTGTTTCGTAAAGTCTTTCTTTTTACAAGTGGGATCTTGATGAACCTCGCATCTGGATTTGTTTCTTCTCATGTTATGAGCAGTTGGGTAGTTTGGTTTCGAAACTTTAATCACGGGTCACTCGCAAAATTTGCTCTTTTTTGAATTATGAGACTTGTGTCTTTGTGTGATTTGTTTGATCACGTTATGTATTTGCATTGTATTGATAAGAAGATTCAGGGGCGTTGCTTATGTAAAAGAATAGCTTTTTCTTTTGTAGTTATTATCACACTCGTCCATGATGTAATTTTGAGTGAACTGGTCTGATTTGTTTTCTTAAGTTGCTAGAAATGTTTGAACAAATTTACATAGCGACCAATGTTTTCTTCGTTTTTGATTTGTAGAGTCTTCAACGGAGTCGAAGGAGTGGAGATGGAAATCGAGTCATTGTGCGTGAGTCTCGCCATTGGCATGATGTATTCTGGTCAGCCATCTTTGTGATCCACATGATTTGTTTGGGATTTGTGCTTGCTGTGCTTGGACTCAATAGGTTTAGAATACAAGATAGGTTAAACATCGATAGGTACACTCACGGGTTCTTGGAAAACCATAAAGGGCTGACTGAGGACTACTGGCCTCTCTATGCTGTTGCTGGTGGGATTGGAGTCTTTATCAGTTGGGTTTGGTCATTGCTGCTTGGCTCTTACGCCAATGAGATGATGAAAGTTTCGGTGCACATCTTAACAACCTATCTAGCTGTAGTTAGTGTACTATGTTTCTGGTGCAGACAGTTCTTCTGGGGCGGTGCATTCGCCGTTGGAGCTCTGTTGCAGTTCTTGTATGTTATTTCAGTTATAGACAGGTGTGTGCGAGGTTAAATATGATTGAACCAATATGGTTAATTTGGTTAGACTTATCAAATCTGATGTTATGAGTTTGTTCATGTATAGACTTCCCTTCACGATGCTAGTTCTGCGGAAAGCGCTGAAATTAGTTTGGGGACTTCCTAAGGTGATAATGGTGGCACATGCTTTCACAGTCTTCATGCTTTTGTGGATGTCTTTATGGTCTTTTGGAGCATCTGGTGTTGTGGCATCGAGCATGGGGGATGAAGGACGCTGGTGGCTTCTTGTGGTGAGCTGGCAAGTTTTGCATTTTTCCATACGGGTTTTGTTTAAGGTTTATGAAGAAAACATGTTTATATTCCATTTGATCATTGGAAGATATATATATGCTGCAGGTTCTTTCGATTAGCTTATTCTGGACAGGCGCTGTACTATGTAATACTGTCCACGTTATAGTTTCTGGAATGGTGTTTCATGTTCTCTTTAACTGTGGTCAAGAAGAGTCATCATCGTTGCCTCCTAGCTCTTTAATAGACTCACTTAGGTACGCCGTGACAACATCATTTGGGAGCATATGCTATGGATCACTCTTCACTGCGGCCATTAGAACACTTCGCTGGGAGGTAGTCTCCGGCTTCTTTTGCTGTCCGTTAAACTATTCCAATTCTTAATAAAAATGGTCTACAATATGTGTATGCAGATAAGGGGATTCCGTTCCAAGATTTGTGGAAACGAATGTCTACTTTGCTGTGTCGATTTCTTGTTTCATCTAGTTGAAACTCTAGTTCGGTTTTTTAACAAGTATGCCTATGTCCAGGTATGTAGATTATAGATACAATAGACAGTAAGATCATTATCTCTCTCCAATGAGCAATGAAGAATCAAAATGATAAAACTTTTGGTTAATTAAATAGATTGCAGTGTATGGAAAAGGATTCAACAAATCAGCGAGAGACGCTTGGGAATTGTTTCAGTCGACAGGTGTAGAGGCACTTGTTGCATATGACTGTTCAGGCGCTGTTCTTCTAATGGGAACCATCTTTGGAGGACTCATCACAGGTTCTTGCATTGGTATATGGGCTTGGATTAAATACAGTGATAGAGTCATAATGGTTGCATCTACGGCTATGTTGATGGGAATGGTCCTTGTGAGTGACCCCTTTTGTGCACTCTTTAGTCACCCAAATATTACATGACCAATCACCAACTTGTTCATTTTTTAAACTGGTTCAATGCTGGTTTTCAGGTGGGTTTAGGAATGGTGGTAGTGGAGAGCGCGGTAACATCAATATACATTTGTTTTGCTGAAGACCCTTTGTTGATTCAAAGATGGGATGCTGATTTCTTCACTGAGATGTCTGAGGTGCTTCATCGTCGTCTCCAACATCGTAGCTCTCGAGCCCGTGAAGTTTTGACGACCGCTTGATTAGCTCATGCCTCTTGGAAAATAGGAGAGATGTAACTGTAGAATATTATACTATCGGAGGGTGCTAAAAGGGGCAAACCCGTCTGGCTAGAAATACTGTCAAATGATTCATGCTTTTCATTTGTTAAATCATGAATAGGAAGTTGTGGACGATTTGTTTATCAAAACGTATCAAATCTAATGTATTGATTTTGTGATTAGTAGAAAAGACAAAATTAATGAAGACAAAAAAAGTTAGTATAGACAGGTTGGATCAAGTTTTAGACAAGAACTAAGTCAGAAGACCAGACAGAACCACATGCATTTCATTCCATCTATCTTTCCGAAGTAAAACAGATTCATGTAAGTCAAGAGATAGCTTATGTAGCCAGTTAGCCACTACAACATCATCAACGTGACCAATACATAGTCATTGTCAATTATGGCTATACGAAGCTACAGTTAACAGATTCCCAATGAACTTGGTAATAATACACAAAGTACACATTAACATCGTCCAAACTCAAACCCTTATTTGTACTAATAGCAAAAATGATGCTATAATATAGAACGAACTCTACTCGACAGATGAAAGGAGTAAAGTGTTAGCATTAGCAACCTAAGAAGACCATACAAGGTTCGGAATAGCAGAAAATGTAACAAAGGGAATACATCTTTACTAACAAATATAATTGCAGTTCATAGCCAGCAACCAAAATGGCGTTTTACACAAACAAAACCAAATAAAGCGCAGAGAACACAAATATTAGAAACTTAACTTAACGACAATACATATGAAGAAAAAAATCAGCTCAGGATTGCACCGCTGCGGAACCGTCGATGGAATTGAGTGCTTGGTTTGCAAAATAGCGAACATCAACATCAGGGTCTTCACTGAGGTCCACCAAGCACTGACGGATTGTTTTGTCCACCACCTACAAAATTTCGACACGCAAAAACATTAAAGTTCAACAATTTCCATTTGCTTTCAATATAATTGAGCTAAGTTTGTTAAAATCTTACTGATTGGTCGACTATGGGGATGAGGGATTGCAGAAGTTTGGCAACATTGAACTTAATGTTTGGAACTCTGCAGAGATTAGAGATGTGTAACAAAAACATTAAGAAACTAAGATGTGTTATAGAAACATTTTGGCCAATTTATCTAATTTATCTTACCTGTCTTTTGATGCCTCAACAACCACAGGAAGAAACTTAGAGCATGTGATTTCTGATCCCATTACAGGAGCCATAAGAGATATTGCACGTAGAACCATCATCCTATGTAAGTAGTGCGGATTGTTGACCATGTCCAATACCTGTTTAAATGATAAAAGTGTCAAACTGGAGATCTCAATATAGGCAGCCTTAGCTATTTCAAAGAAAATAGACCACAGATGGAGATTGGATATTACAGGTGAGCTATTGGACAGAGATCAACACTAAGATAGACTGACAGAAGCTTTTAGTATGAAATGCTCAAAGAATAATTAAAACAGACCTGGGGTACTAAGTGCTGCATTGCCCATTCAGGACCAAACTCCTCTGCGAGACGCTTTAGGTTGTTTGCTGCAGCTTCACGGATGGAGTAAACCTGAAGAAGGTGAACAGTGTCAACATCCCAAATCAAGAATGGATCAGACATAATTCAACACTGCATATGCAAAATATAAGGATTCAAGAGGATACCTTGTCTTGCAGCCATTGCATGCATAGGGCTCCAAGCTTGTCATCGAAAAACCCTATACCTAACTGACTGGCCAACAGAGGAACATACTCTATTATCGCAAGCCGGACTCTCCAGTGCCGATCCTCAGCAAGCTCTACAATCGCCGGCAACAAGGATTGTGATAGTAAATCAATCCCAATAACCTGTCGTAAAAGATAATTAGTCACCAATTAAATAAGCAAGTAATAAAAGTAGCTAAATCTAAAGAAGACGAGAGAGAGAGATGCAACAAACCTGGTTGACTTGATCGAGCTTGCTTATGATGTTGAGGCGAACATCAGGAAATTCATCTTTCAAGAGGGAAAGAAAAATTGGTAACAGATGCTCAATGGTTGAATCCTGTATTGAAGATTTTAGTATGTTAATAATTATTAATCAGGTCTGAAGCACCAGTTGGCGCCTGCTATAGCCATAACAGATGGTGTGGCTTATTTTGATGATGAAAAACGAAACAGCAAAAATAATGTTGGCTGTATTCAGTTCATACCTTCCCAAGGATAGGAGCCATTCCCATTATTACTGAAGCTAAAGCAGATCGGACATGTTGAGAAGAGTCCGATGATAATTCCTGCCAGACAGAGTTGGAATCAGAATATTACGAGTCAGGGGGCATCAAACAGTCAATTTTTAAATGGAAGTTGATAAAATCTAATGAGCAGAACGAAGTACTTTCACACAAGGAAGGATATGTTGAATAGCAAGCTCTGGATTCAACAAACGACAGAACTTGGTCACTTTTCCCGCTGCTGCTATTCGCACTTCTGCCTCATTGTCTCGTAACAATCTCACGTATGCTGGAACCAAATCCGTCCTAGGGAAAGAACAACATGTGATGTCACAATAATAGTATACACACACCAACATAAATCTACCATTCAAAGCTCTTATATGTACAAAAAAAAAATAAAGCAACTTTTCAGTAAACGCTGTTAGATGTATACGTCCTTGATGGTCACAAAATACTTTTGCGAGAAAGGAAGCGTAGGTCTAACAAAGATGATAAAAAATAAAATAAAATCCATAAGACACATACTTAGTGCAATCAGGACCCACTGCCTCACAAAGTTCATATAGCTGATTAGCAACCATGTAACGCACCCTCCAAGATTTATCCTGCTCTCAACAAAACAAACCATATAGCATAAAAAATTATCAGAACTGCAAACTTTTACTGAAGAAAACTACGCATGCAACAGCAGATATTTATATACTGTATATAATCTAGAGGCGGCAGTTAACCTGAGAGAAATTAACAATAACAGGTAAAATGCGTGCAACACAATCCTGCGGTTCGAGCAACTTTCCCAGAGCTGCGCAGCCTTCAACAGCCAACAGTCTAACAGAATCTTGGTCTGAAATGAAGGTTAAAATTCAAACTATATTAGCATCAATAAGAAACAAACATTTCTATAAAAGGTTTCTTCACCAAACATTACTTTTTAATTTCAAATATGATCTATTTACCATACTCCAGGTTCCATGCAAACTATTTCTAAGTGGTGAGCACACATAGTATAACATAAACATATTTGAAGCACTATGTACCATCTTTAGTGAGATCATCGAACATAGTCATGATCTCAGCAATCAAATAGGTTGACTCTACAGTTGTAGCAAATTTCCCCAGGTTAGATGCAGCAGCTCTTCGCACCATTGGCATATCATCTTGGCACAAAAGGCTATAAGTAGACCGTAACTCTGTCTTCAGAACATCAGTGCAACCTTGGTATGCAACATGAAATATACCACATGCGGAAACTCTTGCTGCAAACCATTCACCAGCTGCCAATCTCTACAGGATTAAAGAACAGGACCCAAAAAAATTAAGCCTTGATTGAACTTATTAATAAAAGGGTATAATCTTAAGCTATATATATCCTCTCTTATTATCTAACCTTCACAAGAGGAACAAAGGAGTCAACAAGGTCACTTTCCCTCATTTGAGATCCAATCTTACAAAGAGAGTCCACAGCTTTTTCTCTCACACAGGTCTCTTCAACGGTACAGAGAGATTCCAGAGGAGGGAGAAGAACATGAGCATACTCAATTCCTCCGACAAACGGAATAAAAACTCCCAATTCCTCAGCCATTGCAAGGAGAACCTCGTCGTCATCGTCACTGTTCTCACTCAGAAAAGGGATTAATTCCTTCCTTGTGCGCTCCTCTCCAAGGGCACGAGCTATCGTAGATAGGCGACGGATGGAGTTCAATCGAAGCTGAATGTCATCATTCTTAAGCTCATCTATGAGCACAGCAATAGGATATAACGGTTCATCTACCATAGCCATCTCTAATTCCACCTTATGTGAAAGTTACGAATCAAGTCACTGCAATGCACAAAAACAACCAAATGATACCTCTGAGCTAATGAATCAGAGCTAAGAGAGATCAAGTAATAGATTTCGGATCTCGACTAAAATATTTAGAAATAAATACGATAAACCATTCACAGATCTGAGCAAAAAAACTAAGGCCACTCGAGTGTTATCTTGGGTTCCACCAATTTTTCATCTACTTCCAAAAAATGGATAAGAAAACAACTGCAGATTCCGAAATGAATCGGTGTGAACAACCAAACAGAAGAAACGAGAAACGTCCCCCAGATTCACCGGTTCAAAGTTAGATTAAAGGGAATGTGAATCAGAAATGAAGCTGTAGAGGTGAGATCTTGTGATGCATAAGGAGAAAGAGGAAACAATCTTACCGATCCGGGCGTCGGAGAAGAACTGATTCGGATTCCGAGGAGCGATAAAGAGGACGAACTTGCGATTTGCGAGCGAGAAAATATAATATTCTGCTTTTGATTTTTACGACCAAGAAAGAAGGATTGTTTAGAAGAAATCAAATGGCAAATAGAAAAAAAAAATAAAAGATACTAATAAAGTTCTACTGGGCCTTAAGGAGCTTATTGGGCTTTCTTATGCGAATAATAATGGCGGAAGCCTTCTTCTTCGGTTTTGTGTGACTTCTCCGATTTGACTTTTCAAAACAAATGACAAAAACAGTTTTGATGATCAATGTGAAAACTGTATTTCAACAAAACAAAACAAAAAACTGAGAACAAAACTTCCAGTTGAGTTCATGTGACTTGCCAAACACACAAAGAAAAGGAATTATGAACTTATTTCACGAAAAACAAAGCAAATTATATTTCTTTGTCTATACAAAATCAACTATATTCACCACACATTTGCTTCTGCTAATCCTTAAGAGCTGAAGCAGTGGCTGAGTCTGGTCCAAAATCCAGCTTTATCTATCTTGTTATGTGTCTCGCTTACTTGTTCTTTGAATTCGGCTTTAGTGCTTAGCTCCTCAAACGCATTAACAACATTCTGGAGCCTTGCAACAAACTCGATCAAAAGAGAGGCGAATGTGGCTAGCGACAAAGAACTTGCGCTTTCGTATACTTTAGATTCTATCTCGTTGATCATAGAACCGCCTATGAATGAGACGCTTGGCCAGTTTTCTCGGTTCCTAAGCATCATACTCTCTGTTGAGATCCATAGCTGAGAATCATTACCAGTGTGTTGATTCTGAGGATGATGGTTATTGTTGTTGTCCCAAATCTGGCTGAGGGATTGGATCACTTTGGTCTCGTCGTCTTTGGCTTCATGATAGTTTTGTTGCGCTTCTTCAGCTTCGGCTTTCTCTTTGATAGCGGCCCAGCTTTCTGAGTTGACAAGTAGGAAGGAGTTACTGTCTATTTTCATCTGTAGTTCCTCTGCTGCTCGTTGAACTTCCTTCAGAATGTTTCCTGGACTTAGCTTCTCCATTTTCTCCACTTTTTCCCCAAACAACCTTAAGACCTTGGCCCCTTCATTTCCAACTCTCTGAAGTTCGTGACGGAAAGCCTGTCTTTTTTCTGGAGCTGCCTACAAATCACACACCAATTGATATCACAAGTTTAATAAGGTATACAATAAGCAGTGAACACAAAGCGTACTGACATGACATCGATTAACTAGTAACAACAAATTCTAAATAGAAGTTCACACTCTACAGCAATATGGCTCCTTCAGATATTTTCTTGGTTTCAAGCTTTTTTCTCAGCAAGTGAAAGACAAATATCAGACTTCTTTCTCAGAGTAACACAGTCTAGCTAAACGACGAAGATTAACCTAGTAGCATCTGAAGCAGTTGGGTATAGCATCCAATAATCATTATAGTACCCTGTTTGTGAAATAGATAGAGATGAATGACACAAATATGGTAATATACCTGAATTTCCGAAAGGATGCAGCCATGCATTGCCATGACCATGAAAGCGCAGTGCCTTACCGCACCACTAAGTTTGACATAGTTTGCCCATGGATGATGGAAAGTCTTGTAAGGTCCATGTGGAGGCTCCCATACTGCGAAATCAAGCTGCGAAAAAACGAGGTACTTGTTTCTCATCATCCAACTTCTTTTAAAAATTATCTAGTGCTGCTAAACAAAAATGTCATACAGAAAACACACCAGAGAATCTTCTTGGCTTGTAGATTGGACCACAGACCTGTATCCACTGTATAATGGATCATCAGAAGCTTGGTAAGTGAGAATCTTCGAAGGCACCCTCTCGTATTCAACACATTGCAAGTACCCATTAACACATCCTGAATGTAATACAAACAAAACCAGGGGAAAAAGAATCAGGCTAAACCCCAAAAAGACTTAGACCATCTTATGATGTATCTCTCTACCTTCGAGGGAATTGGCCACACTCTTAAAATTCTTAACCACTAGTTTATGGAGGTCTTCTCCAGCCCAAATCGGAAGTATAAAAATGTTAACACCCAAACAGATACCAGCACCAACCAGGATCAGCAAAAACCTGTAATAAGCAGTGCTGAAAAAGTCTCTGGTGTTGTTCCCAGACACAAGAACGATGCAGTATGTCAACAAAAACACCCTGAATGAGTATTCGTACGACTTCATTGCCGGATAGAGTTTCAAATAACTTGCAGAAAAACCTAATAAACCAACAAACAGATTCACAAGGATTAATATATATGTATATATATAAAAAAAAGAGCTTCCTTTAAAATATAAAATATGGATTTGAGAGAATTGGTGCAACCTGCAAGGAAAATACTGATAATGATAATGAGTTCTTCGAATTCTCCAGCTGCGACAGAGAGTCTAGCTATGCCAAGAGCAAGTCCTCCAGCAGAGAGTGTTCCTACTGCTCTATTGAACCCTTTGACCAATGTTGCTCCTGCAAAAACAAACAAATAGCAGAATTGGAGCCAAATCAGATCAGAGATCTCTGTCGACTAATGGAGTTAGATCGGACAAAGCAGCAGGAATTTGATGTGAATGGAGCAATAATCATAAGACAGATCAGATTAGATTTTGAATCGAGAAGAAGAAAAGTTTCGATTTTTAATCAAAATCCGGAAAACTTAATTGAATCGACTCCGAATCTATAAAATTTAAGAGCCAAAGAGTACCTATGCTATACTCAAAGACGACGACAACAGTAAGAATCGCCCAAACAGCGTATTTGCTAGCGTCACGGAGTGGCTCCTTGAGGTAGATGACGAAAGAGCAGAGCGCGAGAGCCATCCCCATCTTAACAGCAAAGTAAACTTTCCGACGGTCGGAACGACCCATCTCGTACAATTTAGCTGCGATGTCGTAGAAAGCCATCCAGGAAGCGGTGATCCCGTCGGAGAAAAATCGAAAACACCGGAACTTGGAACGACGGTCGTCGATGATGCTGGAGTCATTGAATCCGAAATCTGAACAACCTTTCCGAGGGAGAAGACCTTCTCTGGTCTGGTCAGCCATTTTCCTTCTCTCAGATCACACACAGACACAGACACAGACACAATTCAGACAACAAGATTCATAAAACTGAAAACCAGATGGCTCATTCACATGGATCCCACTAGAAAGAAAAATAAAAACAATTAAGAGTTATCTGTTAAGTTTAATGGGTCCTTTGATAAGTAAGTGGGAAAAGTGATGAATCATGCATCTTTAAAAATAAATAAAAAAGATTCATAAGATTTTTTTTAATTTTTTTTTTTTGTCCAACAGATTCATAAGCTATAAAACAACATTTGTAATTAAAGATAAAATAAATCATAGATTTTTTTGATTTTGTTATTATTATATTATAGATAAAAACAAAATAAACATGATTTAGCTTATAAAAGATGTCTTTTGTTCTATATGTATATTGTAATGGAGCCAAGTTTATGACAATTTGGAAGAGTTTTGATTACACTCAATATGTTTTACGGATGCCTCTTCTTCTGTTTGCCTAATTGCCTTAAGAGAAGCACATACTTGTTGAAATATTGCGTGTGGATTATTACACCGCATGCTGAGAGAGTACTTACTTGTTCTTTTTCTTCTTTAGGAGAAGAGTTAATCGCAAAGCTCGAAATGGATTTGAGGCGAATGGATTCGGAGTGGGCCATGATAGATGCATGATATATTAAAGTATGGTTTGGTTTGGGTCATGCGCCATGAGAATATGAATGCATGTCCCTTATCATATACGTCTCGTATAATATTGTCAATTCCGTACTTCGTTCAAAAGAGAAAGATACCACGAAAGAAAAAAGAAAAAAAGAATATGATAACATATGTCTATCTACGTCTGCCACATAATTGATTAATTTCATAACGCAAAACATAAGATTAATCTTTTTTTTTTTTTTAAAGATAAGATTAATATTATAACGCACAACACCTTAATAGCATCTCGATGAACATATTGGAAAATGTCTATAACATATAACTAAAAAGAAAAATTAATATTATAAAATATCTTTTATTTAAGAAAATATGAGACACTATGTTTAAGACACTTTTTATTGAATTTGTTATTATTTTATAGACATCTTCAAAAATTTATTTGTTGAATTGCTATTATTTTAAAAACACTTTTAAACATTTAAAAAGACATCTTCAAAAAATCATTATATATATATGGTATACTTGGAAAAATATAACTTTTGTGATATTTTTGGCAAAACAAATTGTGGTATATTTGGAAAAAAAAATGTGGTACTAGAAGAAATTTCTCTTAAATATATGTTTAGATACCCACCAAAATTGTGCAATGGAGATTGTCTAAGTCGAAGGAAAAATCAGTACCCATATATTTTAAAAAAGTTTGCTCCATATATATGTTAATTAGGACTCTATTAAAAACAATTTGCATTGAAAAACATCTTGCATTTTGCATTTTGCTTTTTTTTTAGAAAAACATAAAAAGTCAAAGTCAAAATTTACTAGACCTTAGAAATACAAAAAAATATCAATACTCTACAATGATAAATTACTAGAGACTTTTGACAGATTTTATATTATGTATGATATATCAAAGATTTATAAAAGAGTTATTATGATAAGTTAAAGAACTAGATTCTGAAAATAGTGCATGCTTGGTTTGTTAAAACCATTGAGATACGAAATGGTGGAGGTTTAGAACTCTAGAATTTTTTTTAACGTTATATTAATATTTGATATCATAACATGTTTACATGAAAAAAAAAAAAGTCAAATATGCGATACTTGTAAAGTTGCAAGCTTAATAAGTTTGTTTGAGAGTTTGAAATATGCTAACAGACCATCACTCAGCATCATCAGTAGATTGTATGTTTAGGACATTCAAAATAATTTGGTAATGTATGCCTATTACATGTGAGAAATCTACCATGTAAGAGAAAATCAAGATATTAAATTATGACTCATATTTATAAGAATAATTTTGATCTAAACAGATTTAAATAACACCACAAGTTTGAACAAATAAATAACACCACAAAAGATAACGAGTTAGAAAATATAAGGGTATATATATATATATATATTATTTGAATATTTAAATGTATTTGAAGGAATTTTTCAAAAAGAAAATATTTTGATGTTCGACTACTATGAATTTGATTTTAGTGGCTAAATATAGATAACAAGATTTATCACAATAATAGCCAACAATTCATATACTTTACTGTCTATATATAATAATCTAGTTAACATGATAATTTTAGCCAAAAAATATTTTAAAAAGAAAAATGGGGAAAAATATTGTAGGTAATATTATTAAAAATAGTTAATATGTATTCTCCACATTTGTTTGAATGATTCTAATAAATAAATAAATTTATATAAAAACAGAGGAATAGTTCTTTTGTTTTGACCAGCACTTAACAAAGTTAAGAGAAATTTAAGGTGGTAAATATTAATTAAGAGAATATAAAGGGAGCTTTTATCCTGAGAGAAACAGATAGAATTTCAGAAATAGCTCCACAAGGTAGGTGAAAGATTTTTTTTTTCCACAAACTCTCAGCATTTCTCAGCGAAACCATTCATTAAATAAAAACCATCTCTGCACCATTTCGTCTCTTTGAATTTGGTTACTCTGACTGTAATTTATGCTTCTCTCTTTCTAAAGATCTGCGTTTTTACTTGAATCGGAGTTTAAATCAACAATTTTTTTACCTTTCTCCTGGGTACTAATAATAAATCACGGATCTTTCGTTTCATATATATCCGTTGGAAAATAAAATTTTCACCGCTTTTGATTTCTCTACTGTAGGGTTTTAGGTTGTAGGTGTGTTTGTTTCTTTCTCTGGGTTTTATCCTTTCAGTATTTTGTCACTTATCTCTTCTGGGTTGTGTCTCTTTTGAAGAACAGGAACAGTGAAAGGCGTGATTTTTGGGTCTCTGAGCTAGATATCGGAATACCAAAAGGCGTTTGTAACGCGGCTTTATGTCGGCTTTGTCTGAATCGGCTGTGATTTTGTCTCTGTTTCAAGTCTCTTTTACGAATCAGTCGTCTCCTTCCTCGTCTGTCTTGTTCTTTGGTCTGACTCTGACCGCTGTTCTTAACGCTCTTCGCTTCTGCTCGAAACAGAGGCTTATTCTTGAGGTTCCTTCCATTTCCATGGGCTTAAGACTAAAAAGGTATGGCCTTTTCTTCCTTCTTTATCGTTTGTGTTATCTCTTACAGAAAGAGTCTAAAGGTTAACCCTTGGTTCTGGATTTCGATTTTGTTGTAGGACTTGTTCTGGCGTTGAAGTATTTGGGGGTTTTCACGAAAAGCAAAAAATACCTTTTTTCATAGTTCGCTGAAACAGAAGCTTTGAAGTTTCGTATCTGATTCAGCACTTTTGATCAGAGATTTTGAGTGTGTATTTTGCTGTTTTTCGTGGTGTTTTTGAATTGTGAATCAGATATGAAGTCCTCTGTGCATCCTAAGAGATTGTTGAGAAAAGTTAGTGTTATTGTCAGTGATCCTGATGCTACTGATGATGATTCCTCTGGCGATGAATGGCTCAGTTTACCTAGACCTCGAAAGGTAAAGCGTATTGTCCATGAGATTACTTTCCTATCTGAGTACTCTGAGAGTTCTCGAGATAGTTGCAATGGTGTCAAAACGTCTAGAAAGACATCTACTAGGCAAGCTAAGTATCCTGTGGGAGTTAGGCAGAGGCCATCAGGCAGATTTGCTGCTGAGATTATGAACCCCATCACTAGAACTAAGAAATGGTTGGGTACTTATGGAACTATTGAAGAAGCTGAGAAGGCTTATGTTGACAAAAAGGTTGAGTATGATACATTTGCCACTTCATGTTCTACTGTTTCATCATCGGTTATATCAGTGACTAGCCAGTGCTTGCGTTCTCCTGCTTCTGCTTCTGTTTCTTGTGTCAGTGTTGATGATTTGTCTAAAGGAAAGATGTCTCTGAACAAAGATGTTGCTGCGTCTGGTGAATCAACCAAGGAAGTGTTTGCCAGTTTCGACTTTTCGGATCTGCAAATCCCTGATCTAAGCTTCTTATCAGCGGAAGAGGATTCTATGGTTTCTGGTGCAAATGATGCAGAGCTAGACTTTGACTGTTTCCTTACTGCTGAATCTGACTATCTGCTGGATGATTACTCTTTGCTCGATGATGATATCAACATCAGCGGGTTTGAAAACAGCATTCCAAGTGAGCTACCTGAATGCGATTTCACTGATATGGATCTCGCGCTTGGTGATTTGAAGTTTGCCTATGCCGATCAACTCACGCCGCCTCCCAACATCGCTTTTGAATAATAAGAGTCAATTTCAATAAATACAACACATACTGCGAAAGCTCGTGTCTAGTTTACGACTTGTTAGCTTCGTTTTCTGTTTCGCATAAACATGATGAAGAAGCTAGAAAGTATGATCCTTGCATTCTGATCTCCTTTGGATTTTTCATGTTCTTTTAGAGCAGTCCAAAGGGAGTGATTTCCAAAGATTAGGATGTTGGTTTCACTTTCTTCAATCTTTGTGTTTTTCTCTATATCCTTAATTCCTTATGTATTGTTCTTTGTTAGTCTTGGTATCTCTTTTGTCTCTTCGTGTCGTACCTTTCTTTTGTAATGTTGTCTAATCAGGAGATAAATTCTCTGTCACTGAGAGATTCTACAGCATGGGAATTTTAAGTCGTGAGTTGAATTTAATTGAAATACTTACACTAGTACTACATAACAGCTGGGTCGCATCGCATTTATGCTTTTGAAGGATGCTAATGGTGATTGTGACTTGTGAGCGACCAAAAATGAAATGGAGGCGACTCTCCAGAGTGACATTCTCCACTACCTTAAAGTAGAGAGTACTAGAGAGACTGACACGTGCACCTGTAATTTTATTTGTACGGACATGTGCATGTGTCAAACACGTGACAGTAGTATCAGTCCAAAGAAAGAAGAAACACCACTAGACATGAGCGAGATGGTAATATGGTATTATTTCTGTTTCAAAGTCTAAGATAAATGGGTACAGTCATAGATTGGAATTATTTAGATAAGAGATCTCATTTATGTTTGAATAAATCCATATTCTCACACAAACTTGATCAAATTTTGTATTCAGAGTAGACCCTTGTCTTGGAAACACTTGATACAGTCATCAAACATCTCAGGTAATGACTTGAAACATGTAAAGCCAAGTTCTTGTATCTTTGTTGTGTCCAAGCTATGAGGCATATCTCTCCCTTCTTCACTACCACATCTGTTACAAGTTTTGTTTCGATACATGAAAAACATATCTTTAAAGATGTCAAATCTAGAGCAGAGGATATATTACATACTTGGTCTCAAATGGGTATAATGGGTATTTGATTCTTAGCATCTCAATGATCTCTGACCAATGAGCCACTGAACTCGAACATAAGATCCTTCCTGATGCTTTAAGCTCTTCCATTGCTAAGATTTGTGCAGCAACTACATCGTCTATGTGCACAAACCCTCCCCTGAAATTTGGGTATCTTCCACGTGCCCCTAGTCAACACAAGATCAGCTTAAACTGACACAAAACTAATAGTGAAACTAAAATGTAATTATGGGAGTGATAAGATTCTCTAACCTTTGACAACGGACAGAAGAATTAGAGGGGAGCTTGTGGGTTTTGGACTAAGAATTGGACCAATACAAAACGTAGGGATCACGACAACTAGGTTTAGCTTCTTCTCAGCTGCGATCTTCCAAGCTTCTTTCTCCGCTAGAGTCTTTGCATAAGCATACCAAATCTACATACATTTTCAGACATCTCCAATCATACAATAAATTTTTCAATCAGGCAATGCAAACAAGTAAACAACAATGAGGAAAGTTTCTCACTTTGAAGCGTTTGCAGTATTCAAGATCAGTCCAATGCGATTCGTTGAGTGGAGAGACTTGTGTAGCGTCAAAACGGTACCGTATTGTTGTTGAAGAAGACGTGAGAACAATCCTCTTCACAGTGTTTCTTGACTTTGCACAAGAGTTCATCACATTCATTATTCCACTTCGATCAGGATCAAATCTCTCCTAATGAAAACAAGAAACAAAAACCAATACACATCAAGCTAGTGTCAATAAAACATGATCTGACAATTAAATAAATGAGATGATGTGTTTGGACCATGTTGTTGCTGTCCAGACCAACAGAAACTCGAGATGCGATGTGAAAAACTCCATCAACACCGTTGACAGCTTCGTCAAAACTTCCCTCTACCGTTAGATCGGCTTCGAAGATCTTCAACCTTTCTTTTGCTCCTTTTAACTCCCACAAGAAACCAACTTTTTCTTCATCTTCTTTACCACAAGAAATTAAAAAAAAAATCAAGAATCCATAAGAAACCAAAAAAAAATTTTGTTGGAGCAAAAGCTGAGAATGCATAAGTACCTGAGTCTCTAACAGTTGTTCTTACGAAATGACCCGATTCAAGAAGTGCCTTGATGACATGGGAGGCTATAAAGCTGGTTCCTCCGGTTACCAAGTACTCTGCCATTTTTAATAGACTTTGATCAATCAGGTGTAATGGCAGACTAGATCATGCGATTAGATTAACTAATTTATTTTATATCAAAAAAAAAGATTAACTAATTTATTGTTTTCGAGGGTAAGGGATAATATAGTTTATGTTGTGACCCTTTTGTATTCTTTGAATAATACTACTAGTTGTTGTTCCATTTAACTTTTATAAAATTGGACTAGTATAACTCTAATATTAGCCCTGGGCTTGAAGCAAAGCTAATGAACTGAATTTGGGCTTTTGTAAGTATCTAAAGAGGTCGATGAAATGTGAATGGCCAGCAATTCATTGGCAGTTGAAGGTTCTCTTTCAGACCTTGACAAGAAGGCCTCAATGGCAACATCAAATACTAATAAAGATGTTACGTAAAAGATTCTGAGGCTGTGCAGACTTTTTTATTAACGAAGGATGGATCTTGTAAAATTAGGGAATCTCGATGCAGCCATGAAGATTTTAACCATATATAATTAAGGAATCTTGTCAAAAAATATCTATACAGTATATGTAAATCAAGATAACTTTTTTACAATTATTGACTGGGAATGAAAAGAAAGAAAGAGAAGTACGTAGACTCTTTCTTGTCCAAGAAAAATAGATTCTTCCTAAGATAACATTTTGCAATGTGTCCAGAGGAGGATGTTATTTTTTGTGGTAGGTTTACTAAAGTTACTACTACAAGGAACAAAGTGCCAGTAGTGCTGAATGTTGAAAAAAAACAATCGTCAACATCCCAACCTCCTTCAACATTAAAACCCAACAAATAAACAAATAAACAACCCAACCGAAAGCAATCCAAGAAGATTAGTTTATGGATATAAATATCAAACTGTCACATATGTAAAAAAAAAAAAAAAAAAAAAAAGTTGCCGTGTGTACTAATTTATATAAATAAAGGAAAAAAAATATGGTTAGCCGCTGGTTGGTCAGAGACACCCACATTATGTTATCATTTACCCATTATCCGTATGAAGTATGACCGGACCATTGTTTCATATATTAGAATAGTCTACACGTGTATGTATAGTCCACACTCCACACCAAGTGTACTATGATCTCTTGACTTTCGTGGAGATAATTTGATGATTAGACATTTAGACTTATGATACGTCAACGTTACACCAATTTAAAACCAAACCGAACAAAAACGTAATTCCCCATTCAATATCCTTACGATTTTTCAGCAATGATATGGGGCGGTTTTGGAGATATCGCCTTCGGATTCAATGATTTAAAAAGCCATAAAAACTGTTAAAACATTATTAATTCACTCCCCCACAAGAGAAAACGATAATAAGTAGCTCCACTCCACTCTCTCTACTATACAAAATCATGGATACATTGAATCGAGTTTTGTTGAGTAAAGACATTAATGTGACAGATTTCACGTGAACAAATGCTCGAGTGATAACGTTTTTATTTGCTCTCTTCAATTTGGTGATCTATACATCGCCAAGTTTAGGTTGTTAGTTTGATTATTCTCTTTATAACTATATAATGAAATAATAATAAAAAAAAAAAAACAGTTTTTCTTACAATTAGCGTAATGTTAAGACTTTTTACTGCATTATATTCATTACAGTTTTCAAAAAATGTTCCAAGATTACAATATAAATGTCTTTTCCACATAGTTACATTTTGTATTAAAAAAAAAATTGAACTGATATATAAAAGTGTTTGTACCTGGCTGTGTAACGCTTTGAACCTTTTTTTTTATCACGAAACACATTATATTGATCTCAAATCAAACCGAACATGCATGTAACTGAGTCAACTGATCACACATCTCTTTTTAGTTTTTGCATAGTAATTTTATAGGCTCGATGAGATGGAATTAAAAGGTGGGTAAAAGTCTCACTCTCCATAATCATTTGCAATTTTGCACCATAAATGACGTGTGTCTGGCTACAACTGGAACAATAGAAAAGAAGAGAAAAGGAGATTGGTAAACGAATCATGAAAATGCAAAATTAAATAGAAAGACGAAGCCAGAGAGAAAAGAGCGTTGAGTGGCATGAGAGTTTGAGTCATAACATTAACTCCTCTCATCTGCCAACTTACCTCTGTTTCTCCTTTATATTACAACCCCTGTTCTCTCTTTCATATGTCTCCCTCCAAACCACATCATAGGCTTAACAAGACTCTTCCAAGATGTCTGATCTCTCGAGCTCCGTGAAGCTTAAATATGTGAAACTCGGTTACCAATACCTAGTCAACCACTTCCTCACTCTCCTTATGATTCCAATCATAGCAACCGTCGGCATCGAGCTTCTCCGAATGGGTCCCCAAGAGATTCTCAGTGTCTTGAGCTCACTCCACTTCGAGCTCCTTCATATCCTTTGTTCCTCTTTCCTCATCATCTTCGTCTCAACCGTTTACTTCATGTCCAAGCCACGCACCGTCTACCTTGTAGACTACTCTTGCTACAAGCCTCCCGTCACGTGCCGTGTCCCGTTCTCTTCGTTCATGGAGCACTCTCGCCTCATCCTTAAAGACAATCCCAAGAGCGTTGAGTTCCAAATGAGAATCCTCGAGCGATCAGGTCTAGGTGAAGAGACTTGTCTCCCTCCAGCTATTCATTACATCCCTCCAGCTCCAACCATGGAATCCGCAAGAAACGAAGCCCAAATGGTTATCTTCACCGCCATGGAAGATCTCTTCAAGAAAACAGGCCTTAAACCTAAAGACATCGACATCCTCATTGTTAACTGCTCTCTGTTCTCACCAACGCCTTCTCTCTCCGCCATGATTATTAACAAATACAAGCTCAGAAGTAACATTAAAAGCTTTAACCTTTCCGGGATGGGATGCAGTGCCGGCCTCATCTCCGTCGATGTAGCACGTGACTTGTTACAAGTCCATCCTAACTCCAACGCAGTCATAATTAGCACTGAGATCATTACTCCTAACTACTACAAGGGTAATGAGAGAGCCATGTTGCTCCCAAATTGCCTCTTCCGCATGGGTGGCGCCGCCGTTCTCCTCTCTAACCGCAGATCCGACAGGTGGCGAGCTAAGTACAAGCTCTGTCACCTTGTCAGGACCCACCAGGGTGCTGATGATAAGTCGTACTACTGTGTTATGGAGGAGGAAGACAAGGAAGGTAACGTGGGGATCAACTTGTCTAAAGATCTCATGACCATCGCCGGAGAAGCCTTGAAAGCTAACATCACTACCATAGGTAACTAACAAATAATATACACTAAACATATGCTTGATCGTATTACTTTCATTATTTTTTTCTAATATGGATTATGACTATAATGCATAGAATAGTTCAAGTAATTTTAGTTTTAGATTAAATTATTTTTACAAAGTGCAACTGTATAGATAATGGGAATATATAATTTTTTTTTATTCTTAATTAGGTCCTCTGGTTCTACCGGCATCGGAGCAGCTTCTCTTCCTATCATCGCTTATCGGACGTAAGATCTTCAATCCAAAGTGGAAGCCATACATACCAGACTTCAAGCAGGCCTTCGAGCATTTCTGCATCCACGCAGGAGGAAGAGCAGTGATCGACGAGCTGCAAAAGAGTCTGCAGCTGTCAGGAGAACACGTGGAAGCTTCGAGAATGACACTACATAGGTTTGGTAACACGTCGTCGTCTTCGTTGTGGTATGAGCTAAGCTACATAGAGGCTCAAGGGAGGATGAAGAGAAGCGATAGGGTTTGGCAGATAGCGTTTGGAAGTGGATTCAAGTGTAACTCCGCTGTCTGGAAATGTAACCGTACGATCAAGACACCAACGGATGGACCTTGGTCGGACTGCATCGACCGATACCCTGTCTTTATCCCTGAAGTTGTCAAACTATGAATATAAAACAGAGTGAAGTACAAAAAAAGATACTACCAAAATCTAAATCAATTCATATCTGCGTCTACTTTTTTCATTTTGAGTGATTTTATTCTTTTTTTTTTGTAGTTCCTTCATAATGGTGTGTTTTTTCAAATACTAAATTTTTTTTATTGAGGTGACAAAATACTATGAAAAAGAAGAAGCAGAACAGAGTTTTTCAAAGTATTTTGAGCTCTCCTCACCAGAAATAAAAAAGCGTCTTTGGGGGTTGACCAAACGAGTGATTTGTAATAAATATGGATAGTAGTGAGGCCATGTGGTCAATACAGTTGATATAATTGAAAGCCTGAGCTGAGTAGTTGACTTTGCGCACGGGAAATTTGGTGAGAACCTAAAGTAAATTTTGGTGAGGCCATGTTTGGTTTCTATGTCCCTATATTTTTTTTCTTACAAACTTGTGACTGGTTACACGAATGCCACAGGTTAAATGAGTTCAATCTGAAAAATATACTACATCGCATTCAAATTTAAGTCATAAAATCCAAAATAGAAGAACGAATACTGAAAGTGGAAAACTTTTATTTAAGTCAGGATGACACATCTTCATTTTTTTATAATTAGAAAGTTTCGTATTGATACTGAAACGTGAAGTGAAATAGTTGGATAATAATAGGTAAGAGATTATATAGTTGGTTGTGTCCAAACCGCACCAGTTTAAGATGAGTTAGAATTCTCACTTTGATATAGCGACTTAAATTCGCAGGGAGAAGTTTGATGCAATAATTTTTAATCAATCTCCAAAATAGTGCCAAACGATCTCTCTCCAGGCGGTGCTAACCTACATAGGCGGTGGCGAAATTGCTGCTACTCATATAAAGTATATATTAATTGAAAACAAAATGAAATGAATGGGAATTAAACTTTAAAAACAGACGTTTAATTAAACTTCGTGTACTCAGTTATGTAATAACTAAAGATAGCAGCAATTTGTTGTTACGTAGACTGTACGTTAGTCTATGCATGTGGTTCGAGCTTTTACTCTCTCCACCCAATGCTTTTATTTTAGTTTCTACGATCAATAGTTTATTTTACCCACACCCATTCCTCCAATATGAATCTGGTGAATAAATTTATCAGAAACCTTAATAAGGTGTAGTTGATCCGTGAAATTCTGAAATCTAACGGTGACGTACAACTATTTTTTTATTTTTTAAAAATATATTTATATCTTGAATAATCGTCAATATGGATTTAATCTACTTATCTACCTACACATGGTTTTAAGTTTTTACCAAAGAAATTCAGATTTGTGGACAGAAACATACATAAAACGCAACTGACTCTTCTAACATGGACAACTAGATTACTAAATGATCGTCTTCTTGACTTCTTGTAACATAGATTACTGAACAACCCAACCAAAAGTGACGTCTACAGTTTTCATAAGAAATGCTACAACGTACAACTCTCATGGGCTTGAATTATGGGGCTACTATTTTATTGTTTTTACACTATGGGGCTTCCAGAGTTCTTTGTACTTATATCGGCCCACATATATTTGAGTTTTGAGCCTACTCATTGTCGTCTAGTCTTTCTTGCCCGGCGATAGATGCCTCATTTTTATGAAAACCTTAACGATTTTATTTTTCTGTTAAAGTGAAACTGTAACAATAAGTCAATAACGTATGTTTTTTGGTTCTTCTCTTGTTTTAACGTGGACAGTTTAAATGATTTCTTACTGTAGACATCTATAACCTGTTTGTTCTTCTCTCCTTTTTAGGGAACTCGCAAACATGATGAATGAATAATAATAGCTTTCGTTCAATCTAATGGCTTGTGTGGCTGCCATGAAACCTTCATAGCTCTCTCTCATGATTTTTTTCCATCCTTGTTTTTATCTTTTTTTGCTAAGAATCCAAAATATCTATCTTCTTTAACAGAAAAAAACGATCCAAAATATCTTATGTTATATACAATATGGATATTTACAGTTTAGCACCAAAAAAGAAACAATGAATGAATAATATGGAGGCCACTTATAATATGATTGAATGAAAAAAAATGTTTGTCACTATACAAAAGAAAAAAAAATGCAAAAAAGGTATTTAGTATTTACCTAAACAATATTTTATCCATAGTCAAAGTTACTATATACATTAGTCTCTAATTAAAAAAAAAACGGTAGAGCAAAAAAAAAAAAGATAAGAAGAAGAAAACTGAAACCTTTGCTACCTAAAAAAGAAAAAAATAACAAAAACCACAAAAAGTCGAATAGAGGAAAAAATAAAAGAAAATAATGAGTGATTGGGCAAGGAAAGCGACAAGATGGACCATACAAGAAATCCATTGGATAAAGAATCTGACCAATTGAAACACTATTACGAGGATCATCTTCTGAACTCAACCAATCACAATTGAGATAAGGCCTCGACATGGGTCCTAAACTCAAGACATAAACACCCAAAAAGTGCATTCATATTTTATTTTTCTTATAACTTGGAAAACCCACTGACACAAAAGGGTACGCACTTCTTGCGGGACATCCTCTAAATCTCAAAACACTCACACTGCCCAAAATTCTCTAGGACGACACAGAGCAATCATTTTGAAGAAAAAGGTTACTGATCTGAAAACCAAAGCTCTCGTGCTCTTGTCGTTGATGTTGGTTTTACTCTTTGTAAGAAGATGAAAAGCTTGGCGAATGCTGTTGGAGCCAAGACGGCGAGGGCATGTGACAGCTGCGTGAAGAGACGGGCTCGGTGGTACTGCGCCGCCGACGATGCTTTTCTTTGCCAATCTTGCGACAGTTTGGTCCACTCAGCCAACCCTCTCGCTCGCCGGCACGAGAGAGTCCGTTTGAAGACGGCCAGTCCAGCGGCCGCGAAGCATAGCAACCACTCACCATCAGCTTCTCCTCCTCACGGAGCCGCGACTTGGCATCACGGGTTCACTCGTAAAGCTCGGACGCCACGTGGCTCTGCAGGTAAGAAGAATAATTTGTCGACTTTTCATGACTTGGTACCGGAAATTAGTGTTGAGGATCAGACCGACAGCTATGAGCTTGAGCTTGAAGAACAGCTGATCTGTCAAGTGCCGGTTCTAGATCCGTTGGTAGCTGAGCAATTCTTGAACGATGTCGTTGAGCCGAAGATCGAGTTTCCTATGATCAGAAGTGGTGTGCTGATCGATGAGGAGGAGGACAACGCCGAGAGTTGTCTGAATGGTTTTTTTCCGACCGACATGGAGCTTGAGGAGTTCGCTGCTGACGTGGAGACTCTGCTCGGTCGCGGGTTAGAGACCGAGTCTTACGCCATGGAGGATCTAGGGTTTTCTAATACAGAGATGTTCAAAGTCGAAAAAGACGAGATTGAAGAAGAAGAAGTAGAAGACATAAAAGCCATCAACATGGAAATATTCGATGATGATCGAAAAGACGTGGATGGAACGGTACCGTTTGAGCTAACCTTTGATTACGAGTCGTCACACAAGACAGCCGAAGAAGAGGAAATAAAGAATGTTGAAAGTAGTGGTGAATGTGTTGTTAAGGTGAAAGAGGAAGAAGGGAAGAATGTTCTGATGCTGAGATTAAACTACGACTCGGTTATATCTACTTGGGGAGGCCAAGGTCAACCCTGGACTTCGGGAGAGCCACCGGAACTAGACATTGACATTAGCAGTTGGCCACCTGTTTCCATGGTATGTTATACATATATTCATCATTCTTTTAGGATATAAGACTTTTTTTCATCGAGTTTTATCTAATTGAAATTGTGTGTTTTAGGGAGAAACTAAAGGAGATCTAAGTCATCAGAAGCAGTACGTTAGTGTGTGTTTACCATCAAGTGGGTTTGGAGATGGAGGTAGAGAAGCTAGGGTGTCGAGGTACAGAGAGAAGAGGAGGACGAGGTTGTTTTCTAAGAAGATAAGGTACGAGGTACGTAAACTGAATGCGGAGAAAAGACCACGCATGAAAGGACGATTTGTTAAGAGAGCCGCGCTTGCTGTTTCCGCTGCTGCAAATTCACCATTAGGTGTTAATTACTGAATAGTATGAATGAATGAATGTTCATGTTATATCTCACTTTACAAATTTTGGTGAGCTTTTTTTTCTTCTGCAACGACAGAAGTTGTTAATTTAGCACTTAATTGTGCTTTACGGACTTGGTATATGTACATAGAAGTAACCAATAATGTGACTTTTCTTGTATTATATGTATAGCACTGATGTATATATTTGGTAATAAGAATGTGCAAAGTGGCATTTTGATTTCTAAAAATACTATAGGTTAAACATGTTTATGACCTCTCAAATCGAAATTGAACGAACATAACTTCCCAAACCAAAACTAACATTATTATCAGCACCCTTACTCTTGAGAACAAAGCAAATGAAAAACTAAGCCGGTACCCAAGTATACCAAACAAACTAAAGTTCATGAAGACTCATATGTGTAGTGAAAATATATTCACAATTTAATACTAAAATATTTGTTTATCTTTTTGTGATCCAATATTAGGCTGAAGCTAAAAAAAAGTTTGTGGACCGATCCGAAACATTTGAGTATAATTTGTAAATTATTTTCCAAACTGGAAAAAACTAACAAACACTATGGAACCATCTAAAAGCAAAAAACCAAATGATTGTCCTTAAGAACTTTAAAATAAAAATAGTTTTTAAAACTTTTTGGAACCACTAATATCTTAGAAGAATTAATCAGAATTGGCATTTCAAAATAAAAAGTGGCTTGACAGCCAATTATAATAAACACAATGAACAAGTTAACCGTGAATCGTCATTGTCCTCTTTGCCAGTTGATGAATCAATTTTTTTTCTGTATAGTCCAAATCCATTTTTTTAATTTCTAGCTAAGATGAAAATGGCCACTAACTACCACACAAGCGTAGATTGAACCAAATATCTATAAGGGTTAGTATCATCCTATCATTATCATGCGACCCGTTAATAATTTGAATCTGTGGTACATAAGATATGTTAACTTTGGTGGTGCTTAAAATTTTGGTAAGATGGATAATTTCAAACTAAGTTTTTGTTTGGAAGTGCCATAGTATGATTATCTAAAGCTACTACGTGGAACATGTTATTAAAGTATGGAGGTAATACACTAAAAATAAAGTTGAGAGAAATGGATTTGTCTTTGTGTGTTATAATAAGTGATAAAAAGGTCCAATTCATACAAAGGCAAGAGGACACAAACTAAAGTCACATCGTAGGATGTTGTTGTGTAGCATGCATGAGAGTTGGGTCCGCACGAAGGAGCCTTGTTGGAATTGGCCTTGTAAGTTTATATCACATTCAACCTTCGATTTGCCGCTTCTTCTATTACAGTTACCGGATATATTAGTAGATAAAATGTACGTCTTTTTCTTTTTCTTTAGAAATATTATTACATTGCGTTTAAAAAGACACCTTTGTCAAAATTTGGAAAGACTTCTCAAACAGAAGATGTTCGTTGACTCCACTTCCCACTTGGGAAAAATGAAAGAAGAGATAATTTCTTTTGGCGTCATATTGGAAGAGAGTATATTAAAAATTAGAATTACTCGTTACTCGTTATGCTATAGAGTTTTTTTAATGCTATGTTTATTTTGCTATGACACTTCTTCGGTCCCCATATTTTATGCTGGTTATAAACCGTAACGTTCAATTTGATGGTTTTATATTATGAAAGGTCGTACAAAGAAAAAGAGAGATTCAAAAGAATCAAAACTTATGAAACTGAAGGTAAATCAACTGTGTGAGAATTAAGATTGCCAAATAATTTAGGCCAAAATTGAGAATTCGTGTAATAATAATTGAACTATATATGTCTTATTTGGACTAGGACCAAATCTTAAAAGACAGATTTATTAAAAAAGATTGAAAGGGCAATTGGACCCACCAAATTAAAATGAAGTTTTGGAATTTTGCAATAATTTTAAAATACATATGAAGAGAAGTATGGCTCGTGGCTGGCCTTTTGGGCTGAAACAATGAAATGACATGACATGTTTTGTGGTCCTCTCTCCTCTCTCTACTTTAAAAAAAAGTCTTTTCAATTTAAAAATAAAATATAAAAATTGAGTAAATCCCAAAACGTGATGGACCTTCATTTCGAATAAACCCCGTTTGGCATCTCCTCCGTTTTCCTATGATTTTTTTTTTTTTTGTTGGAAACCTTTCCAAAATATCTTTCTTTCTTTTTTACAACTCTTTTCAAAATATCTTTTACTTCTTTTTACTAGTTGTAATTGTCTGTCAAAACATTACATATGCATTTGCAAGTGAAGTGCAGGACAACTCTAGGACAAAGTGGTAGTGAGTGAGGTTCGAATAATAACAGAATCGTGTATATGTTTTTGTTCTTATTGGAATATATCTGTCATGCGAACGATCACTATTCCAAACATAAATATTTTTACATATGCAAATTGAAATCGGGTTGAAATATTTTACAAGAATTTCAAATGTTAACCCACTTATCCATCCACAATATATATATATGTATGGATCCGTAGCTGGATTATGTGATTTAGTCCACCAAGCTTGGGGCATTCTAATTTCTACTTATGTACCGTTTTGGTATCTTACGAGGCCCTAAACAAAAATACAAAAGTTAACACAACACTTCTTGGACCAGTAAAAATAGTGTAGTTTGAAAACGAGGTATTGAAGCAAATTTGAGTTTACGTTGTTCGACTCATAAATAAACTAAAGCCCAACTAGCTACTCTACTGACTCATTTCGGCCCTCTTGCATGCGTGGGATTTTTTTATTTTTTTTTATTTTTTTTTTAAATATCAAACTTAATTGCTTGGGGATTTTATAGACCAGCTTTGATTAAGTATTGGTAATTTTCTATTATCTTTTTAACTTTCAAATTATCGTCTCTTGATCTGATCATAATGTATCCTCCAAAATCCAAATGATGCTGTCGTAAGGTTAAAATAAAAGAAGATGCATATAAGTTGATAGTTTAGTTAGTCAACCTAGAATCTTTTTCTTAAGAAGAGAATGTTTTAACTTTGAAAACCGACTGTAAAGAAAAAACAGTAAATTTAACCTTTTACCAAAAAAAAAAAAAAAAAAAGGAAAAACAGTTTTTTTTTTCGACAAAAATAAAAACTTTATATTTGTTTTCAGATATGTAACAACGAGTTTTCTTTCAGGTTTCCAGCTTTAATAATTGAACTTTTTGTATTTTATACTTTAAGCTGACTGTTTTGTTGTTTTGTTTTCAACTCTACATCCTAAAAAGACATATTCTTCACATATTTAACCAAATTTATGTATATATATAAATATATATATATATCACAAATAAACACATTTTCTACATAAACAGACTTAGAAAATTCAATATAATATTCAAAAATTAGACTGTTAAAATAGTATACTCACATTTGATCCCAAAACTAAATTAAAGTAGTATACTCACATTGATTCCAAATAAATACTAACCTCTGAGGCTCTGATCTATCAAAAAATAGTTTGAGTAGTTTGAATAGCGTAACGCGTTATATTCTAATTCTTCACACTTCAATATGTTTATGTTTACTCATTTGGTCGATCCCATCTAACGTAACGATCCACTCACAGGATTCACGATCCACCGCGCACAATCCTTGACCTAAAATATTGCGACAAGAACCACACGTGTTCCATGGTTTAAGGCTTATCATGTTGTATATATGTGTTTTATACTTTTATTACTGCTCGTACTAATTACTATTACTGATGCGATGTTCAACACTTGTTGACCTTCTCTTTTTTTTGTTACAGACTCTCATCGAAGACTTTCCTTTTTCCGGCTAATTTTTAACGTTGAGAGATTACAAAAAGCTTTTCGCGTGATAACGTCAATTTAAAGTAGGTCCTTTGTCACGACAACCTTTAATATTATTAGCTTACCAACCCTCTTTATTTTTTTTAAATAAATGCTTCGTCTTGTCTTTCATTCTTCTGTAGAGGTTTTGGTCATTCAATTATTCATTCTCCTATTCTCTATTTTGAAATTTTGCGATAGAAAGATCTTTTAGCCTTCAACGTATTAGCTACTATTTCGTGGTAAACACAATGGATAACTTATTCCTGATATAGTATATACTAATGTTTCGCATAAGAACGGATACTGTTTCGTGGACTACTTATGCTTACTTTCTTGAATTGTATTTTTTTTCCGCTTCATGGAACCACTACGAGAAAAAGAGTCCCAAAGAATTTACCCAAATCTGATAGATGATATATATAGCAGATGCACATACTCGTCATACGTGAAAAGAAAGTGTCACTTAATTAGTTGGAGTAGATACCAAAGAGGCAAAAATCATCTACTTTGTTTAGAAAACTGCCAACAAAATATATACTATAAAACATGTTATGCTCATCTAACATGTATGATTGTTAAAGAACTACAAAGATTTTGATTGTGAAGTGGGAATTAATGATGACTTTAATGTTTCTCTACTAGTAACAGACACTAGCAAATATAAGACACAAATATGCATGAACCAGATAATCAAAGTGTGTGAAGGAGGTGTAAGGGGAAAAACATAACTAACTGATCATAATACCGTAATAATTCCCAAAATATATGATTTCCGTACGAAATGGCGATTTTACTTTTCAATTCGGACCTTTACAACGCTAGAGAAGACCCCTGATGACAAGACAAAAACTATAAACATGAGACAAAAGTGAATCAATATTTTTTTCTCATCAAGTGTTTACATAGTTACGGAGTTTAATTTACCGTATCCTTTGATCTGAAAACTAACTAAACAAAATGCTCTCGTTTCTTAGTAGAATATCTAGATAACAATTTTACGAATAATACATACTAACAAAATGAGGTAAGAGTCCAAAAGAAGAAGGAAGACAATAAAAGAATATATATATAGAAAGCTAAAGAAGACACGAACTAACTAGTTGTGAAGGCGATCTGGGGAACTAGGGATCCTTCTATTGGAATCTTCAAAGCGAAAGTGATTGTTGTTGCTCTTCACACTAAACGATCTTCCCTTGAAGTACTTTTGGTAGAGTCGTTGATGAACATCTTCGTCGTCCTTCTTGTTCTTGGTCGACCCGAGTTGGTCTTCCGATAGTTCTGGAACTGTTCGTCCTTCCCGGAAAAGCCAGATCTGGAAGAGAGATATGAGTAAGAGAGCGACGGAGAAAGTCAACAGAATATCTCGACAACCCATACAGAAACGGAGATGATCAAGAAATAAGAAAGAAAGAGAGAGTGTGAGAGATTAGTTTTGTTTTCTTGATATGACAAGAACGGTCAGAGATTGTTATATTCAGACATGAGACAACTCCATATCTTTCTCTCTTTCTATCTATGTAGTCCCTCTCTATGTGTTTAATGAGGTGGAGCAGGCGCAGCCTGAGGGGAGGGGAAGATGACGGGCGTGCTGTGTCATTGGCTCATTTGTTATTTGCGTGAGTCTCTGTATATGTCGTTTTCTATGTCTCTGCTTTGTTCTTATTTTCTTTTTCTTCACAATATCTCAATCTATAATTGAAATATATAGCTGTTATGTATAAATATACAACGCTATAAATGAATAATATTTTTAATATTTTGGCAGTACGTACGTAATATAACATTTGCTCAATTATGTTTGAGATTTACTGATTTTGGGTTTCTTGTCACATGCATGTTCCTTAAGATATATATTCTCTGTTTATTCCTCGGTTAGATGGTCCAAATTTTGAAAATTTTATGATTCATTTTGTTATAAAAACAATGAAAGTGGTCCAACAAGAAATGTATGCAGATAATAAAAAAGATGATAATCATGAGTTGCATTCCCAAGATAGGTGCCATTTTTCGCAGCGTTGGGAATTGAATGGATGCAATTTATTAGGCAGCTGATCGACTATTGATATTTCTAGCTACCCGACGACGGTGATGCAAAAGAAGAAAAATGTATACAACAAAAGAGGAAAAACTTATAAAGCAAAAAAAAAGCTAAACCTATGTTTTAAGTGTGTCGGTGGTCAAATTTGAAGAAGACATAAAACGATACATGGACGCGGAGTAGCATAGCAATGTTGATTATATATAATCACGCAAAACATATTCTATAATGTAGTTACCAGAAAACAAAGAAAATATATATTCTATAGTGTAAAATGATTATATACAGAATAATGTTATCATAGTGTTGGGAAGAATTTACATAAAACAATACTGCGGTTGTGTTAACTTCGTAAAAGTGTAGTAACAGGATATTGATGTTTCGGGTAAGGAGTCAATTGGTCACATGGGTATGTCTGATATAAGAATAATTATATGTAACAAACTGATTTGAAGAGATCCAATATCAAATTCAGATTGTCTATAACTATTTGGGCTGATATCAATAATTTGATTTAGTAATCAGTCTCGTCTTCGCAGGTCCATGAGAGCTCCCACCACAACTAATATTAATATCTCTCTCTTTCTTTCAATATAATGAGTGGCCTTTTTAAAAAATCGCAGTTGATCATAGTAACAACATACAACATACTATAAATCAGTCAAAAACTATATACTTAACACAAAATTAATAAAAAGGTGGTGTTATTCAGAGATTTAAATAAGAGTATGGTGGTTGAAATAGTTTATATTTTTCTATCACTGTTATATATATAGACCATTCATTTTGAGTCTGATTGATAATCGAGAATGCAGTAAAAAGAAACAGAAACCAAAATTGTTGTCTTCTTTTCAACTTCTTTCGCCATTTTCTTCTTGTCGTTGTCTCAGTTTGTTTTGTCCTACAGCTTTTTATGTTTTGTTTTCCCTCTCTGTTTATCTTAAAAAACCACACTTTATTAAAGAACTTACCTTTTTCTCATACTTTCAGTGGTAAGAACTATCAAATCCTTGTAAGATTTTATATTGTCATCATTTTGAGCCGACAAAAAGTGGTAAATATATATTTATTGTTAGTTTATTTTAAATCTTAAGTTTGAAACTTTCAATATTACGTAAGTGAAAATATTATGTCAAAATATATAAATGCATAAGTCAGAAGATAGATGTAGTAAAGGAAAAAAGAAAAAGAAACAATAACAAGATTGAAGCATACATAGTCATACTTTGGAATTGGATTCTAATGACAGCACAACAATGTCAAATATTGCACCATATTTCTCCTCAACCTCATGGGCTTCTAAGGGCAATTAACAGATCCTGACATGCGACAGTTCCAAAAATGTTAAAATTTTCAATGGAAAAACGATTTCGTAAAATATCAAACAATCTTTACTTTCTTCACCTTAATTAATCCTTTTAAAAGTTATTTTTCCAAGAAGTGTTACATCAATATGCTAAGATCAAAGGTTTGGAATTACATGAAGACTACGCCTGTGGAAAATTCAACAGACGAGAGTAATATTAGGGCTAAGTAAAAATGTAACAAGAGAATGTTTGAGTACAATAAAAAAAAAAAAGTATACAAAAATAGGGAATGGGTCACCTGTAATACTACGATGTATGTTACCCAAAGGTGTTGCATTGATTGGACAACGTTCCATCAAGTCGTTATATCAATTTCAATGCCTACAAGCCACCCAACTTATAGATTTCTTCTCCTCCGTGTGACTTGTTCCCTAAATGGCTAAATGTATATATTTTAGATAATTAGGTTTTATGGAAAATTTAAAAACCTGTTTATTGGTTTTTTTTTGTTTTTTGTTAATTATTGTCTATGTACCCTAAAGTGGTAGGCAAATGGAAATTATGAACCGTAAATCCAAATCCCTAATTCGTTTCCAACTTCAATCATCCCAACAAAGATGGAGTTGAATTTACAATTTCGATCGGCTTCTAATAATCGACCTAACCAGAACACGTCGGGATAAAATAGGAAAAAACATTAAAAAAACTTAGTTCGGTTTATTGAGTTTTATCTCTGAACCAGAGAAAGCCAAAACTTATACTATAAACCAAGAAAAAGCCAAAATCAAATTGACTCTTTTAGAAGAAGAAAAAAAAAACCCCTCAAACAAGGGATACTTTCCTTTTGCCAAAAAAAAAATATATGATCTAAATTAAGAAAGACTGATAACTTAGAATGAAACCATATCAAATCAAAACAAGTAATTTTGATTACAATATGGTTCATACCAAAACAAAAAAAAAAAAAGAAAAAAACTCCATAACCGTACCGATTGGAGAAAAAAACGTTCAGTCTTGACTTATGTTATTATCTAAAGGAGGAAGCTGATCATGAGTGGAAGAAATGTCCAAATTCCAAAGATCATCGTCCCAAACAACATCATTATACAAAGCTTCATAGTTTTTCTCAACGAACTCCACGTCCCAGCATGAAGGCAACCAAACGGTACTCCACGTCATTAGCTCATCGACCACTACATCATCTCCGGCCTTAAGCCTCATCCCCCACAAATCCTCCTCCTCCTTCACGGCCGCAGCCGCAGCCACCGTTGCTGCTGCAGCCAATGCATCCACCACCACAACCTCCATCGTCTTCCTCTCTTTCTTCTTCTCCTCCTCCTCCTCCGAACCTTGTCTCTTCCTCTCCCTCTTCATATATATATATGGTATGGTTTAATTATAATGTATGTATGAGTGAAGGCCGAGAGACGCTATTTAAAGGAGAAGAGACCGAAAGAGCTAGGAAATGAGTTAAGAAGAGAATGTGTATGGAGACATAGGTTTAGGACATGGAAGAGAGAGAGAGAAAGAGAATACACAGTTGCTTAATCAAACACCATCTGTCTGTTCATTCGGCCCTACGTGTCCTCCATTACTTGTTTTTATTTTGTTGCTACAAATATCTTTCAGATGAGAGCGAGTGAGTGGTTCACCAGAATAAATATGATATAAACTCATGAGTTTTTTCTTTTTAATGTGTGTCAAAATATGCCGCCCAGCAGAAATTGAAACATCCGCACGTACTATAAATTGTTTTTTCTTTATACATTTTCTTTTATCTCTTCTTCTGTTGCTTCTTAATTCTTATGATGATGTAAAAGAAGAAAGAAAATAGAAAAGAAAGAGAATTCGTTAGAAAGTGGGAAATGATATTTGAAAAAATAGTGGACGCCCCACCTGGACAAAGAAGTAGACCTAACGTACATGGGAAAGAGACAAAAACTGTAAAAATTTGGTTTTTGGCAAAAAAATAAAATAAAATTTTTGTAAAATATGGAAAGGACGAGTTGAGTTTGTGTGTCTACGAAGGGGCAAGTCGTAAAGTGGACCTTTCTCTCTCACACACAGTCACACGCACACGGGCCATGACGATGTGGATGGATATCATCACTATGTGATGTCTATATTCTTATTTGCCTTCTTCGTACTTTGTTTTTGGAATACATAAAATGTTTCCAATTTAAGTATCGTACGTTTTATATCTCCCATGGCCGGTGACAGGGCTTTCGTAATGCACCAAGTTTGAATCGAGCCAATAATTCAAAACGCATGCATAAAATATTTGAAAAATGGCTATGAAACTCAAATATAGTTAAAATAGCTCAAACGATCTTCTTATTCCCAATATTTTACTAGTATTAGATTATATTAAATGCGTTATTTATTGATAGTACAATTAAATGTTTTTATTTTATTTTTTGGCAATAATATAAAGTTCAAGACGTTAGCATAAAATAAATGGTTTTTATAATTCTATGAATATCCTTTCATTTACCCTCCAATGCGGTATAATGGTTCATTAATTTGCATTCATCTTAAGACACAACACAAGTAGGAGGAGTATATGCACTTGCATTTAGTCTTGCTTGCATTACTTCTTTATTTGGTTTCGGAGTAGAGGTTGGACATTGGAGGATCTATGAAGCTATTTGGTCCTAATGGGAGTTAAAAGGAGGCAAGAGAATGAAGGTTAGAATGTGAGATCAAGAAGAGGAGTTTGAAGAAAATTGGAGCCAAAAGTATATGTGTCTCCAGCGGGATGGCGACGCCGCGGAGCCCCAGCGGTCAAGAATAATTTGGTTATTACAAAATCAAAAGCATCTAATCAAGAATAATTTGTTTTGGTCTTTTTTCTTTGCACCCACATTTTTTTTGTTGGTCTATATGTGTGTATGCAATTTCAATATTTAAGAAAAAAAACCAATTACGCTTGAAAAGACAAAACCGTACGCATAGTCAATATGGTAACGAATAACTCGGTTTCGTTTTCCCCAAATTATTCTAGAATGACAGAGAGAACTTGAGAAAGGAAAAAAGAAGAGTGCCAATTCTTGTCATTATGCATGTTCGCATTTTTCTTGTTAATATATCAAATTTTTTTAATAAGAATCTCGTCCTTTGAATGATGAAGTACTTACTTCCTCTCGTTCTTGCTGAAGATATGAAACCTTAAGGACGATCTTTCAGACCCTTCACTGTGTTTGAAGCTGAGACTTTATAGTCAAATCCTTGCTTTACTCTCTCTACTTCGAGACAAGAATCAGAGGATTTGAAAAAATAACAGAGATCGTAACACAATGTTTGAATACACCGTTCAAAGTCCAAAACAGAGGATGTGCCACAATGTTGGCTTTTTTTCTGCATGGATCCTTTTTTTGTAAATGGCAAATTTAAAAGTTACATTAACTATTGAATCCATTTCGTGTAGTTGATGGCTTATCTGAAGTTTTCATTAACTCGACCAAACTCTACATAAAAAAGCAAAGTTACAATAATTCACAAGTCACAACACTCGAGCATAACCTACCAATAACTCTTTAGCATACTCATTCCCATGCCTATTCACCCAAGAAAACATCGTTATCTTTCTCTCACTGTATGAACTGTGAAGCAAATACAATTGCTTTATTCACATATATGACGTGGCAACTACATTCAGGTCAAGGATTTCCCTTCTGTTGCTGTTACTCTGGGCCCAGAAACCCCATAAGTGACATTGACTAGTTGCGCTGCAGCACGAGCAGCTGCTGTTGCTCTCTCAGCGCTAGCTAGAGCAGCCCGAGCTCTCTCCATTACATCAGTCTGATCCCTTCTAGTATCAGGAGGTGGTTGAGAAGCTGACGTCAATTTAGCTGAAGAAATGTTTTTGCTAACTTGGTTCTGAGCTTGAAGCTTTTGGAGTCTCTGTGTGGCATCTGCAGGTAGACTGTCAGCCTCCCTAGAAACTGAAGACTGAGTGTAGCCTTGCTGGGATGGCCGAGATTCAGAGATACTATCCTGGCGATGTATCTGCTTCGCTCCACCCTACAAATGATGTTAGAACAAAACCATCAACTTTGTAAACCGACTTCATTGTATACAACGTTTCCCATATCATTTGCTGAATGGAAGCAAACTCAGCATTTGTGTACGTTAACAGCTAGGCCCACTAGAAGATTATCAACTCATTGCTATGCAGATATATATGTATCAGTATCGTTTTGTTCGCCCTATGCAGATATATAGGCCCACTTTCTTTCCTCAGTGACACAGCTGAGTTGTATCAAAGATTCAAAGTTCACATCTGATTTAGGAGAATGGTGTATGTGAATGTTACTGACTAGCTTTCCCTTAAATTTTTAAATAAGGGTTCAGAGAAATGGTACCAGGAGATCTTCATGGCTCTTCATGAATTCTGCTTCCGTGGCAGAAGAATCCCAATTCAAACTGTATTCCTGCGCGATTTCCTTCAACATCTTGAGCCTTGCCTCTCCAGATGGACTGGTGGGAGAAAGCTTTTCAATGATCTGACCAAAAAAGTAAACACAATCCAACTAGTAAAGCACTTCATTCAAGAGTGCAATTCTCTAGATATGTACATAAAACATGAATAAGAAAGAAACTATCCCCCCAAGTATACTAACAGTACGATTGACACCAGAATCTGGACGAAGCTCAGAAGCTGCCATGATAAATTCTTTTCCATACTTTGTACCAAACAGATTCTTAATTTGAAGAAGATCAGACACATCAGAGCACCTTGGAGCAGCAAAGATGATACTAGAAATAGCCTCTCTCAACTCTCTCGGGCATTCCCTATCCAAAGAAACACACACATATATATTAAAAAATAAGGATTGCCTCAACTAATCCGTATTGTAAACCCATCACAGATGAAACCAAAGACTCACTTTTCACTTTCAAGAATTGGAACACGAGCAAGTACAAACTCGCAGAACAGCTCCAATATCTCATAAGCTGCCCATAAATTCATTTCTCTGATCACATGCTCCACCTACCCTCAGAAAAGAACATAAGAACATGGTGTTAAGTTCATTTGTAAGAACTAACATACACAGAATCAAAATGGGATCATAAAAATGGTATAAAAGGGAAAGGACCCTGATTCGAGCAATGGGTTCTTGTCCAGCTTGCAAGAACTGAGCTATCTCCTTCTTCATATGCTTAAGCTGCATATCTCTCTTGTTTTGCAGCAACTTCATCCGAGCAATTGCAAAATTCAAGCTTGTCTTGCTGCCAAATTTTACTTCAATTTCTCAAATTTGTGGACAAAATCAATCAAAACCATAAACTCTAACTTCAAATTGAAGAAAACGATGGGATAAAGTTAACAACTTTTTGAAGAAGAACTATAGCTTCAAATCAAAACCCAGATCCTAAACGAGATAAACATATAAGAGGAAGAAGAAACCATTTGGCGCCAAAGATGCCACGGTTGAAGAGTTGGTTAAGCAGCGACATTGAATCGGAAGCAGAGGAATCAATACGGAGGTTGCCGATTTGATTTGATCGTCGATTGAGGAAAAAGGAAGACGAAGAAGAGAGTGCAAATAATACTCTGTGACGCGGAACACTAGTGTTACGGTACGCGCGTAATGCTACCCAATAATAAACGTTCGTGAAACTCAACTTGTCGATAACGAGAGTGAGGCTCATATAATATTCACATTGGCTCTCTTAACCGGATCCGAACCGAAACCCAAATATCTCGGTTCGGTTTAATGTCAAAGGCCTACTTAACATGGACTGGCATGAAAGCTTCTTGGATGCAAGTGGTATATGGAATTTAAAAGAGTTAGTTTAGAGTCCCAACTTAAACTAGTGAAACTAATTGTTGTATAAATTCACAAATCTGAAAATTAGATTCTTATAATATCATAACAACACGTGTTCGCAATGCAATAAACATCGACTCTAACGTTAAACGTCTAGCGACAAATTTTTTATAGAAACGTAAGTTTATCATAAAATTTAAATTAGTGGCACCGATTGCCATGTAAATTCACAGACCGGAAAGTAAAACTATAATAACACCATAACACGTGTTTGCAATGCAAGAAACATCGACCTTAACGTCTACCGTCTAGCGATTAATCTTTTATAGAAACGTAAGTTTATCATAAAATTTAAATTAGTGGCACTGATTGCCATGTAAATTCACAGACCGGAAAGTAAAACTATAATAACACCATAACACGTGTTTGCAATGCAAGAAACATCGACCTTAACGTCTAACGTCTAGCGATTAATCTTTTATAGAAACGTAAGTTTATCAGAAAATTTAAACTAGTGAAACATTGTTGTATAAATTCACAAATGGGAAAGGAAAGTAAAACTGTAATAACATTATAACATCATAACACGTGTTTGCAATGCAATAAACATCGACTCTAACGTTTAACGTCTAGCGACGAATCTACTTTCTATCTTCTATAAAAACGTAAATTTATCATACAACTTCTTAACAAAAGTGTCATAGGTATTCTTCTAAAATTTTGAAAGAAAAATCGAAATAAAAATACTAGAAATGAAGAAAAAGAAGAAGAAAAAAAAGAGAGAAAAAAGAAAAAAAAAAAGTAAAGAAACCAAAAAAGTGTGTTACTGGCTATAACAAGAAATCCAGGAGCTAAGCTTGCTTGATAGTCGTCCAAGTTCAAAGATCCACAAAGGATACGATCACTGCAGGTAATTTGCAAATTGTTAAGAATTTCAAATATTGTTGAGCTATAAGAATAACTTATTTGTTAAAGATGACCTCGTCAAAAATATTGTGTGGAGATATTTTCATGTGATGTTGTCAATGAGAATTCATTAAACTTCACAGATTTATTATTTTTCATGATTTCAAAAATTATCTACATTTTCAACAATTGATTCTACTTGCATGTTTTACTTTTTAGTTTCTCTTCATAACAATTTAACTTGAGAATTTTTGTTAACATCTTATAAAGTTCTTAAAGCTCAACAATTTTCAAAGATCTTAAAAGTTCATTTTTTCAATGTTTTATATTTTTCAATTCCATATATTTTCAAAAAGATGTAAGCATATAAAATTTCAAATAAAAAATTTATGATATCTTTAAACATCTTAAACAAAAGGGAAAAATACAAAGTTAGATCTTTGACAACATTAGTATTTAAATAGGTACAACTTTCTTATGATTAAGAGATTATTATATACATAGATCTAGCCACTTTTAGTTTAACTTTCATAAATATCTTGTATGGTTTAGAACACCACATGTAAAATTCTCTTAGGATTGTTAAAAATAAATAATAGTGTTAAATCATTTCCCAATATATGCCAAATAATACTAGATATCAAATATATTATAACTCATGCATCCAACGTTTTATAGTAAACGTATGAACGCTAAAAATAAAACAGTGAAATTTAGTATGAAAAATGAACACTAAAAATCTCTATTTGATGTTCGTACATAATCCCTTACTACTATAAAACAAATTTAATTGTATGCATGCAACAGAATCTGGCATCTAGTATATATGTCTTGGTCAGTTTCTTTTACATATAATAATCTAAATTGTTTTGTGAAATCAGAAATTTTGCATTAAAAGTTCTCATGTAACGCTTTAACATAACATAGTTAAATAAGTGTACATTTTATATAGGTCTTAATTACAGTAACAGTCTTCCTTCGTAACCGTCGTGCTCCAGTATCAACTTCTGTGAAATGCTTATTTATGTATATATTTCAGTAAACATTACAAATTAAAATATTAGTAACATATTGACCAAACAGTTTGTTTATATATAATCATTTCTGATTGGTTAATATATAATTTAATATTTCTGATTTGTAACGTTTACTGACACACACTGTTTTGGTCAATATAGTTTATACAATTACTGTAATCTGCAAATGTATTAGTATGTATGTTGCTCTCTCCGGATTTCTGCCCTTAATATGTCGGATAGTGATTTAAACATTACCTTATAAAATGTAAAATATTCACATGTTTATCAGTTACTATAAAAATATTCGTCAGCTTACATTAAAAATTTGCTAAGTACTTTTGAATATTTTGCATTTATAAGGTAAAAAAGATTAAGTCATTAACTGCCGTTTCAAGGGAGGGAATCCGGAGAGAGCAACATACAAATACTTTTTGCATTTATAAGGTAATTTTTTTTAAAAAAAATTTAAATTAATGGAATGCAACCTTATTTTAGCACAGATAACACTTTTAGTATTAGTAACCGAATATCGTATATATATATAGATCATAATTTTCTTCTTATAACTTTATCATGTGGCTTATTCCATTTGTATTTTTACAGTTTCTTTCTTGAAAATTGAATTTTATATTTTCAGATGACAAAGTCTATAATAGTCTCTAGCTCTTAAGATTTTATTATTTTATTTTAAAAAAAAACAAAACTCTTAAGTTGATGATTAGATAATGAAGCATTGTTAAAATGTAAAATTCCTTTACCAAAAAAAAAAAAAAATGTTTCTGCATGCTAAGGTGAGAAACATGTATACTATATATACTAGTAATTAAGGATTGTTAAAATTGGTGTAAGCTATTAAAATTTAAAGAAAAAAAATTGTTGTAACTTAAGTTTTTTTTGCTGCATCCTTATTATTAATATATTAGTAAGGATTGACAAAATCGTAGTTACATAAAAGTTGATGTAATAATAATATATTTATAATAACGATGCAACGAAAACAACTTACGTTACAACAAGTTTTTCAAAAACTTTTAAATTATTGGGAAAATTGATTTTAAAGGATGTTTTTTAAAAAATTTGTCCATCTATGCCTTCTTTTTTTAAGTTTGGTATATTAGGTTTTAAAATAAGAAAATGCTCAATTATATCCTTACTTAGATTATATGGAAATAAACATCAAACTTTTTGACAAAAAAAAAAAAAAAACATCAAACTAGGAAAATTTCTGTAAGAAAAAAAAGATATTTTTAAATCTAAAAAAATCAAAAACATATATTATTTTTTCCTTTTAAAAAAAACTCTTCTCATTTAATATTGTAAAAAGGTAAAAAAAACCAAAGATAGACTCGACGATGTCAAAATTTTCTGAAAAATAAAAACTTCATTTGTTCGTGATTATCAAACCTAAACTAGGAAGATCGTTTGAGACTAACTCTTTGATATTGTTAGTTTTTAATTTTTGGTCAAACTCAAGGACTGTATATACACCTCACGTTCACTCAAAATAAAAATATATGATTTCTATATATTAGGGAATACAAAATATTTTGTTTCCTTTAATTTAGGATTCAATTTCCTTGTATAAGATAGTTCTAAAAATTCGTAGAATACATTTTCTAAAATATGAAGAAAAAAGAGTAAAGTGTAGAATTGATGATCTAACTTTTGTAGAATATAGGGTAAAGTGTAGAAAATAAATTCTAAAATTTGTAGAATATAGAGTAACATGTAGAATACATATTCCAAATTTTGTAGAACACCAACCAAACCTGAGTTCTAATTTTTTTAGAAGATATATATATTCTAAAATTTTCAGAATAAGTGCAATGCGAAGAATTTGTAATCTACAATTTTTAGAACATGTAGAGTGTGCAGAATTCATAATCTAAAATATTTAGAATACAGAAGATGTATTCTAAATATTGCAGAATGATTTTTTCAATATCAAAATCAACATACTTTCATCCAAAACTCTTTTGTTTAACCTTAAATCTTATTAATCTTTAATTGTTGATATGTTTTAATTTAAAAATTAATTAAAAATTAATTTTATTTATTTAAAAGGATAATTTAGGTATAACTGACAATTCACCGCAGAAAGCCTAAAAGGACAAATTTTTAAAAAAACATCCTTTAAAATCAAAACCCCCTAAATTATTATTAGAATGGATAGCAAAACCAGGACTTTGTGTTGGTTTGGCTTCAGAGAACCATACAAGTTTCGACTATGCCTGTGTGTGTTTTTAAACAGCTTACTATGTAACTGACTGTAACCGTCCAACCACCACTCATATAACAATGTTCATATGGGTCAACATACGTTTACGGGTTAGTGTTTTTAAAACAAACAAAAATTCTTTGTGCATGTCAGAGTGACAGACATGTGTGTTAAAAACCTAAGAGTTAGAGACTTTGACCCAAAAAAACAAAAAAATAGACTTCAAATATCACCTGACAAAATTTGACAAAAAAAATAAAATATATATCACCTGACAAAAGAAACGTCAATTTACAAAGAAAAACAAAAGTTAAAACAACACACCTGTTATTAACAAATAGAATAATAAACCACTTCACACACAAAGTTATAGAAAGAAACTTTACATATGATCTACATCTGTACTATAGTAGATTCTAGTTTTTATAACAAAAATGTGATATAATAATTTAAGTTTAAATTTTTATTATAACTTAGAAACATGTACGTTAGAACAACGAAACTAACAATGGAATGGAGAACATTTGTCAAATATGTTTATGAGCTTAAAGACAATCATCATATTACGCATTGTCAACACTTTGGTTTTAGTTATCTCTTTCTGTGTCTACACTACTTACTACCACAATCTTAATATATAAGGATTTCCGGATTTGCATGCATGTATATTTGCATTTATTAACATGTTGAAAAACATATAATTCTAAGTTTTCTGTATACAGATAGATAATATGAACGTACTATAAATACGAAGGCTACTACAACCACTGAGGCCACAGCTTAAGCCTCAAGTTAAAGTGAAAGAGTTTCGTGATCTCTACAAACAAACAAACAAACAAAAATGGCAGAACTCACCTTCTCATCCCCATCTTGCCATGCTCTCCTTTCCACTGTCACTACCATTTCGCGGCGGCCACGATCGGTGACAATGTGCATGGACCAGTCAAGGCCAAACGTTCCAAAGGACAAGGTGGTCCTCATCACTGGTACTACCGGCACAGGCAAGTCACGCCTCTCCGTCGATCTCGCCAACCATTTCACCGGTGAGATCATCAACTCCGACAAAATGCAAGTCTACAGCGGGCTGGAGATTGCGACGAATCTCATCCCAGACGATGAGCAAGGTGGAGTCCCCCACCATCTCCTTGGTGAGTTTCACCCGGAAGATGGTGAACTTTCCCCAGCAGAGTTTCGCTCTTTAGCGACATTGAGCATATCTAATGTTGTTTCGAGGGGGAAACTCCCTATCATAGTGGGTGGATCAAATTCCTTCAACCATGCTCTCCTTGTTGAGCGTTTTGACCCGGAAACGGATCCTTTCGCTCCTACTTCAAGTCTTTCAACCATATGCTCGGACCTGAGGTACAACTGCTGCATCTTCTGGGTGGATGTCTCGGAGCCGGTTCTGTTCCAGCACCTGTGCAACCGCGTGGACAAGATGATCGACTCGGGACTGGTCGAGCAGCTCGCGGCTTTCTATGACCCTATAGTAGATTCAGGGCCGAGACTTGGGGTTCGAAAGACTATAGGGGTAGAGGAGTTTGATCGATACTTTCGAGTGTACCCGAGGGAGATGAACAAGGGAACGTGGGACCTGGGAAGAAAGATAGCGTACGAGGAGGCTGTGAAGGGGATGAAAGAGAGGACGTGTCGGCTGGTGAAAATACAGAAAGAGAAGATCATGAAGCTGATACGAGGCGGTTGGGAGATCAAGAGGCTTGACGCCACAGCGGCCATTATGGCCGGGCTTAATAAGCGTTCGGGGAAATTGGGAGAAGGAATGAGTAGCGACGAGATTTGGGAGAAGGACGTTTTCAACGTAAGCGTGGATACTGTGAAGCGTTTCTTGTTGGAAGGGTAGTGTTTTTTGTTTTTTGTTTTTTTGTTTTTTTAGTTAAATAGCAAGAAATATATATATTTTGAAAAAAATGTAATATGTTGTCCTCAAGAAAAAATGTAAGGTCTTACTAAAAAAAGAAGAAAAAGATTTAATGTGTTTAGTATAGAGAAAAGAACATTATGAAAGACAATGTCATGATTAAATGTGGTATGTACTTTGATACAATCGGCCATAATTTTCACTTTAATAGGCTCCAATGAACCTCAATATGACACTAACTATCTACTATCAACATAAAATATGAGAAAGGTCATATATATGTGATACAAATATTTTAAGAACTCATATAAAAGTATTACATGATTTTTTTTTTTTCAAAATACACAGTGCATTTTTATTTATTTTTTACTCACGCACTACATTTCGATTTATTTTTCTTCGAGATAAATGCCAATTCAAATATGTGTGTGTCTCTTTTAAATCATGTTTAATTGAAAATAAAAAGCATACAAAAGGATATCTTTGGATCCTCATATATATATATTCCTCTTCTTAAAGATGTCTACATTTCTAATGAGCTCCGCCATACTCATGCTTTTATCGCGAGAGATGTAACATATAGTGTACCAAACTAATTAACAAGATCCGAAAAATTCAATATTAATAAAGGAAGTTTTAAGAAGATATATGATATAATTGTGGTCAACATGCATAAATCCACATTTAGTTTTCTAAGGTAAAGAACAAGAAACAATATATATTTTGCTAGACTCTTTTCCAAGAGATTGAAGATCAAGTCAAATAGTTTTTTTTTTTCCCCTGTTAAAAAATATCCACAATGAGCTGTATATGAATTTACAAAAGAAATAGCAAATCATTTTTATACAAATTTTTGTAATAAAGCATGATAATATATATCAACCATGTCATACTCTTTTCCGAAAGGTAACCTCATCTAACTGACCATAATAATCGTATTTTGTACCGTTTGTTTGATTGCAACTGTATTTAGCGTTAGTAGTTAGATATAAAACCGCCACGGTTGGTACGTAACAATAAAACTAAAAACAATACTAGTAACTATTTGGTCGTCATACAAGTTAAAAACGTAGAAGCGTGTGCATAGATAACAATGTTGGAGAGGCTCTTGTAGGCTGACTCATTCACGTTTTTGTAAGCCTTATCCTTCGAATACGACGCTCCTCTTGTTCTTTCGTCGAAATCCCCCGATCCCCTGCCGCCTTTCTCCAACGTGTCTTTAAAAGTGTGTCATCACATATCCTCTACTTATCTACCACGTCATCTCTCTTTTCGTACCTTTATTTCTCTTTTATATAAATCCACAATAACGACTCTATACTAAAATCTCCTCTCCTTTACTTTTCTCTTCCTTACCAAATATAGCAAAAAAACAAAAAAAAAACCTTACTCTACCAAAGGAAAAACACAAATTTGCTGCAATGGAGGTCCCGATAATAAACAGAATAAGCGATTTTGACGTGGGGATAAACTCGATAAACGACCCGTCGGTGTTGTCTCGAGCTTTAGCCGTCTCCGGCGTCGGAAAGTTACATCAAGCTTATAGTTTCTGGAAATGGGCAGCTTTATTGCTTCTTGCATTTTTTGCTTCGTTCACGTCCTTAACTACAAGAATCAAGACTCTTGTCTTTAGATTAATAAACGTTAACGTGTCTCTACCGTCCACTACTCTTCTTCGTGATTACGATAGCGACTCCGATTGGTCTATCTCGTCAGACTCCTCAGACGACGAAGATGATGATAAGGATGATGACGATGACAAAGAAGATAACTCGGTCAATGGCGTTACAAGATTTGGTTATGACGATGAGACAAATGGGAACATCCCATGGTTGCGGCGGTGCAGTGGTAGCTTCGGGGAGCTTTTAGATATAGGCTCAAGCGGTGTCGTGAAGCTATGGGACAATCTTGATTTCAACGGAGAAGGAAGTCATCACCGTAACGCGGTAGCTTCTTTCTTAAGCAAATGCGGCTCTTACACGTTGTTGTCTCCGTCGACGGTTTTATTAGCGGCGGAGAAGAGAGGATCCGACGACGTGGAAGTGAGTGCGTGGGATTCACGCGCGGGTTTCCGGGTGCCGGCGTTGCTTGCGGAGTGGAAGCAGCCTGGGAAGTTGCTTGGGAAGATCATTAGGGTTGACGCGGGTGACGTGGACAAGATCTACGTCGGGGATGATGATGATGTCGGCGGGGAGATTGTAGTTGGAGACATGAGGATGGCTAACGGTGCGTTGACGGAACTGACGGCATCAGAGGTTGAGAGAATGGTGAGAAGACGCGCACGCCGTCATTGAGGCTGACGGTGCCGTTATTGGTGACAAATGATTGACATGGTAGGTGACGTAAAAATCAAACGTAATCGCAAGTCATGACCAACAAAATTATTTTGTACATAATTGAACTGTCTTGTATATATTTTTCTTATTTAGTGTATTTATATTTTTGGCAAAAAAAGAAAACAAATAAACCTCTTATTTTTTTAGTATAAACCTCTTATTTTGTTTATTAAGAAAACAAGTTCAAGTTATTGTTGTCGTGTATTTTGTATTTCATGTTTATTGGTAGAAGACTTCGAAAATAAAGATTACTCTTTTTTTTTTTTTTTTTGTCATCGGGTTTAATAATTCGGAATATGGAAAACGTATCATCTACGGAAAAAGAAAAGAAAGCTGGAAACGTGTTATTTTTGGTTGGATATAACAATAGGCGAAAGTTATGGACGCGATACATTTGACTTAATCAACGGAACAAAACGTGTTATTTTGGTTAGAGAAATTTATTCATTTGTTTTGGTTGTTGGTCACTGAAATTTGGAAGCCACGTTACAAAATTAAAGGTTAACTAGTAACGATCATATAGTGCATAGTATTGCAAAGTCTATATAGGGTCGTAATTCCACCAGTTTATGTATTTGATCTCCGGCCTTTTTAGTCAAAAAACAAAAAAAGGAAAAAGGGTTTCGTTTCTTGTTCTCGTCAAGATAATGGATTGAAAAAAGCCTTGCATCTCTTTAATTACAATTTCTACACTTTTATCACGATACATATGAGTGGAAGAAGTAAGTAAAAATAAACAAGTCAAAGATGTAAGTTTTTTCTGCATGGATGAAAGAGGAACTGGTGCTCGGGATGGTAACAATTGCTCATGGCAATCTCGTTTGCGATCGTGGGTTGGATCGAGTTTGCAACTAACCGGAAGTCTCCTAGGTCTCCAGATACTATATGTAGATAAGTCTATGGGAGATGATATCAGCAATCTTATTATATTTTGTGGTGGCGAGGCATTGGTAATTTCTCTTAATGCAAAGTTACATATACAATGTATTGTTACTTTCAAAAAGATATTATCTGTTCAACTGATAACAAAAAACATATGCATAATACAAATAGTGGGTCACAAATAAATAATTTATTTCATAGACTAGTAAGAAATCGATAATTTCGTCACAAATAATTAGTTTGATCAAAAGAGTGAGTTGCTCATTAACCACGACATGTCTATATATGGCCTCGTTAATAAACTAATTAAGTTGGATCAAAAAGTCAATGCAATGGAAGACTCAAGTCAACCAGCCTGTCGGCCGTCGCAATACCACGAAAGAAGGGAACCATACATCCCAGCAAAGGGTCGTAGGATAAGTCTAACCATCTCCTGAAAAATGAAACCACAGTCTTGATTGTTTTTGTAGATCTGAATATCGAAAACACACACACAGAGCTTGTAATCAGAACACCTATGGATGAGACTGTCTCTGTTTTGGTCTTCTTCTTTCTCCTCCTCTTCGTGGTTGAAGCCAGGAGGACGAGCCGGAAAGCTTGCGAACAGTTCACCTGCGGAGAACTGGACTTCAAGTTCCCTTTCTTTAGGACAGACATGCCGTCTCGATGCGGTCTCTTCAAGCTGAACTGCAGTGAAAATATATCAGAGATACAGCTTGTAGAAGACGGGAAATGGTATAAAATCAAGAGCGTCTCTCAAGCGGAAACGATAACCATCACCGACACGGAGCTTAACCAAAGCTTGATAACCGGGAACTGCAGAGACTTGTCAAGCTTCTTTCTCCCAGATTCTCCATGGCTCAGCTTGACCACTTTGTACAAATGCAACAACACTAGTATGAAGAATGGTTTCAGTTATGCGAATTGCGGAGGACAAGGAAGCAGCTTGTACTACTCTAATTTGAGGAATGGTCATGATGTTCCAGGGTGTTCAGCTATCAATACTCCAGAGAGCTGGGTGATTCCAGGAAAAGGGAACCAGTATGATGTAAACGCTACCTTCTCTCTTCATATAGACCTGCCTCATAGCTGCTTTGACTGCTACAATCGAGGTGGAGAATGTAAGATCATCGAAGACAAGTATCAATGCCTTGGAGTAACCCAAGGTATGACTTATTATGAGATATATCTTCAATACTTCTACAATCCTGCGACAATAATTTGATTTTCCTGTCTTTTTGCTGCAGAACAAAAATCCCACGAGGGGATCAAGCTCGGACTAGGTAAAAGAGATGTTCTGTTTTGAGTTCTATAATTACAGTTGAAAGCACAATATTCTATAGATATTTTTTGCGAATTTATTTTCTAAACTATCTAAATATAAAAATATTGTGAACAATTTTATTATGAATGACCATTTTCGAAAACCATTTTGTAAAGTTGTTTCATTTGGTTTGATGGATTACTGAATCGCATTGATCATGCTCACTTATGATACTTTTATTAGCTAACGGAAAGTATTTAAATTGTGAAATGCTATTTATGCAATTTAAAGTTGTGTAAAAGTACATATACTTTATATAAGTCTTTTTGATGTGGATCACTCTAGATGGGAATAATTTGTTATGTGCATGATATACATTTTACATATTTAACTTACCAATTTAGTTTTATTTTTCATTAACTTATTTTAAATATATTCAGTGTCCTAAACGTCTTATGTAACATTTGTGGCACAAGCAAAAACTATTAGTGTAATTTATATATTAATTTTATTTTTCTTATGTAACTTCTTAGAGAAATAATAATATTAAACTTATTATTATCTTAAAGAGTTATATATTTTCTGAGTTTTTATTTCTACTATTTAGTATATGATATTTGTCTTCAATTTTTTTTCCACATTCAACTATATAATATTTAATTTTATATACATATATACAAATATATAATACTATCCTACTCCTCTGATCTCTAGTCGATTTGCAGGGGTTGGTATAACTTCAAGCGTGTTGATCTGTGGAGGAATATTTCTATACGTGAAGATGAAAAACACCAATCGCAGAAAAAGGTTCTTTGAACGCAACGGAGGTCTTTTGTTGCAACAACAATTGGCTTCAAAAGAAGGCTACGTGGAGAAAACAATAGTGTTCAGGTCCACAGAATTGGAAAAGGCTACAGAAACGTTCAGTTTAAGCAGGGTGCTTGGCCATGGTGGCCAAGGAACAGTGTACAAAGGGATTCTTGCTGATGGTAGAATCGTGGCTGTGAAAAAATCCAAGGCTGTGGACGAAGATAAACTGGATGAGTTCATAAACGAGATTGTCATACTCTCTCAGATCAACCATCGCAACATCGTACGTATACTAGGATGCTGTCTTGAAACAGAGGTACCCCTTTTGGTTTACGAGTTCATTCCCAACGGAAATCTTTTCGAACTTCTTCATAAAGAGTGTGATGATGATCACACATTGACTACTTGGGAAGCACGTCTGCGCATTGCCATAGATGTCGCAGGAGCTCTCTCATACCTTCACTATGCTGCAGCATCTCCGATTTATCACAGAGACATCAAATCAACAAACATTATGTTGGACGAGAATTTTCGAGCTAAAGTGTCAGATTTTGGAACTTCAAGATCGATAACCATTGATCAAAGCCACCTAACAACAATGGTTTCAGGTACTGTCGGATATGTAGATCCTGAGTACTTCCAATCCAGCCAGTTCACGGAGAAAAGCGACGTGTACAGTTTTGGAGTTGTGCTTGTAGAGCTCATCACCGGAGAAAAGCCCGTTTCTTTCCAACGGTCCGAAGAAAATAGATTATTGGTAACCTACTTCAATCTTTCCATGAAAGATGATAGAATTTCCGACATCATCGATTCTCGAATCAGAGATAACTGCAAGCTAGAACAAGTCATGATGATGGCAAAACTTGCAAAGATGTGCCTGAATCGAAAAGGGAAGAAACGACCAAATATGAGAGAAGTTTGGATGCAATTGGAGAGGATTTGTTTGTCACGTGTAGATTTAAATGAGGATGTTCCTACCATAGGAAATGATGAGGAGGGAGAAGCTGCACAAGGTAATACTTGCATAGAATCGGTAAACATTGATGTTACCAATTTAACTACTTCAACATCTCGATATAACACTAATGCTGCTTTATGGTCTGATGCTGAAGTGTTGTTTCCTCGTCAAACATGGTGACCGCTCGACCCGACAACAACAATATCCAACCGCTGAATATTATCTTTGGAATTTATATATAATTTTCTTTTTGTTATATATTATATCATTTATGTATTATTTAAGCAGACAATACGTAGTCATCTCAGTGATCTTCATGCATGTTAGCAATTGTATTTGTTTTTGTAGTTTTCACAATTTAAATAAATCTAATATAAGAACACATCATTGACGAGGATATCGTTGTTGTCTTATATATCACTTGTCTACTAACATATATCCTAACATAATGAATATTTTTTTTAGTGGAGGACAAGGGTTGTTGAAGCTGCCGACCGGATGTATTGAGTGGTATCTATTGAGACCCGCTAGTTTGTTCGAAGTATTTGTTGGATGATAATATGATTATGATTTATGAGTACGTAAATAATAGGAGATGGATGCATGCATGGAGAATCGATTATTGATAAATGTTAATATCTTTTAGATTATTCTAGTCTTCTAGAATCATATCTTCTTTTTCCATATCTTATGCTAATCTCGATCAATCACCCATTCTCCATCTCCCAATACCCAAAAACTCCTTAATCTACACCAAGTAGGAAATCTATCTCGAAGGAGGCACAAAAAAATAATGATTGCATGCTTTGGGATTCTTTCCGAGTACAGAGTACTATCCCGTCTAATACCAAAGGAACCGGTGGGGCAGACATCGGGTGAAGACTTTTCCAAGTACGAGACCGAAGAGAAGGTTGTAGGGGTAGCTGAGTTTATTTGAGAACTAACATATATTAGGTGGAGGGCAAAGGTAAACATATGCTTTGAGTAATGTAACCGTGGGATGACGATGCTCTATGTAAAAGCCAAGAGCCATTACAGTCCTACATGAGCTACCTTCGCAGTAAGGGATATACCCGAAACTTTAGGTCCATTAAGGCGTGTGATATCCAAGCAAAGTCCAATTATCATGCCAAAACAATTACCGGAGCCGAGATATGATGATATATATACATATATCTTACCTGTTCAGTATATATCTAAGTCATTATATTTATCATGTCGTATTAATTTGGAAGATAACTTTTGTTTTTGGTTCATTAACTCGGAACATGGAAACGTGTTATCTACGGGGAAAAAGAATAGAGACGAGACGAGACTAGACGTGTTATCTTGGTTGTAACAACATTAGTCTAAAAATTTATGGACGGAGGAGATTTTGACTTTCAAACCAACAGAACGTGTGATCATATTTCGGTTGGACATCCTAGATACATTAGGCGAAATTCGGCCTTCCCTCTTCTTTTTCTTGTTATTGGAATTTTGAAGTCACGTTATAAAATTTATGTGCTTTACATGCATTTTCCCGCAAACAAAAACACAAAGTCTTTGGTTTTTGGACTTTCGGTAGTAGTTCAAAATAGTTTTCACTGACGTATTGTTCTCGTCAAGATTATTGATTGGAGAAACGCCTTGTGAACAATATACAGTATGAAGTTATTGGAAGGGTGGTCCGATCCCTCGAACCGAAGGTGCTGGAAATTTTGTTTTCTATTACCAAAATGATTTAAAGGAATTGGATTACGAAATGATAAACGAACGAAAGAAACTAATATGACATTGAATATTTTGCCCAAAAGAATGAAAAAGAAAGTTTTGGGCAGCTTGAGTTATTCTTCGGAAAGGAGCCTCCAAATTCAACATCCCAAAATTGACTAATGGCCAATTTTTGAATCCGACATGTGGGGTGGGTCGTGCGTTATAAACACATTTACTGTTGGATTATGAACATCTCTATCTGCTCTCTTTGTCACAACTTAATTATGATAATTTGTCGTCGAGTTTGAAAGTTCTACACAAATTAGGTTAATTTTCCTTCTTACACCTTCTCAAATGATATATCATACTACAGTTATATAATTAACTTAATTCAGCAAATTAGCTAATTACATGAGTCGGAACATATGAGTTGGCCAGTAGCCCTCGTGTCGTCCTTATTTTACACAGAACGTGTCTGATGTCTCATGCATGACTCTCATTAACTTATTTAAAAAAACTTACAAGCTGAATTTATATTATAAAAAAAAAACAAACATAATTTATGCATGTTATTCGCCATCTCCAAACATAATAAATCAATTATCATTGGTCTGCTCATTTATTTTGTCCTTACATTATGTAATCTACACCTTAAAAAGAAAATTATTTATCACTCTGTTACATTTTAAATATTATTTAAAGGTTTTGGGCACACTATTAATAAATAATGTAACTTATTGTTTTATATTCAAACTTTATTTGGCCAATAACATAAACAACTGCATATTTTACAAAGGGTCACCAAAAAATAAATAAAAATATTTTTTAAATTTAATACTAATGTTTTGTTTTTTAAAAGTATTAAAATATAAATACTTTTACGAAAAAAGAAAAAGCAAAGTTGGATCAGAAGACTTTTCAAGATGAAACAAAAGCGAAAGGTGTGTCTCAGTGGTTCTAAAACGCATTAATAATGGAATGGAAAACTCAATAACACAGACATACGAAGAAGATAAGAGTTGTGTGGTCAAATCAAATCTTGAACATACAACTTCGACCGAAGGTGTTAAACGCATTTCATTTTGAAATTTTCTAATAAATCAACCAGAGTCTCCGGTCAAACCCAATCTTTGGTTTTTTTTTTGTTTTAAATTTATTGTCCAATATAGCAGCAAGAACCAACGACTATTGTACACAACATCTTCTTCATCCTTTGGTAATAAAACAAAACCTTCATATACCATACATAGTCTTCCTCTAGAGCAGAGTTCTGTCTGAATCCCTCATCCAAAAGTCAACTTGCCTGTCGCAATACCGACAAGAAGAAGAACCATACTTTCAGAACTTGAATTCCCCCACAAATAGGGTAGGAGACTTCTGATCCATCTCCTGAAACATGAAACCAAAGTCTTGATATCTTTTGCAGATCTGATAATACCGGAAAAACACACAAAGCTTGTAATCAGAACACTTATGGAGACTGTCTCTGTTTTGGTCTTCTTATTTCTCCTCCTTTTCGTGGCTGAAGCAAGGAGGACGAGCCAGAAAGCTTGCGAACATTTCACCTGCGGAGAACTCGACTTCAAGTTCCCTTTCTTTAAGACAGACATGCCGTCTCGATGCGGTCTTTTCAAGCTGAACTGCAGTGCAAATATTTCAGAGATACAGCTTGTAGAAGATGGGAAATGGTTTAAAGTCAAGAGCGTCTCTCAAGCCAACACGATAACCATCACCGACACGGAGCTTAACCAAAGCTTGCTATCCGGGAACTGCAGAGACTTGTCAAGCTTTTCTCTCCCAGATTCTCCATGGCTCCGCTTGACCACTTTGTACAAATGCAACAACACTAGTATGAAGAATGGTTTCAGTTATGCGAATTGCGGTGGAAATGGAAGCAGCTTGTACTATAAATTGGAGAAGGGTCATGATGTTTCTGGGTGTTCAGCTATCAAGGCTCCAGAGAGCTGGGTGATTCCAAGAAAAGGGAACCAGTATGATGTAAATGCTAGCTTCTCACTTCATATAGATCTGCCTCCTGGCTGCTTTGGCTGCCACAATCGAGGTGGAGAATGTAAGATGATCAAAGACAAGTATCAATGCCTTGGAGTAACCCAAGGTATGAGCACGATGACACATCTTCATTACTTCTGCAACTCTGCTTGCAAAACACTTGGCTATATGACTATAATTCGATTTCTACCACTTTGTTGCAGAACAAAAAAATTACCACGAGGAGATGAAGCTGGGATTAGGTAAAAAGAGATGTCCTTTTTTGTTCCATCTTTCTTCATGAAATACTCAATTTAAATCAGTTTCCTCTTTAATTGTTCATAGGAATCGGCGGACCTCTCATCTTAATAATCATCTTGATGGCACTCTATATCATCCATAGGATTTGCAGAAGGAAAGCTGGTCCAGAGCTCTCTAGAGACAACTCGAAATCTGACGTCGAGTTTAGCCATGTCTTCTTTAAGATACCAATCTTCTCCTACAAAGAACTTCAAGAAGCAACAAATAACTTCAGTAAAGAAAGATTACTAGGAGATGGAGGCTTCGGCACTGTGTATTATGGTAACATGATCAGTGCACTAACTTCTAGTAAAGTGCCACATCTCTCTATTAAGCTAATCTTTTCTTCCTTTTTCTTCTCTCAGGAAAAGTGCGTGATGGACGAGAAGTTGCAGTGAAGCGTCTCTATGAGCACAATTACAGAAGACTTGAGCAATTCATGAACGAGATAGAAATCCTCACACGTCTTCATCACAAGAATCTAGTCTCCCTCTATGGATGCACTTCACGCCGCAGCCGGGAACTTCTCCTCGTCTATGAGTATATTCCAAATGGCACAGTTGCAGATCATCTCTATGGCGAAAACCCGCCACACCAAGGCTATTTAACATGGTCAATGCGCATGAGCATTGCCATAGAAACAGCGAGTGCATTGGCTTACCTTCACGCTTCGGATATCATACACCGCGATGTCAAGACTACAAACATTCTGCTCGACGGGAATTTTGGAGTCAAAGTTGCAGATTTTGGGCTATCCAGGTTGCTCCCGAGTGATGTAACACATGTATCAACTGCTCCTCAGGGTACTCCGGGATATGTGGACCCTGAGTATCATCGGTGCTATCATCTAACTGATAAGAGCGACGTATATAGCTTCGGAGTGGTGCTTGTCGAGCTAATATCGTCGAAGCCTGCTGTTGATATAACCAGGTGCAAGAGTGAGATCAATCTATCAAGCTTAGCTATAAACAAGATACAGAACCACGCAACCCATGAGCTGATTGATCCGAATCTTGGATATGCGACGAATGAAGGAGTTACAAAAATGACTACAATGGTGGCAGAGTTGGCTTTTCAGTGCTTGCAGCAAGACAGTACAATGCGACCCACAATGGAACAAGTTGTCCAAGAGCTAAAGGGATTCCAGAATGAGGAGCAAAAATGTCAAAACTACGATTACAGAGAGGAGACAATAACTACACACCCTTCGCCACCAGATTGGGGCGAGAATGCGCTATTAAAGAATATGACATTCCCGCGTTCTCCAATCTCCGTGACTGACCAATGGACCAGTAAATCAACCACACCGAATACCAGCGCCTAAGAATTCTAGGATCCACCAGGTATAGGTTTCTTCGTAATTGTGTCAACGGAATGATAATAAGATGAGGCACAGAGTTGTGAACTGTAGGTACTGAGAAATTGCACATAGTGACATAACTTGAACTACCAATCACCAATTTTCTACGTCTAATTTTGTCTACTGTATGTAATGTTGACTCAAAAGGTATTTATAAAAAGAACAAAAAAATTGACTGTAAGAGTTAACTTGACTCACATTCACAGCTCCTTTATGATCTCAGTAGTATCTATCTACTGCTTTCAGGCCTCTTCTATTTAGTTAATCACCGGTACATTATCGGAATAAAAGGCAAGAGTCTAAGGCATCCAACAAAAATCTCTCTTACTGGAAGCACATGTCTTTCCTCAGTTGTCACATTGTTCCTTTAAAGTGCTAAAAGCTAGTATAACCTGGGGAGGAAGATCCATTACCTTGTGGTAAATGGAGCGCCAGTTTTAAGAAAGAACAAGGATATATATCTCTTCAAAGTTACAGTAGCCTCTAACATCTGCAATGCCAACAAAATTCCATCCAAAGCCCATATCCCTTTCTATAAACCCCACAACCTGCAAATTTGCACATAGAGAGTGTGAGATGGAGAGGGATCTCAAGTATAACTCAGAGAATACCTCAATGAATATCATCTTCAAATACCCGCTGATCATCAAAATTCAAAAGGGCCAAAAAGTATTTATTGATAGGTTACACATTTGTTAGAACGACAAGAAAAGGTTACAACTCGATTCCGCATGGGAAAAAATTACGAACATGGCATTGAAACAAAAAAACCTATGAAGCATGGTTCAAGTCTGAAAAAGCATTATTTGCTTCCAAGAGGGATATGGGGAGTGCTGATCTTATTAGATTGAGTTTGTGATTCTCTCAAACCCAAATCTTTATCTTCTTCTTCTCCTCGTCGACTAACTAAACTCTTTCTTTGTTCTTCTCTTTCGCAATCCTCCGACAAATTAGCCTCTGGTGGCACAACTTGTCGGAAAAATCTAAGCATCATCTCATATGTTGTAAATGTAATAACTGCTGATGGAGTTGTCCTCAGTAGGTTAGTGGCACATCCACGGTATAACCCAGGAATCCCTTCGCTTCTAAACACCTTTGTGATGCAATCAATGACTCCTGAATACTTAGTCTCAGCATTTCTCATTTGCCCTTGTTCTTGAAGCTTGGCCCTTATTACCTGTGGATGTAACATAAACCCATTTTATAGTTGGGTCAGTTAGTTATGAGCTTAATAGTAAGGTAAAGAGAGCACAAGAGAGAGGAAGAAGAGAGACCTCATGTGGGTAAGTCAACACAGAGGCGATCACTTTCGCGATTGAGGAGGCAATAGCAACATTCCCAGGACTCAGATTCTCCACAGATGTATTATCTGAGAACTTAAACTAGCTATGATCAGAAACTAGTTGGGGAGAGCACATGATTATGTAACAATATATACTGGAGGATCATGTCTTACCCATGTTGGCCATGTATTGCTTGATCTTTTCATAAGCTGGAAACTGGATCGCGACATGGCTTACTCCCGCCAAAGAAGGTAAAATGCCACTGTTCCAACACAGGAAAAGTAAACGATATAACTACTGTTTAACATAAGCACAAATCAAAAGAAAAAGGTGTTCACACTAACGGAAAATCCAGTTTCATTTAAGAAACTAACCTGTACAGCCCTCGCAATCCTTCTTCATGACAAATCCTGCTAAAAGCAGACATTACACTTTTATAAGGTACCACATCCGGCCTAATTCCTTGCGTCTGAGACAATGGCGAAGAGATTAGGTAAAGTATAATATGAGAAAAAAACCCAACATGTCTAGTAAAGCTGAAACCAAAGATAGAAGACAAAAGTTACCATTAATCTTGTCTTGACAACCCAAAGCGGATTAGTTGCAATAGATGTTGCAGCTCCAGCACCAGCCGCAGCTACCATGTTTGACCCGATACTAAGCTTGCCATCTATTAGGAAAACAGAAACAGTTGAAAGACAAAAAAATACAAAAGACTTGGTATAATTATTTGAGCAAGTGTATCAGATACTCTTCCGCTTAAACATAAGCAAAAACAAAGCATACAAAAAAGGTAATTTGTAAGTGATGAGAACCAACCACTTGACTGCAGCACATCCTTAAGCTTTCCATAAACTGAGAAGTAGACCTATGCGTAAAACCAGAATATTGATTACAGAAAGACCCAAAGTTCTCCTAAAACAGATGAATATCGATAACAAGACTTAATATCTCTCCAGGAAAAAAATGGTGGGCAGGTAATCTCTTTTTTTACAAGACAAATTCACTTGAAAAAAGAAAGCTAGGAAGAGAAAAGTGGTGCGTACAGCCCAGTTTGGGAGAAGAGCTATGATGGTAGGTGAAAGCCCTCGATACATTCCCCTAATTCCTTCATTCTTAACTATATTCTTCAGACTTGTAATGATTACTCCACCTGATATCTCAAACAGATGTAGCTTGTTAACACCTATCGGCATAGCTCTCATTAAGAGAGTCTTGAACAAACATGCAACAACTCCCACAGAAACAAAACTAGTTGCATAAACACAATCTCACATTAACAAATTAGATCTACAGCTACATCCACTACTTGTACTCTTAAGCAAATTTGAGCTCAGTTTGTAGCAAAATTACCTCTTTGACCAGAGGCTGGAGCTTCAGGGAGACCAAGAACCTGTAACCTTGTTTTGATCACATCTAATGGACAAACAAAAGTCGCCGCGATTGCACCTGAAAGTTCCCAAAAATCAAACCAGTCACACACCCCAAAAGAACCCATCTCTATCCACAAATGGAACAACACATATAAATCGAACTAACCAGCGGTGGCTCCTGCGCCGGCGTTTGCAGCAACCTCTCTAATACTCCGGTAATCAAAAGCTGAGTTCCCATGTTCAATCATCTTAAGAACCCTAGAATCAACTCAATTTGGGGGGAAATTTTCAAAGGAATTTGACTCAAAAATGAAAACGAGATCCAGCAGTAGATGATGAGAAACTCGGCCGCGCGAATCGATGGTTATATAGAGTTCCCGTCGTTCTTGACATTGACCCGACCCGTAGAAAAAACTGAAATTTGGTTGAAGAACGTGTAGACGGGTAAAGGAAGAGACTTTGTTGCGTACGATTTAGGCGGTCCCAAGTCCAAAACCACAAAGAGAAATGGGACCTTGAAATAATATTAATACTCTGATAAGATTGATTCCGATCGAAGAAGAGGAAGCGTCGTCACACTTGGTTTGAGATGACGTCACTCATCAGCAACAACACACACAACCCAAGATACACTTTTGCCTCTCTGCTCGATTGACTAAACAAACACTCTTTCAGAAGAAAGTGAAGTAATTAAACAAAAAACTGTAAAAAGCAAAACAGTTAATATAAAAAAAAAACTTGTTTTATACAGAAATTCCAAAAAATACAAACAAATTATCTATCTAACGAACAAAATTGTAATCTGATTATTGATTTTGATCAGGATTAATACGGAAAATTGAAGATCCCAATAATTGAAGAGTTTAACCGAATTAAACCAAGTTAAACCGCAATTTAACAGCTTATCCGATTTGGTTTCCGCTCAAACTTCAAAAACCAATGAAAACATTAGAAATGTTCATGGGCGACTTACCTACAACACCCATAAAGGCGAAGCAGACAGCTGAGCGGTCGCGTAAACAGTGAAGTATTAAACGGTCATCATTTTATTTGATCTCTGTGGATTTTTCAAAGCTAAGAAGAAGCTTCACACATTTGGAATTCAGATTCTGCAGAAATGGGTAATCCGAAACTTGCAATGATCATCAACAAGAACCTTAGCGACGAGTTCCTGGTCGAGAAGCAAAAACAGCCGGCGAAATTTGGGGATGAAGCGTATGATTGCTTCGTCGATTCCGATCTTTGGGACTTGCCGTCGACAAATTTACCGGTTCTAGAAGATGGAGTCAGGTCCGGATTTACACTCTCTGTACTCGAATCGTGCTCGGTGGAGGTTGATTTGATGAATTTTGACTTCGAATCCACCCTGATTCTGGTAAGTTACGAGTTTAGCACAGTGCTCCTTCTCACAAATTTTCATTGTTTTCTTCGAGTTAAAGCTTCCGAGTAAAAATGCAGCTGTTGGCGAATTTAGGGATTGGTTTAAGCGATGTAGGAGATTGGAGATTCGTCAGGTATGTAGAGGAGCCTGAGTTTGGACCTGGCCCCTGCGTCCGTACTTGTTTCATTGCCGGGAAGCTCTTGGATCATACAAATCGAAGTTTTCAAGGTTGCCCTTTATTCAATAGTATACAATCTTAGAGAAATAGCTTCTTGGTTCGAACATTAAGATATGGAAACTGAAAAGTAGACTGATATAGCATTACTTGATTCTTTGCAGACAGCTATAAGTGGATGTCCATGGAAGCATGCTTTGACTGTCTTATAGATGTTAAACCGGGAAGTGATCGTGTTGGGCCATTAGTACTACTCGGACTTGGCGATGATTCCCGTCAGTCCATGAAGCATAAGTTGTCATCTTCTCTGCCTATCCAGGTCTCTTGTTGCTATACTTGTCTTCTTCCAAGTGTTTTCAGGTTTAACTTTTTATAGAATCCCATTTTTTATATCTTTTTTAATCTCAGGAATATCCGCCTGGTGTTATGCTTGTGCCAATGCGTAGCAGGACACTGAAACCTTTCAAGACAACGAATTTGGTTGTGTTTGCTCCAGAAAATGGTTCAGGGGATCATCAAGGGGCTGATTTTGCAGCTCATGGGGATGCATTGATAGTGGATCCTGGATGCCTCTACAAACTCCACGTTGAGGTTTGTTAAGCTATGTGGTTTTTTTTCGCTCTTTGTAGTATATCCTTTTATTCTATTCAGAATGGTACAAAAAATCTTCTCATTATCTTAAACAATCTGGTCTTTACGTTTGTCAATCTAAACTACTCACAAATGCATTGGTTTCTCTTGACCAGCTTAAGAAAATCGTTGATGCGTTGCCTAGAAAGCTAATTGTCTTTGTTACACATCACCATCGTGATCACATTGATGGTAGGGATCTGGTGTTTTCCATCCTAGTTTGGTGGCTTCTTGTGTTTTTCTTCTTACCATCTCTTGAATATGAATCTAACTTATATTTCTCTTTGCCTATCATCTTCCTCTTGATATGTGTTTCAGGTCTTTCTGCTATACAAGAGAGCAATCCTGATGCTATTCTAGTGGCACATATCAAAACTAGGCATCGCATTGGTATCATTCTTCAATATTGTTTTCCATTTATGAGATCCAATTTCTTATGTCTGAATACTGTGTTGTTTCAGGTGGTTGGTCTGGTAACTATACCCCAGTTTCTGGAGGAGAAAACATCTATGTCAACGGACAGCGATTGACCGTCATTTTTGCTCCGGTACTTATCCAGCTATTTTAAATCCTTGGCAAGTCTCAGATTGGCTGCACAGATATAGGTATACGTTGTGATAAAGTCTTAACTAAGAAATATACTCCAGGGACACACAGACGGCCATATAGCACTACTTCATGTCTCCTCTCATTCGCTGATTGTTGGTGATCATTGTGTTGGGTAAGACATGTAACTTCAGAATTTTTTTGTTGCTATAGGCCAATTCAAGTCAGTGAAACTAGGTTGGCTCAAGAAATGTTAAATCACCATTTTTTTTTTTCAGTCAAGGAAGTGCTGCCTTGGACATCAGGGGAGGTGGTAACATGACAGTAAGTACTAACTACTAAGTATGCTCAGGCTGTTTTGTATTTTGAATAAATTTCAATGCCGAACTTAGTGTGTGAGGGTTGACCTGTAATAGTGTAATAGATTGGGATGCATTCTAGTAGCGTCGTACTTCAAAAATTTGCTCCTTCAATATTAGAAGTTCAGTAAGATAGTACTGCATATTTTTATTGGCTTGTTCGAAATTTCAAATTTGTTTAGTCATTTACCAATGTAAGGTCCTTATTTCCATTTTTGTCTGCAAGTTCCTTATTTTCCATTTCTCGTTTGCAGGAATACTTTCAGTCGACTTATAAATTCCTGGAGCTTTCTCCACATGTGGTGATTCCCATGCATGGAAGGGTCAATTTGTGGCCGAAGCACATGCTTTGTGGATATCTCGAGTATGAATAAGAATATGCTGTTGTGGAGAAATCTGAATTTTGAAAACCTGTTTATGTTAATATCTCGAGGGAACCTAATAAGGAGGAATGATCTTGTTTTCCAGGAATCGCAGAAACAGAGAAGAATCCATCCTAAAGGCCACTGAGGATGGAGCTCAGACGTTGTTTGACATAGTTGCCAGTGTGTACGCAAGTGTAGATCGGAGATTCTGGTGGGCTGCATCATCAAACGTAAGGCTGCATATCGACAATCTGGCTGTAGAAAACAAGTTACCAGAGGTAAAACTCATTTGTTTCTTTAATCCAAATGCATACAAAAAGATGGATCCTCAGGGAACAAACATGTCGCTAAAAGACAAACTCCGAAGGTTTATAGCAAAGTTATTACCACTCCTTCACTGCTTATTGTATTGAATTGGTCCAGGGATTCTCAATCCGGAAGTTCAAAGCAAGTTGCGGATTGCGTTTTGCTATACGGTGGACAGCGGGTTATATCAGTAGCCAGATACCATGCAAGATCAATAAGCAAGGTCTTATAATGTCACTGATAGCTGCAGGAGCTGGATATTTTCTTCTGTACACATCTAAAAGGAAGAATCAGATTGAATCTTGATGAGTAAGTGATGATAGTGAAGAATGGTAGGGATCTATAAATCTTACTATTACAAAAGTGAAGAATGGTAGGGATCTATAAATCATCATACTATTAAAAGGTAAGTAAATTTGGCAATATCCCGTTTTATGAACTTCCACTTCATTATTAGAGTATTAAAAACACTCAAAAAAATGGAAAGTTGACTTTTAACTTGCTTTATTAACTAATGTTACTAATGTACTAAGGAAATTCTTAACTGATGTTTAGATGAATAATGGAAACTTCTCAAATTCATTAATACAAAATATTTTTTAGTTGACATTTTTTTATCAAGGTAACTGCAGATTATTTTCTCGAGCAAAACATGTCCCAGGTAAAATTTGAAATCTTTTTTTTTTTCGTAATTAAAGCATAAGAATTTTAAGATTGAGCACCTATGTTGAAAACGCTATATTCAGTTTCTGTAGTTAAGATATTGGTTGGTTCTTCTAATCCAAATTCAACTCGGAAAACTAATCTCATGTAAATTAGTTTCTCAGTAATTCAACCAAAAAGAAAGTAAAAAATTACTGAGATTTATTATAGACCTAAGATAAATATCAAAGTAGCCAAATTTATAGAAATCCTATAAACAATCAAATTTCGACAAAAAACAAAAATCGGAATATTAATTTTAAAAAATTGACCTAGTAGAAGTGTAATTATAAACTTGAGAGGAGTAAACTCAAACCAAAACATAAAAAGGAAACAAAAGGCTTATAAGATGATAAACGGTTAAGATGAAAGATAAAAACCAACCGGACGGCTATTAAATCAGCGTCTAACTTGAAAAAAGGAAATGTTATAGAACCCGGGAAAAAAAATGTAAACCCCAAAGCACATGCGTATATTAGCGAACAATTTTAACAAAAATACCGAAAATACCCTCCGATCCAGTATAGATTTCCGAAAAAACTCTCTAAACTCTGCTATATAAACAAAAGCTTTGGCCCCTTCTCTGGCGGTATCATAACCAAAAAAAATAAGGAAAAAACCAAAGCCACCACCGCCGGCAACAATTTTATCCGGCGACTCTGAAGAAACAACGATTTCTCGTGCGAGAGAGAGAGATATTGTGATTCGTCGATCGGAATAGAGAGAAGAAGAAGAAGAGTAAGTGCAGCGAAATCAATGGTGTTTCCCGGTGAGACGACGACGACGAGACCTGAGCAAAGATCGAAGTCTCTTCACAATTTCCCTCTCCCGAACTTATGGGGTAACCAGAGACATCTCAAGTGCATGAAGATCGACTCTATCACCAGCAACAACGGTGGAGTCTCCGGCGGCGATCACCGACTACGGCGCCGATCTCCGCCTTTGAAATACTCCGATTCTTCCGTCTCGATCCCGTTTCGATTCGGGGGCTCTGATCAGCGCCGGAGCAGAAACGCAGCGTTTAAATCTGGGAGCGAGGAAGGGATCGAGGAGTTCAGGGTGAAGCTTATGTCGGATCTGAAGACGGTGAGGGATAAGATCACACAATCCATGTATCAAAAAGACGTAATCGAGGAGGAGGAGGAAGAGGAAGAAGAAATCGCCGGTTCCGGTTCCGGCTCCGGTTCAGGTTCCGGTCAAGAGAAGGAGATATCTCCGGTGAAGCCATGGAATCTAAGGAAACGAAGAGCAGCGTGTAAAGAACCGGTTTCGAACAGCTTGAAGAACCAAACCGATAAGGGAATCGCGATTGAGGAGGAGAGGGTAGTGGTGAAGCCATCGCCGTCGTTGAGAGGAGGAGGAGGCGGAGTGGTCGAAGCGGAGACGAAGAAGGTGCGTCCTAAGTTCGCTATGAGGCTAACGAAGAAGGAGATCGAAGAAGATTTCATTGGGATTTTTGGTCAGCGACCATCGCGTCGGCCTAAGAAACGGGCAAGAGCCGTTCAGAAAAATCTCGATGTAAGTTTCTCTGATTTTTGTGTTTCTTGAATTTGCTGATTTTTTTGAGTATTCGTGACTGAGAGAAATTTGGATTCTTTTTGGTGTATTTTTTTGCAGAGTTTGTTTCCTGGGTTGTATCTGACTGAAGTGACGCTTGATGCATATAAGGTTCCAGAAGAAACGAAGGTATCATCATCATCATCATCACGGATCAAAAAGCATTAAGACTTTTTTTTGTTTGTTTTGGTTTGAAAGATTCTGATTACTTTGTTGCTTTTTACAGAGATGATGATGATGAAGAATTTGAGGATTTGTAATTCAATTTTCCGTTGAAGTTTATCAATATTTGAATCTGGGTTAAGTTCTTGAAGCCTCCTTCGTTTTAATCTTTGATTTAATTCTTCTTCTTTCTTCCCAATTGGTTCTGAAATAATAAAAAATGTACAAAAAAAAAAGAAGTTATTGGGGATGTTTAGGTTCTTCCGGTTGATTAATACATAACATTAATGTTTCTTCATTCACTACAAAGGTTTCTTCTTTCTTTCTGAACAGATCTTTTAGCTATAATAAGTGTTCTTTCTCGATCTCTCTCGGATTCCTCACATGCGTGCTTAATTAAGTGTGATCTGCTTGCTGCCGATTAATTAGTGAAAGCAGCCGAGATTGATTTGTCTTTGAGTGACATTGTTGCACCGACAGAGGCAAAACCCATAAGAACTCTGTGTGTGTGAGATTTAGACAAGCAAAAGGCATTTGTCTTTTGTTTTTCCCTTTTGCTTCAAATATGTACTTGTGCATCAAAACTGGCAAAATGGAACAGAGTTGTTGTATTGGTTTGGTTCAATGTCCAGGAAGATGATGTTATACAATGTTTTTTTCCCGCGTTGGCTAGTTTTCCGCTTTATTGAGTTGAGTTTTGTTGACTCGTTCTTTGGCTGGTTCACTTCTTCCGGTTTGGTTGGTTTAGGTACAAGAATTGCCGTGCTTAACTTGGCTCTTTAAAGGTGGGGTTGTGGTTGACTTGCTCTTTACCACTATCACTATTATTCTATGGCCAAAACCTATATATGTACTCTTCAACTTTGTAAATAATCTGAAACTCAGGTCAGATCTGTTAAGAATTGTGGGCTTTTTAGACCCAAAAAAAAGAAAGATAGACGACAACCTTGGAAATGTTGGCTCTTTTGGTCTTTTAATATAATCAAATTCTTCGTCACGTTTGGTTTTAATTTAATAATCTACTTTTTTTTTTTTTTTTTTTTTTTTTTTGCAAACAAGAAATTTTAATACCTTCAATTCTCTTTTGCATCTTGATCAGCTTACAAATACAGAGTAACAGAGTGGTCCATTGGCAGAATAGCCCTTCAAGACAGGACTAATCTGAACCTGAATACTTATTTAGTGAACCTGTTCGTCTCTTCTTGGTTAAAATTGAATAAACGAATAATATGGAACCAACGTTGAGAGCCAAGATGAGCTTCCGAGTAGAAATGGATGTTTAGGTGAATATTTTGGGTGTTGAGAAGGGGACTTGTTTCCTTGAGAAGCAAGTTATTATCAAGGTTTAAGGTTTTGTTAGAGGAGATGCAGCAATCTCTGAGAACAATGATTATGGCATCTGTTATGGAAGTCATCTTCAACATCTGACACAGTTTCGAGAGCAGTTCCTTCAGTCTCTGCTTTCTTTACTACTCCTTTTTCCTTGCTAAAAAGTGTACAAATGAAGTCTTAATGAATTGCCCAAAGCCTCGTCTACCAGAAGTTACCACAAGAACATTCGCCATTTCGGAAATGATGAAACCTCTTCCTGTCTCTCAAGATTATGTCTCGCTGCACCACCCACGACAAGAACCTGAAGAAATTATGACAATCTCCACAAGTCCTCAAGTTCTTGAAAACCCTAATGGTTGTTCGCGGAGGAAGTTTCATTAGCCCAAACGCAACCGCGATCTTCTCACTATGAGTAGTCAACATATCTTCCTTGTGACCATTAGACTCTACGTCGTGCAACACAAAGCTCGTGTCTGGTACAAATCCGAGCCTCCTCATCTCTTTACCCAACTCTTGAAGATAGTTGTAAACAGCTTCTGCCTCTGGATGCGATGTATCATCCACCAAAAATGTATGCACTTGTGTCTCCACTTCAATCCAACTACAAGCCACTTCCTTTTTGACCCCTCGATCCCGCATTAGTTTACGTACCCTTGCCACTTCATCCCACTGGCCAGTAGCTGCGTACATGTTAGATAAGAGCATGTAGGTCCCATCATGTTCTGGTATGAGATGGAAGAGTTTGTCTGCAGCAATGATCCCTAGTTCCATGTTTCCATGGACTCTGCAACCAGAAAGAAGAGCTTCCCAGATTTCTGCAGTAGGATCAAAAGGTAATGATTTGATTACACTTTCCGCATCAGAGAATTTCCCAGATCGACAGAGCAAATCGATAAGTCTTGCATAATGATCTACACCAGGAGGTATACGGTAAATAGTTTCCATCGAATCAAAATATTTCCTTCCCTGGTCTACTAAACCCGCGTGACTACATGCTGTCAAAACTGTAAGCAATGTAATCCGATCAGGTCTTATCCCTTCCTTCAACATCTCCTCATACACATCTACTGCTTCAGCACCATGTCCATGCTGTCCCAGAGCAGCAATCAAAGCATTCCAAGAAACCGAATCCAAACATGGAATAGTTCGAAAAACCTGTCGAGCTTCGTCCACAACTCCGCATTTAGCATACATAGTAATGAGAGCATTTCCAGCAGAAAGGCTCGAGTCAAACCCTATTTTAACCAATTGGGCATGGAACTGTTGCCCATTGCAATATGCACCCAGCACGGCACATGATTTGATTGCCCCAGAAAAAGCGTAATCACAAGGCTCGAAACCTTCTTTCTTCATACAAGAAAACAACTTCAGACCTTCTTCTCCAAACCCGTTTTCGGCTAACCCTGATATCATTATCATCCAGGTAAGGATATTCTTCTCTTTCATCTCTTTGAAAATCAACTTCGCCTCACCTATATGCCCAGAACTAACATACCCTGATAACAAAGCGTTCCAAGAAACCAAGTCTTTTGCTGGCATTTTCTCGAAAATGGCCCTTGCCTCATCAAATTTACCGCATTTGTAGTATAACGAAACTAGCGAATTGTCAAAATGAAACGAGAAGTCCTCCCTTCTTAATACATAAGCATGAACTTGCTTTCCCAGCTGAAGCAATCCAGCAGTGGCACACGCCCTTATAACACTAGGATATGTAAACTCGTCAAGCTCAATTCCCGATGAAACCATCCTTCTAACCATCTCCAATGCCTCCTGATACAACCCGCGATTAACATAGCCAGAAATCATAGCATTATAAGCAACCACCTTCATATTCTCGTCCATCACCTCAAGCAGTTCTTTCCCTAAATCAAAACAACCATTCTTTACATAACCCGTAATCATAGTTGTCCATGACCTCTCATCTTTCTCAGGCATCTCATCAAACACTTTTCTAGCCGAATGTAACAGAGACGGCGAAGAAGCACATTTCGAATACACAGACACCAGAGCATTCGAAACCGACGTGATAGAACCAGCACCAGATTTCAGAGCTGCAGCATGAAACTGCAGACATTGCTTCTCCTCTTCGACAACTAGAGCTAAAGCGGCAAGAACACTCGCGAAAGTGAAGTTATCGGGTTGGAACCCTTCGTGCTTCATCTTACAAAACAGTTTAATAGCAGAGTAGCCATCATTGTTATGAGAGAAGCCAGTGATCATCGCATTGTACATCACAGTGTCTCGCATACTCACTGAGGTTTCCTCGAAAACCCCTCGAGCGAGAGTGATGTCCCCTGAAGCACAGTATCCAGATACCATGGTGGTTCTCGCGATTTTATCTGGTTCAGAGATTTCGTCGAACAATTCACGTGCATAACGAAGCTCTGACGATTTACAGTAAACATCAATCAAACGGTTCAGGATATGGGCACGCGGCTGGAACCCGAAAGTAATGATATTGGCATGAACGGCTCGCGCGAGTTGCAGAGACGTTCGTCTGATAGGTAAACAGAGACGGAGATTCGCGGCGTAGCGGTTGGCGATGGCTCGGACAAGGTCTGGATTCGGTTGCATTTCATATTTATGGTTCGGTTCGATTGTACCAAATTTATCTCCTTTTTTTATATCAAGCCAGCTTCGGTTTAAATTCAATCTGGTTTAGATATCCTCCCATTACTTTGGTTACATATGGTTAACTGTAAAACCATAGAAGAGATCATCGTCTCCTCCACACACCATTAGCATTTTAAAACCCTAAAGAGGTCTCATTTCTCGGTTCTGTTACTTTGTCAGTTTCGGCGCCATGGTTCTCAAAGACGGTAACTCCGAGAAATCTCTTGAGCTCTTTCTCAGCATTGGTTTGGATGAGAGAACAGCGAGCAATACCATAAACAACAACAAGGTCACCTCCAATCTCACTGCCGTTATACACGAGGTGTGTTCTCTCTCTCCCTCTCTCATCCCCCTTGTTCTTCTTCTCTCGCTATTGATGTTCTTGTTGTTCGAGATTGCCTCTTGTTTTATCTGATGGATATTGGATAGAAGAGGACTAAGTTTTGCATTTTCGTTTGAGAAACTATAACCTTCTGTTATTCTGTTGACTAGATCCAATCCTTAGTTTGATGATTTATACTCCTTTGCATGTTTGTTTCTGTTGGAAATTTGATCACTTGCCAATACAATTGCATTATTGAGAAACTCTTTTTTTAACGAGGCTTTGACTTGTGTACAGGCTGCTGTCACTGATGGTTGCGATCGAACTACAGGAAACTTGTTGTACTCGGTGAGATATATTTCTGATTTAGTTAATTGAAAGCTTTTGTAGTATTTCTTTTTTTGTCAATGCTTATATGAAACTTAATTGAGTTTATATTCTCTTTGCAAATCATGTGTAACAGGTCGCTACTAAGTACCCTGCAAATGCTCTTGTGCATCGTCCTACATTGCTCAAGTACATTGTTACCTCTAAGGTTTGTATATGGCTAGTGGCTCCTTGAATGTAATCTGCGGGAACTTTCAGTAATTGGGTTAGGTTTTCTTTTCTATACGGGCGAACATTGTTTTCATTTTCTCTGTTTGATGAATCCGCAGATTAAAACTCCTGCCCAGTTGGAAGCTGCATTTTCGTTTTTTGCCAATACTGGTTCTGAGGATTTCAAGCTAAATGAATTTGAAGAGGCATGTGGTGTTGGTAAGAACTTTTGTGTATGCATTTATGAGCTTGGATTAAATATCTTTCTTTAATGCCAACGTTTGTAGGGATTCTATTTTACTTTGTTAACCCAGTGCTTTGAGATTACATTTTGTTGTGTCTTTCCATGGATTTGGAGATGATATCTTTATTATTGCTTTGGAACAGGGATTGAAGTTTCTCCAGAAGATATTGAGAAAGCAGTTAACAAAATCTTTAAAGAGAATAATAAAACAATCTTGGAGCAGCGCTACCGAACTAATGGTTAGTGTTTTGCTCTATGCCTCACTGTCTAAGGCATTCGGGTTTATCTGAAGTATATCTACAGTTGCTCTGATTCCCAATAATTTTTCACACAATCAGCTTATTCTGTTTCTTGGTTTAATGATGGATTTATATTGTGTAGTGGGTGAATTATTTGGACACGTCCGGAAAAGTTTGCCATGGGCAGATCCTAAGATTGTAAAGGTGCGTTTACATTTTTTTAGCATCCTGTCTTCTATGCTAGTCACAAACGATATTGTAGTTTTCTCATCTAGTCTTATGTCTGCAATAGAAACTCATAGATGAAAAAATGTTTGAACTGCTTGGTGAGAGAACTGCTGCTGATAATGAAAAACCCACCAAAAAGAAAGAGAAGAAGGAGAAGCCTGCCAAAGTAGAGGTGATTGGAGGGTTTATTTTTTTTTTCCTGTTGTGTATATTGTGGTTTGAATTCTTAATCTACGTGGCTTATCTTTAGGAAAAGAAAACTGTTGTGGAAGCCACCCCAGAGCCATCTGAAGAGGAGCTTAATCCATATACTATATTCCCTCAGCCAGAGCAAAATTTTATGGTAACATCTGCTAATTTATTGATATTTTCATGTTCACGTTCTACACATTTGAATCCTCTTCCATTGATAATCATACATCTAGTTGTTGATTCAGTGATTATAATAGTAGAAAAAGGATGATCTGTATTGCTTTCCTTTCTGTTATAGCAATGTGTAACAAACTTCTTATAACATGTTTGATATTGCATTCTCATTTTGTCATGGGTGAATTCATATCTAGCATGTAAAGTCTTCTGTTATTTTATACTCTCAGGTTCATACCGAAGTGTTTTTCAGTGATGGCTCGATTCTGAGATGTAGCAATACAAAGGAAGTGCTTGACAAACATCTCAAAGTGACTGGAGGGAAAGTTTATACCCGGTTTCCCCCTGAACCAAATGGTTATCTACATATTGGACATGCTAAGGTAAAAAATACATGATATGAGGTTTTGAGATATTTTGCATGATGATGTATGATTGGTAGGGGCGATAGTTATATGTTCATTTCCAATGCTTGTACTTCCAGGCTATGTTTGTTGATTTTGGTCTTGCAAAGGAGCGAGGGGGCTGCTGTTATCTAAGGTAAATATTCTTGTTTGCTTTAACTGGGGTTTCTTACATCCTTGCATTTCCATAACGATCCTTGTTTCTTTAATAAGGACAATGTTCATGTTTCCTTGAAAATCTGGTTTTCAGGTATGATGATACAAATCCTGAGGCAGAAAAGGAAGAGTACATTAATCACATTGAAGAAATTGTTAATTGGATGGGTTGGGAACCTTTCAAGGTATAGTCAGTTCTTTTGCATGGAATGCTCATTGTTAATTACTGTGTTTAAACTCATCTGACATTTACCATTGTCTTTTTTCTAGATTACGTACACCAGTGATTACTTCCAAGAACTGTATGATTTGGCAGTGGAGTTGATTCGAAGAGGTCATGCTTATGTCGATCATCAGGTTGAATTAAATTTGAACTTTCTGATATAGAAATTTCTACTGTTTTTTCCAATTAATTCACATTACTGCAACGTAATCCACACATAAAACGTATCATATTGAATGATTGTTTTATACTTTCAGACTGCGGAGGAGATAAAAGAGTACAGAGAGAAGAAAATGAATAGCCCCTGGAGGGACAGACCTATTGAAGAATCTCTAAAACTTTTTGACGAAATGAGACGAGGTATGATTGAGGAGGGAAAAGCTACACTAAGAATGAAGCAAGACATGCAGAGTGACAATTTTAATATGTATGACCTTATTGCCTATCGAATAAAGGTAAGTGATTCTAAAATTATCTCTGGTTACATAAATAGGCTCTCCCCTGTCGTTTGCTGTCTGACTTGTTTATATGCTTTTCAGTTCGCACCTCATCCTAAGGCTGGTGACAAATGGTGTATCTATCCGAGTTATGATTATGCCCACTGCACTGTTGATTCTCTTGAGAATATAACACATTCGGTTTGTTCCTTTGTACCTCTTTTGGCTATTTACAGCATGACTTAATATAACTTTAGCAGCTGCATTTTGTGACCCACTATTTACTTTCTGTATTAGAAAATCCCTTTTTGGTATATAAAGCAACTACTTCTTTAAAAACTATTGCTGTGGTTCTGACTTTTTCTTTTATCTGCACCATTGTAGCTCTGTACTCTTGAATTTGAAACCCGGCGTGCATCATACTATTGGTTGTTACATTCCCTAAGTCTCTACATGCCATATGTGTGGGAGTATTCACGGTTAAATGTCACAAACACAGTAATGTCTAAGCGTAAGGTTGGTAAATTACTCAACTTGTCTGTCAACAACTTCTAAACATTTTATGCAGAGAATCAATGCTGGTTGTATCATTTTTCTTTTCTATTGCTGCAGTTGAATTACATCGTGACAAACAAGTATGTTGATGGTTGGGATGATCCACGTCTTTTGACACTTGCTGGCTTGAGGCGGAGGGGTGTGACTTCAACTGCGATTAATGCATTTGTACGAGGAATTGGAATTACTAGAAGGTTTGCTATATAGATATCTCATATCATACTATTTGGCATATGTCACTTATCTTCGTTAAATTTGCTCTCTATTGTTCTTTTTTGAAGTGATGGTAGCATGATACATGTGAGTCGTCTTGAGCATCATATTAGAGAGGAATTGAATAAAACAGCTCCTCGCACCATGGTGGTCCTTAATCCTCTTAAGGTGGTCATCACCAACTTGGAGTCAGACAAGATTATAGAGCTTGATGCCAAAAGGTGGCCTGATGCTCAGAACGATGATCCCTCAGCATTCTACAAGGTGAACCATTGTTTCACATATATGAGTTTTCTACACACAATGGAACATTTTCCTGTTTTCTTCATTTTTTCTCTGGGTTGTTGATCTAGGTACCGTTCTCTAGAGTTGTATATATAGACCAATCTGACTTCCGGATGAAGGATTCAAAGGATTACTATGGGCTCGCCCCTGGTAAATCAGTCTTGCTAAGGTATAGAAGAGGACACTGACATTTTTCATTATTACTATATGGCTTTGAATTTGATTCATTTGTGACAAAACTGCTTTCACCCTTTGCAGATATGCTTTCCCAATCAAGTGCACGAATGTTGTCTATGCTGATGACAATGAAACAGTTCGTGAGATTCATGCGGAATATGACCCTGGGAAAAAATCAAAGCCAAAGGTTCGTTTCTTTAGCCATTTTTAGAATTTCTGCAGTTTTGTGGCTCTTCTTAACCTCACCTTCTTTTTCTGCAGGGGGTTCTACACTGGGTTGCTGAATCTTCCCCAGGAAAGGAGCCGATAAAGGTTGAAGTCCGATTATTTGAGAAACTATTTAACTCCGAGGTATTTATCATTCTCTAGCTTCTGTTGTAGTTAGTAACAAAGAGACTTTTCCCTGGACTAAAAATCTTATATAATCATTACAGAACCCAGCTGAACTCAACGATGATTGGCTCACTGACATTAACCCAAACTCCAAAGTGGTAATTTCTGGTGCGTATGCTGTATCAACCCTTAAAGATGCTGCTGTCGGGGACAGATTCCAGTTCGAGAGGCTAGGTATTTTCTGATTCATGATCATAAATAGTGCTTGCAATTCTAGATGAACCGACACACACACACGGTAGAGATTTTAACAATAACTTGTGATGCATTAGGTTATTATGCGGTGGACAAGGACTCTGAGCCAGAAAACCTTGTCTTTAACCGGACGGTCACACTCAGGGATAGCTATGGAAAAGGTGGAAAGTAAAACAACTCACACCCATATGAAACAGTTTGTTTGGTCAAGACTCCCCCAAAAAGGATCTATAACAGTAAATGAAATCGTTGGTTTGATACGCACGTTGTGTAACAATTTAGTTTTTCTTGTTTCTTGAATTGGTCAAAAACAAAAACCATATCATCATGTTTCTTCTTCCTTAAAGGTTTTATCTTCAGATAACAAGATGCGGAAATCTCTCAGCCAGATGGCTTACAGAGAGATATGTATTGGTGTCTTTGTGCATGTGATTTTTGATTTACTGAAAATCGAAAAAAGCAAGTGTGTGATGGGATTGTGATAGGTTTCAACGTGTGATGCTTCTCATTCTCCTGCACATCATTAAATTCATTATCCTCTCGTCACCATGCACACTAAAAATATTGGTTCTGAAATTCCTATGGAAGCACATTTTTTTAACTGCATGAATATCATAGAAAGAGAATCAAAAGGTTGTAAAGGAAGAAGATGGAATATTTAGGGATTAAGGAATAAGGTGCTTTCGCGATAAGGACAATTGGTGATAATACTTCATGAAATATGTAATAAAATCGAGTCTGAAACAGCCATCTACGTTACATGTGAAGATATATATACACAAGTTACACGAGCTAATATTCTCAGCAAATTCTTGCACAACATTAACTAAAAAGAAAATGAAAACAATGTATATAGGAAACTCACATATAGAAGAGCATGTATAAAATTATAGCTAAGAGTATATGGAAGTCCAATGGTTCGGTTTTACTTGAGGTGTGATTTGAGTGATTTGAGTGTGCCAAAAATTTACTGTTTCTTGAGCAACATTTGAATTAGGTGATTCGCATGTTGATAATTTTACAAGGTCACTAAATTTGACTGATTACTATTCCGATAACACCTACCATTATAAAGACATATACGACTCTCCAACGACATTAATTATTGAACCAACTTATATAATTTGACCATCTAGCAGAGTAACAGTTGATTGCTTATTAATTTTCTCCATCTTTGTTGGATTCTCCCCCGGAACAACCGGTCGTGATTTTCTAGTAGACTAAACCAATCTTTTATCAAACTTGTCACCTACAACAAATATATGTAGCTTTTATCTCGTATTTAATCTGATACACAAATGTGATCCATTTATAACTTAAAATTATTGGAGATGAGAAGGAGACAAAGCATGCAAAGTCTTTCATCTCCAAAGAAAAGTATTTTAATAAATGTATGTACTCTCGTGTCTTCTTGCCCTCTAAAATTTTAATTCAAAAGTTTATAATTGCCCCCCTTGGGTCCAAATCATTCTAAAGCAAACTTCTATGAACTGACCTCGAACTGTGTATGTTAAATTTGAAAGTAATCAAGAATAATTACCTTTAAAGAATACAAGATTATACACTTCATAAGTGAAAATAAAAGCTATCTATCTCATTCAAGTTAAAGCTCTTGGCGTGGGACTGTATAGGTTCCACTAGTTTTGTATTTATTATCATTTTTGAAGCCACATACATGATTATCGATTGGCGGTGGACAAACTCCTCTTATGTGTAAATGCAGTCAATTTTTACGTTTTTGATGTATCATATCAAATTTAATAAGATTCCATCAAATTTATATTCCCAATAGGTAAATTGAGTGCTTTTTTTGTGTACTAACTTCTTCTTTTGATGTTAAACTTTTTACTAAACAAAATATGGAATTATAGAAGGTTGCTATCTTGTTTTTGGTCGAGGCATGCATACAAAAAAAAAATGAAGTAAGTATAGTTACGTATGTCTTTGGTTCGAATATAACTTTACATGGTTCCTAGAAGTTCCCAAGGGTTAGAAGTTAATTTATCAATTTAGATCGAACTGTTTTTCTAGAAGATTATAACAATTAGAGAACAATCGTATAATATTCTTTAAAACAAACTAATCATATAATGCCAAACCAATGTGTACTTAATTGCAATAATTATATTAATTGAAAGCATAAATAAACTTACCATGCACACGTCTAATTTTCTAATGAGATAAAACAATCAATCGTTTTCTAGAATCTTGACTATCATTCCGTCATTATCTCGGATCTAACATCGTGTATTCCCTTAATTTTAAATTCTTTCGCATATGTAGAAGAGAGATTAGATTTGTACTCCTTCATAAGATCCAAACTAACGAAATTGAGAGCTATTTAATATTCAAAGATT
>NW_006238923.1:9083592-9098789 GCF_000375325.1 Capsella rubella
CTAGTATTCTTTGAGTTGTCACGTCCTCTTACTAGTCAATGTAAAATTCTTGAACAGTTTATTTTAACGTTACTTTCATATAAAAAAAATATTTTGAACTTTATTTCCATTAGTTCAGAATATACCAATACATAATATCAAGGGTAATATCAATCCAAAACTATGACAATATAGATATAAAGACATATAAATCCCTCTGAATTGAAGTTGTAAACTAGCTTGTAAGAACATACATCAATATTGTGTGGGTTCTACAACCTAATTATAGTGTGCATACTCCTTAAACTGCCAAATGTCATCCATGTTCCACATTGGATCTTGTGTCACATCCTCCTCGTACGTAGAATCAGCCACGTGACAATCTTGCAATTGTAAAATGTCTGAACTGCCCATAGTGGCCACCATGTAATCCTCCTCTAGGCAAGGGAAGGAGCTGTAACCTTCACTCACACATTGACTACTACTCCCTCGTGATCCGTCCAAGTACAATGAACATGTGGTTTCAAGATCAGACGACGACTCCATGACCATGAATTGTGATGTTTTCTTGAGATCTACCGACATAGAAGTGGAAAAATCTATGTTGGAAAATTCATGTGGGAAACTGCTGTCTTGTAAAACCGGTCCAAGTAAATCAGGAAGAGTAGCTTTACTGTTGGTGTTTGAGTTATCTTTCATTTTGTGGATCAATCTTGGAACCCAAAAGCTACGGACAACTTCCAAGAACTTGTGGCTATTGGAATCGATGTTGAGCTGGCGTGCTTGTTTCTGAACTCTTGTTCTCCAGTAGTTTTTTATATCGTTATCTGTTCTTCCCGGTAAATATTTGGCAATTTTGGACCACCTACGTAACATGTTACACGTTAGATTATATTCACAAGAAATATAAAGCTAAAGAGAGACAAATAAAGTACAGATTAACGTAATTAACGCACCTATTACCCCATTTAGAATGAAGCTCGAGGATTAAGAGTTGTTCTTGAGGGGTGAGATTCCCACGCTTTATGTCGGGTTTAAGGTAATTCAACCATCGTAATCTACAACTTTTTCCTGTTCTCTTTAGCCCTGCTTTTTTTTTTATTTGTAAGAAAGATACCAAATTAAACACAGTTTTATTTTGTTGTAAAGTAAAGAAATGTAAAGGAAAATAATATTACCAGAAGATTTAGCGAGCAGATTCCATCGGCCTTCACCGTTATGGGAAATGTAATTGTTGAGAAGAGTGTCTTCCTCAAGCGTCCAAGGACCTTTCCTCTGCTCTACACCCTCTTCATCTCCATTATTACACCTCTTCTTCAGTATATTTAACATATTTGTTTCCCAATTTTAAGTAAATATGCTAGCTTTTAGGTTTTATTCGTGGGTAGAGAGATGAGGTGAGGTGAGATCAAAGAGAATAAGATAGAGAGGCTTTTCTGATTTGAGAAGTGAAAGTGAATTCAATGGTGGTAGAGAATTTATAGACTCGTGATATTGGATAATGTTCGTACTTTCTTTTATAACATTAAATCATAGATGCCACACACCGAAACCACATATATTATTATTTTTTTAATTATGATTATTCACCCACTATATCAGTATTTTGGAATTGTTAAAATTTAACATGGCATGATTTATTTTATTTTTAATGTTTTCCAATACAATTATTTACATTTTCACGAATTTAAATAAATATACTACTACTATATATTTTTCATGACAGGGACAAACGTGTTGTAGAGACTAGTCAGTAAATCTATCCTTGAATTTTATAAGTTTATCTTTGTGTTTTTTTCAGCATTACATGTTAAGATAATATATGTTTATCTATTAATAATATACACTTCTTTATTTTCAAATATATAATATGGTCTTGTTAAATCGTTTGTCAAAAGGAATAAATTTCTTGTTATAAAAAATATCAAGGATGAAATCATGTACGATTTTGAAACTTAAGGAAGAGCCGATTGAAGAAGCTTTTTGCAACTTGTGAAAGAGTACACAAAGCATTTAAGTTGGACGTATGGAACATCAATCAAATCTTAGCACCAATGGAGGGACTCTTTAGCTATGCGAAGTCACCATCTCGGATTAAGATACTCTGACGCAACACGTGTCATTCTTGCAACTATATATGTTCCTTCTCAAATTCGTGATAATGTGATAAACATATAAATCAATTAATTCGTTGATGTGAAAAAAAAAAAACTTTCAATAGCAAAATCTCTATATGAAGATAAGTTGAGTGGGGCAAAAACAAAAGTGAAAAGATAGAAGAAACACATGGAAAGAAAGAAGAAAGGAACAACATGGGTGGAGACAGCCATACTAAATTAAGATTTCTAAATATAGAAAGTTATTAGTGGTAAATCGTGCCCATCAGTTTCTTTTTATGGAAACCCCTAGGTGGGTTGATTGAATGATATATAATCTAAAGTTGAAATTACGATGGTGTTGTTACGCCCGACTCATTAATTTGTGTATTTAGAGCCCCACTTCATCCGATGCCGACACGATGATTCAATTTTTCTTGCAGACAAGTAAATTTTAATTTCAGACCATATCATCATCCACCAATAATGAAATTTTTTTCTAACTGGATCATGAATTAATTGGTTAACAAAGAATCGTATATAGGACGTACTAGCTAGGAATAGTTGGCTCACTGAGGATCTTTCAATTCATCCGCCATCCAGCTCCCTCAACGCAGAGAAGACTAAACGGTTTGTACCTACTTTACGTATGCATGGTTTCGTTTACCATTGTTTTTTTTTCTTAAAGAACTTTGAAAAGGAGAATCATGCTTCAGTAACTCCCCATTTTCTGGACATGGGCTGAAAACAACGTGGGTCAAGAAAGGCATGTAAACATTTTGCATTTTACTAGTAAGCTAGGCCCATTTAATTTAATTGCAATAATTTAGCCAATTAATTCATTTCTTTTTCTTTTTTTTTGGGGTAAAATTTTAGCCAATTAATTCATTTCATCGTCTAAACATATATTGTATATTTGTAATGATTATTGCAAGTTTGGTGAGTTTATATGAAGACAGATAAAAACAGTTAACAACAATAATTTATCGATCGATCCGTATAACGTTCACCCGAGGTCCCAAGCCGAGAACTAGCAAAGTAGCAATTGTAAAAGATAAAATTCATCTGTCATATGAAATTGTCTAAAAATTCTACGTCCACTTAATAATTTTACATGAAAAAGTCCTCTTTTCTTGATAACACATATTAGGCACAGCATATTACTAAAGAGAGTCCAAAAACTTTATGACCATGGTCCATTATTAAGTCTTGGGATATCTAATTTATCAGTGAAACATGTTGAAAAACAAAACATGTACTTCTTATGTTTTTGACAACACAACATTTTACGTCGCATTTAACTGGATACATATTACGGTAAGGTGGTAAAATGAAAGTAGGGAAAAGGAAACAAAATTAATATGTGAAAGCGAGATATTCCCAACATAGAACTATTAGTAAATTGTATAGTTGCCTCATTATTGATGTAAGAAAATGGTAAAGTAGTAAAGCTAATCTTTATCGATAAAGATGGGCTTGGATTTTTCTGCCTCCTCACAATCATATTTATGTCATCAAAGTCAAATTTCTTAATTTCTATACTTAAAACATTAGGTTGTGTGGTTAACGTTAATCTTAAACATTAGTTTCCGAGAAAGGTGATCGCATAGCGAACTAGAGATCCACTCAAGGTTCTTAAGACCATTCCCACCACCTAAACTAATTTTGAGAAAAAAGTAATATCAAAAACTGATTTCTTTTGTTAGTTATGTAACATGAAATATTATGTTAACCATTCTTATCTCTTTTTACAATATATATAGTTTTAAGTCTCACCCAAAGAAAAAACTCTTAGCCGAGATAGCCGCTTAATGTTTTAAGTCGTCGTACTTAAGTTTTTGTCTGATAGCCTAATAATGCAAACTTGTGATGATCACTCACTCGTCGATCATAAATGCAATTTTTCTTCTGTTTCAATTTGGCACCATACTTGTTACATTAAAAGGGGATACTCAAAAGATCCCGGCAAGTTAGATATATCTAACATTAAACTTTGGTCCCACGAAATCTACTGCACAGTGGTAAATGGAAACCTAGCTACCAAGTGTCTCTTTGGTCTCACACGTTTCTTTCTCATTCTCACAAAGTCACACAATACAAGCGCAAATAATTACCATATCATTTTCTTAAAGACCTAAAATCTCTATTGATCCCCTTCAATGACTTTATCTATATAAACAACCACAACTCAATTGCAAGTTTTATGTCTTAGAGAAACAACCAAACTCACGAAAAGAATAAAATCATATTTTGGTTTGTTTTGTAGGGTTTCTCTAATGGCACGGTTTGAGCCATATAATTATAGCATTGGTCTTAATCCTTTCTTAGCACAACTTAACCATAATCCAGAGCTAATAAATTTGGACTCACCAGCTTCTACTCCCTCCAGTTTCATGCTTTTCTCCAATGGAGCTTTAGTTGATGCCCATCACAATAATTCTCACGTCTCACCAAATTTATTGCAAGGTGACTAGTTTTTTTTTGTGTGTGACAACATCTTTATATTCATCATTTAAGCATATATTTGTTCCCAACCTCTGCAGCTGATTCAAGAAGAAAATGCAATAAAGAAGAGAGAGGGTCGAAGAGAAGAAGAAAGAGGTTGGAGGAGGAAGAAACCATGAATAATGAAGAAGATGATCAGACTCATCAGAAGCCAAAAGATGTTGTACATGTCCGAGCTAAGAGAGGTCAAGCTACTGATAGCCACAGTTTGGCTGAAAGGGTAAGTATACAAATATTTGCTCAAACGTACAAACAAACAAAAAAAAAAACTAAACTTTTCTTAGATTCATATAATATCGAAACTGAAAAAATGGCTTGTATGTTGAATTCTTTGTGGAATGCATAAAGGTACGAAGAGAGAAGATAAATGAAAGGCTGAAATGCTTACAAGACCTTGTTCCTGGCTGCTACAAGGTTAAACTCACTCATTTTTGTTTAATAATTCAAATAAAATCGACAAATCTAGCTCCTTAACAAAGTAATTCGAGAAAAATTCTACAAAATACCAATTTTTTTCTGGTGCTATCTTTTAGTAGTTTAAAAAAACTTTATAAATGAACTTATATTTTATGATAGTCTACAAAGCTTAGAATTTTTAATTTTTTTTTTAAAGCTCAGAATTCTTTTATATGGAAATATTGATTTTTTTCAATTCGGGACACCAACGTTTAAATCACAGTGTATGGCAGCGTCACTTACGCAAATGAACAGAGAGTTATAAATAAAGGACCCTTTAAATAATCTAATGTCTAAACAACGACATTTGTTTTTTCCTTTCATCAAATTGGGTTTATTCTTTTTAATGATACTGAAATGTGATGCAGACAATGGGAATGGCAGTGATGCTTGATGTCATCATAGAATATGTTCGATCACTCGAGAATCAAATCGAGGTTAGGCCTTTTCTCTCTTCATTAACTTTTATAATAATAACCCAATATATGATCTATATTAATAAATGTGTTTGATGCAGTTTTTGTCCATGAAACTCTCTGCGGCAAGTGCTTACTACGACCTTAATTCTTTGGACATTGAGCCAACGGATATATTTCAGGTAATTATCACAATATGACATGAATAAATTATAAGTGTATTAATTATATTACTTAATTGTGATAACAGGGAGGGAACATGTCCAATGCAGAAGAGATGGAAAGGATTTTAAGAGAAAGTGTTGGGACTCAGCCTCCTAATTTCAGTTCTACATTTCCCTTTTAATCATAGAAAATAGTCAGAGAAATTATTCTCTTTCTCTATGATTAAACTTTATAAATAAAGGACTGACCATATCAGTGTATGTTTATCATAATTGTGTAAAAAACCTTATGAAGCTTATCCAATATAGACATATAGTATGTAGTTATGTACCTTGAAAGTTATAAAAGTAAAAGCTATGTTACAACTTACAAAGACACTATATTTTGAAGTAACATAACATTTTGATATTACAAGGGAAAGAGAGACGCAACAATTAAGACGTTTCCTTCAAAATACATACTCATACTTTTGGCTTGCAACAATTTTTGTTATGAGTCACTGAAGGCAAATTTGGGTCAGAGCATCGGCGATATGCTTCATCGATGGACGTTTCTCGGGGTTAGTACTAACGCAAGCCATTGCAATCTTCAGTACGGCGATGACCTCTTCTTCAATCTCTGTATCGTCAGGCACCAAATATGGATCCAAAATGTCTGACATCTCTTTCTTCTCATCGATACACATCTGTATCCACTTTACTATCTCCATTTCTGATTTACCCACAAAAACAATTGGTAATCTTCCCGTTATCAGTTCTAGCAATATCACCCCGAATGAGTATACATCCCATTTCTGTGATGGCTTCACTGTTGCTTTAGTGGCTTCAGGAGCCTGATAAAATGAGCTCAAGTTTGTAGATGGCCCGATCGATGAGGCGTTCTTGTTGGATGGTCGGTCAACTGTGGTTGATTCCAATGTTCCGGCAATGCTAGAGAGGTGCATGAGTCCGAAATCCGAGATATGAGGCTCCATATCCTGTCCCAACAATATATTGCTGAGTTTCAGAGATCCATGAACATACTTTTTGGGGCTAAACTCATGAAGATACACCAACCCTCTTGAGATTCCCCTCATAATCTTCAACCGAACTCCCCAAGACAGAGGCTTGAATGACACCATGCTGGGATTTCCTAACAATAGACAAAAGATAAAAATTGAGTTCTTAACACAGAGAAACGATATGAGAGTATTATGATAAAGGTTTATAAGTACCGTGGAGTGCACTGGCAAGACTTCCATTAGGAATGTAGTCATAGATGAGAAGCTTCTCCTCGACTGACCAATAATAAGCTTTAAGGCTGACGATATTCGGATGCCTTAGCTTCCCAATTGCTTCGACTTCTGTCTGAAACTCCTTGCATCTTTGGGATCCTCCTTCTCCCAACCTCCTAACAGCGACAGTAAGGCCATCTTCGAGGACAACTTTATACACAATCCCGTTCCCGCCTTTTCCAAGAACGAAAGCTGAAGCCTTGAGCAGCTCATCTAAATCCAAAGCCATATGTTTATCCAACAGAACAAGATCTTGTTGTGGCTCAAGATGTTCTGAAGAAGGGGACTCTGATCCTTCTCTTCCAAAACAGAAAGAAGCTTTCTTTTCTTTCCCTTCTTTCTCCAACACATAGCCTTCCTCATCGACACTGTTGCGACGTGCACATATCTTTAAGTAGCAACAAGAGAAGAGAAATCCCACAATGCAGATTCCAATGAAATCACAAACCACAATTGCAACAATAGCAGTTTTACTCAAACCATCTCCTTTCTTTGACCCTCCTCTACCGTTTTTTTCAGGTACAAACGGGTGAGAAGTTGGAGAATTTCCTGTATCTGGCAAACAAGGTTCCTTCAATGGAGGGCCACACAGCCTCGGATTCCCCAAGAACGCAGTTGGTCCTCTATTAACCAAAGCACCAGTTTGTGGGATAGGTCCACTCAAATTGTTGAAAGCTAGATTGACATACACTTTCTCAGGCAGATTCCCCAAACTAGCTGGTACAGAGCCGCTAAACGAATTATGAGACAAATCAAGAGTTCCTTGCAATCTAGTCAAATTACCCAAATCATCAGGAACAAGACCATTGAGATTGTTAGAAGAAAGGTCAAGCTTCTGCAAAGTAGCCAACGCATGACCAAATCCACTAGGAACAGAACCAGTGAGATTATTCTGACTCAAATCAAAGCTCCTAAGCCTCTTACACTTCAAAATCGATTCTGGAATCGACCCGTTTAGAGAATTACGAGAAAAATCCAAAATTTGCAGAAACTTAAGGTCACCAATCTCATTTGGAATAGACCCAGATAAGAGATTCCCATAAAGAACCAGACTTTGAAGCCCTTGAGCCTTAAAAAGCTGAGCAGGCAAGTTCCCACTAAGCTCATTGCTTCTCAAATTCAAATGGCGGAGATTAGTAAGTAAACCAAGAGAAGAAGGAAGATAACCTACAAGTCTCTTCCTTGGGATGCTAAGAGAGACAACAACCTTGTGATCATCACAAGTGACTCCATTCCAAGAACAAGGGTCTTGATTCTCTGAGTTCCAGTTACTCATGGAACCATCTGGATCTCTTGAAATAGACCGCTTGAGAGTCAAAAGAGCGTAGCCTTCGTCGTTCAGAGCATTCAATTCGCCATTGAAGTTCCAGATAAGAAGAAACAGGAACAAAATTGATCCCACCGACATCTCCGAGGAATCAGTGAAAGAGATTAAAGAGCAGAACTTGGACAAGAATTAACTTTTTTTGGTAAGTGAGAAATTAAGAATGAGAACAATTCGCGGAGATTGATGAGAAAATCAGAGAGAGAAAAAAAGTGAGAGTGTGAAAACATGAAAAGGAGAGTGAAGAAGAGACGTTGATAGAAGATTCGGCTTACTAAGTTGGACCTTTGGACTCTTCTATGATCGTATCTATTAATATCAACTCTTTTTTTTTTGGACACCAAACAATTTATTTTTGGCTTTTTTAATAATACTAATAAGAATCTGTTTTCATTAATGGTAAAGTAAACTGAAATCAATGTTGAATATTTTAAATGAAATAAAATGATGGGAAATACTACAAAACTTGAGAATTATGATGACAAATGTACAAAAGAGAAGTTCTTGCAGACAACAAATTCATGCATTTCTTCATAATGAAATTATGCCCATTTTTATTTAGCTCACATATTATGTAAATTGCATGCATTATACTTTTTTCTATATATTTTTTTTTTTGCATACTACTAGAATTTAATACAAAACAATAATAATCAGTAATTACAAACTACAAGATAAATAAATGATGTAATGGTTCAATAGGAGGAGTAAAAGTTGCAGTAGACAGGAACAGCCGAACAGGAGTGAGCTGCAGTAGAGAAAGACTCTTAGCTAATTAAATAAAGTAAAAAGCCCTACTTAGCTTCTACTTTATTTTGGTATTGAGAATAATAGAGTGATTAGTACGGCTCCATGATTAACCCACATTCTCTGTATAAACCATAAAGGGAACACCTTTATTACATTTGTTTTCCAGCCGTTAACACACATACATATGTATCATCAAGTAATCAATTCATAGATAAATGTGAATCATTATGTCTAATAATTGTCTAAAGTTGTCTAGCTATACCCCGAACGTATATCACTAGTACACACATACTAGTTGTGATACTTGATATGGAAATGTAATTTGAGTTAATAATGGAAATTTCTATCTTTGAAAAAATAAAATTTCTTTTTTTGTTGTTGTTGAGGTTTTACTATGGTGATGAAACTGTGGATCCTGATTCTAAATAGTAAGATTTTTTTTGTTTTTTTTTTGAGGTTTTTACTAGCTAGCAATTATTGAAAACTAATTATTTTAACAAAAGAAAACAAAAATCCATTATAAAATTTCCTAGACAATCTAAGAACATGAATGACACCAAAAAAGTAATAGCAATTCCGATAGGATTGAAGAAAAGTGTTGCTAAAAGAGACATCATATACATTGAACAGACATGCCTGGACCTGTGTTAATTATATGATTTGCTTTCTTAGCATATTAATCATCTATACCACCAATACAATACATATATAATAACTGAAAATGAATGTTCTCAATCTTTTGTAAATTAGATTGCACACAAGAATACAACAAAGAGAACATAAAATGTTTAAACTAGCATTTCATTACCACGTACCACTTATATTTTTTCAGTAAAAGCACTTTAAAGTGTGCCCCCAGTAAAAGAGATGGATGCATGAAGCAGCAAAGTATCATGAGTAGTAGACTGGAGAATAGACAATGGTACGCTCTCCGACTTTGGCACGTGCTGAAACAGGAGCGTGTGTGTGTCGGGAAGTTAGCCGTTGCCGTTGAGCGCCCTTGGAACATCAAATTGACATCATTACCAAACGATGCATATTATATTTTGTCCGCGGAAATACTATGGCCTCCCTTTGCTCTTTTCTGAATTGTTTTTTTCTTTACAGTTGTCTTTAAATATACTTAACCAAAACTACTAAGAAATGTTTACGAAACGAATTTTCATTGATACAAATTTTTTTTATCTACACAGTGTAACGCTACAAAATTGGATTCAATTGTAAAATGGAGTGTCAGTATCATAGAAAATTCTAAATAAAATCATAATCCAGCAAACATGTGTATAACATCAGTTTCACAATGACTATCATTACAAGTTTTTACAATTTAAACATATGTTACTATAGATTGAATCAGAATATAAGATATTGTAATCTTCTTGACATCCTTTTTAGTATGTTTTTATTCAAGAAAGTTTTTAGCTGACAATTGACGGAGAAAACAAACTCGAGAAAATATTCTTAAAACCGGACACTCTCATGGGCAAAGAGTATTCCAAACTCTCTTAGTAACTCTAAAGGTTCTCACGAAACCATTCAAATATTAAAATCTACATGATCACTACAAGCTAGATTACATCTTTCTATGAAAATATTTTAAATATTTGTATCAAACGTAGGGATCAACTCCTGATGCGTGTGGTGTACTGACTAAACGAGTACAAAAGCCACGTGATGTCGTAAGGTCTCAATGTCGTATCCTGTCTGTATATAGCCTGCATCCCAAAATCTCTATTTTTAAAAAAATTATGACTAAGTCAAGAAATGGACACGTTACATTTCTTGGTTATCTTTATATGTATCTTAGATGTCCACCTTATATAAATTATAACTTTTATTAATAGAATTGGTAACTTAGTGACGAAGAGTATCTTTTGTGCGGCAAACGTTGTTGTTTCTCGCCATGAGTAGTACTTACATATCTATCCTCTTCGATATATAAGTACCCCTTGAAGTGTCTGCGTTAAACTCAAAATATCAACCAACTAATCAATAAAGCATCACATATATCTATCAAAAGAATGAACAACGATGAAGAGTTTCTTCGGCTATTGAACTCGCTGGATAATCCAGAGGCGCATAGGATCAATAGCGAAGGAGGTGAAGACAATGTAAGTCGAAAGAGGCCAGCTGAGTCGAGGAGACACGGAAAGAAGAATAGAGTTAAGAGACAGTGCGTGACTAAATCTTCAGACAAATCTCGTGATGATAAATTGTTGGCGAAGGTAACGTATAATAGTTGTGTTTGTTATTGATGCTTCTGTCCCAAGAAACTCTTGGTTTCCACTTTTTGTTTTTCTTCTTTAAATTAGGAGATAAAGAGGGAGCTTATAAGAAGCAAACTAGAAGCACTTAAGGAAGTCACACCCAATTGCCCAGAGGTTCACAACCTCTACCTCATTATTTGAGTTTTTTCAATTGGGAAATGTTAGTTTTCTTTATGTTCTTATTTTCTTTCAAAATTTGTAGTCGGATATCAACGCCATCCTTGATTGTGCTATCGAGTACTTGAAACACTTGCACCTTGCAATTCTTTTTAGAGGTAAGAATTTTATATGGCCGTACGTGGTCATTCTAATTAGTTCATATATCCAAGATTATCTTTCTCGTTTTTTAGACCACTCTTCATTTGCAGTATTACACGAATACATATGGAACATGTGACGACGACTGGAGACTGTTTACTTAAGCTGGTGCTGTTTAGTATAACATGCCACTTCTAGAGTTTCAGTTATGTTGTTCTTATTATCTCAGATGTTGTTCTTTTTTTGGTTATAATTAAGTTGTATTGTATGTTTTCTGTTTAATGTTACGTGTTTTGTTTAAGCTACGAGAGAGACCATCTTTAAATTGCGTTCAGAACTTAATAAAGGACTTTGGCAAACTAAGTTATGAATTTGCACCCTTTAATTTTCTTTGTTAAACCTTATGATATGTTTTATGTATAAGTAATATAATATGATTGTATATGTGTATGAAAATTAAACGATCACCAATCCAGTTTGTACGAAGAGCATACTAAATTGACTTAAGACGATCATCTATTCTTAAAGTACAACTTTATTCTTTCTCTGACTGTCTGACATAACATAACTTGTTTTGATCATAAACTATTCAGTGTTAAAAATTATAATAGGAATAACTACATGACATTGAAATACTAAAAATCTTTATAAAATCTAAATCCAATAATCTACCTAATTAAGATTTAAGTGTTTAGCAAAATTAATTTACATCAATCCTGAGCAGATAGTTTTTCTGTTGTCAAAAGGTCTTGCAAAAAGGTTGAAACCTTTGATTCTAATTCGATCCTTGCCAAGAGTGTATGATTTACCTCTTACACATATACTACAACGACGGATACTGGACAGTAGATTACGGCTTAAGGGATGTGAGGGAGAGACTCTCCTCTAATACCGATACGACCAGAGGACCTATACAATCCAATATTTGTGTTAAAACTTTTTCTAGAAGAAACCAATCTCATAGAACATAGAGATAAAACCACAAGGTAATCACTTTAACAGTAGTTCATAATCACTATTTAAGCCTTCTTTATCAGAAGAAATACAGGCTAAGTTGCAAACTACCTAACGTGTTCCATACGCTATATTCTATACAAATATTAATTCCCAAACTCATAATAAGTATTGAAAGATACCTTGACGTGAAAGAAACCCCCTTCATGCCGCGTTTTCTTGAATCTCCGGCACATTATCTAACCTAGAAGAATGTTCTGTAGGCGGAGGTAATGCATAAGCAGCCATTGGATAATTAACCATATGTGGCTGCACCGGCCAGACTGGTAAATAATAGATTATCAATGGCTGCTGCTGGGGCAACGGCTCTTGAACCATTGGCCGTGGCTGGTCTTGAATTTCTACTAATTCTGTTTCTCTATCTGATAATCTTCCGGTATCATCAGCGGCTGCTGTATTTTCCGGCGGCAATATAGAGGCGGAGGTTGTAACAACCTCGTCCTTTCTTCTATTCTCCTCCCCCGCAGTTGCATGGACCTTGTCCCCTTGGACAAACAGAGGCGGACCACTACTTGGCGGGAAAATCGGGCTGGCAAGAACGGAAGATGAAGAGGTGAAGATCGGTGATTCGAGACCTAGCAACCTGTTAACCGTCACGGACTGTCGTGTTAACTCCGGGTGATTTAACGGGAAGAGGAAGAGACGGATACGCCGGAAACGAGTGGAGTCATACTCGGCGATCATGTTCTCTAGATCATCGTTGTCTGAGACGGTGATGAGAGAGTCGAAGTCGCAGCCAGGGAGCTTGTACTTGAGAGAGAAGGATCGACCAGAGAGGAGCTTTTCGGAGAGAAGCTTGAAGAAGTCGACAAAGCATACGCCACGTGGAACGACGACTAACCGCGTCTCGCCGCCGATGTAGTGGAGATAATTCTCCGGTGGGAGGGGTATTATACGGCCACCGAAACTACAGAGCAGACGGAGCTTGGGATCTAACGACGGAGCTGGCGGTTCCATGACGGCGGCAGCGATTGCCAGAGTCAAAACAACAATAATCACACAGAGAGAGAGTCTCAATTGATTCGTGTGAAGTACGTACTAGGTTTGACTTAGAAGGAGACAAAGTTTGTAACCAGAACTTTGATCGGCAATAAGAGAATTTAGGGTTTTCTGTTTCTTATATCGTCACCCAATTTGGTTTGGAATTAAATTTTAAGTTTATCTTCTTCTAAATCAATTTTATCTTTAATAATTAATAAGCTTGATAAACATATATAGAGCTTTAAAAATATATTTTTGTATTCTACATATTTAATTTTTATTATATATATATATATATATATCTATATAATACTAAACAAAAGAAAAAAAAATAAAAATTCATGATATAAAATACAATACATGTAGTTAAACAATATCATACAATTTATTAGTATTAATATATTTGACTGTATAATAAAACAAAATACAGTATGTTAATTTATTGGCATATATATGTAGAAGAAGATATCATATGGAATGAGGAAGGATCGTATACGTATATACTATCTTTGTCTTCTTATATTTTCATACAATTATGGAAGAAAAAAAAAGAAAATTACTCACATAAAAATTCAGCAGATATACTGGCTCTTCAAGCTAGGTTTTTTTATGTGATAATTATGGTTCTATATGTGGATTAAAAGGGCTAAGATTATTAATTGTGGGTCTAGCTGTCTTAATGTTTTTGGATATAGAAGTATAGCACAGGGGATGAAATTACTGTTTGGAGTTGATTGCAAGAATCGCACACTTTGATCTGAGATATATAATATAATAGAGAGCACCATTGATGTTCTCCCTCTCTAGTTTCTAAAATTATAATTTCATGTGATATGCACCTAGTTATAATCGATGGATTCACCAATATTTGTAATAGGATTAGGAAAAAAGAAGTTCCACATTATACATTTGTTGGGGATAAACATCAAAAAACAAAATAAACATATACTTTTTGGGTAATATGCTCGAATTAGTCAATCCTTATATTTTATTGTGGTGTTAAAGTTTGTATTTATAAAGTACTAGATGATGACCCGCACGTACGTGCGGGATTGATTTCAAAAACAAAATTTGTTATAAAATTTTCAAATATATTATGTACGTACGGGATTATGTTTGTAAACGTAACTTATAGGAATTTTATTAACATTTATAATCTAAACCAGTATCAAGTCAATATTTGATTTTTTTTTTAAAATTAGGTTAAACAAAAAAACCGATATGATTTAGTTTTATTAAAGACAGTTGTACTTGTACCTTAAAAAATAGTAAAACAATTGTAGTTTGTCAATTTCGGGACATAAATCTTGTCTCGTGTGTCTTAATATGTCATGTTTTTCCATTCCATAAGCATTTTAATTATTTACCCATTTGAGATTGTATATTTTAGTCAAACATATAAGAAAATAGGTCAACGATTTAGACTTACACATAAATGTAGGGTTCTATTTGTAGACATATTTATCCACTATAGCATTTATAACATAAACTAATATTGGTTTGCGTTCATGAAGTTTGTGAATATCGGATCGACAGGATAGCAGATCCAGACTGAGTGTGAACCGTGAGCTATCAAATACGTCCGCTATGCATGCTCCACACTAAATACATATTAAAATATTTTGACCAGCAAAAAATACATTTCTTGTAATCCACTTTAGTAAATAGGATGTCTCCATATGTTCTTCTTAAATTCACGTTACCCAAAATTTT
>NW_006238923.1:9098889-9102924 GCF_000375325.1 Capsella rubella
ATAGTTTAGATGATTTATTTTATGTTTCAAATTTCCCGTACCTGTTATTTCATGTTCTGATATTTGAAATAAAATACTTAAAACTAAAATTAACAATTCAAATTTTTTGTTCATGTATCATACATGTTATTTGATATTTGAAAATTGAAATTGAATTTAGTTTCTTGATTTTATGATCTCCTCTCGTTACTTTTATTTCTCATCATGCTTTTTATGAAAAATAGTTTGGATAATATTTTATTTTTTCAAATCAATATTATTTCAATAAATATAGATAGATTTGTTTTTTTTAATTATCCTTTTAATTGTATATACTATGATCACTTTATACAAAATGCTTCCCTTTTAATAGTATAGATATATAGTTTTTGAAAATATTAAAAAAAATAATTTAGATTGAATATGTTTAATTTCTAATTTAATTGAATATTTTTATGGTAATCAAATCAATATTATTTCCATAAATATAGATAGATTTGTTTTTTTTAATTATCCTTTTAATTGTATATACTATGATCACTTTATACAAAATGCTTCCCTTTTAATAGTATAGATTTAATGTTAAGATATTAAAATTTGACCTTAGATAGAAAAAACTAGGTCGGCTATTTATCCTAGAAAAATAAAAAAGAATATGAATGGCGGATAATTTTACGCGAACATCTATAAAAAAACACCATTAATTTGGCCAGGAAGCCTAATGTAATGTCAATGATATCATATAGTTTAGGGTTGCAAACATGTAGTTTACTAAAAATAGTTTTAGTCATGAGAACATTGATCCTAACCTTGAGACAACTCTCCTCCTTCATCTTTTATGAGACGAATCTGAAAATAAATTGATTTTGGTGACAATTTAAGTTTTTTCTTCTTTTACTTCTTTGCATAATAACGTTCATGATTTATGTGCTATTTCATTATCTTATTTTTGATATATATCATTTTATATCTAATGAAGCTCTTAATAAGCTTGAATCCTATATTCCTATTGCTTTCGATCCTGCGAACTCATAGATATAGCATTCAGTTACAGTTCAACAACATATTAAAATAGCTATACAGTAGAAGTATTTGAAAAGAAATTAAGGAGAAACTTCGTCTCATTAGCCGTCGTACAGTTTATTCGACCAAGAGGGATTATTACATAAGGAAACAACAAAAGAGGAAAGCTATATACATAAGCTCTTGTGGACGACATATAGATGACATCACTTAATATCCCTCTTTACTGCAGATACATTAACGTAAAATATAGGAAATGCATACAAAGTCCCATGAACGTACTTAATTTTTGTAATAATGGAACACCGATGATCAGAGAACGAGGAAAGGGCCAGTGACAAAACTGGCAATATTTCCGACATTCGTTTGGATGACATCGACTAGATTAACGGTGGAAGTTAAAAAGCCATCCGGTGGGAAAACGGAACACGTGGCCACAGGAAGACGTACGGTGACACGGCAGTCCGAGGGGTTGAAGAGACTTGTTGCCAAAATGTTGACAAGAATGGCGAAGGTACCGGCGGGATTGGTCACTACTTGGGGAATGGTTGTCTCTCTGCCGTTACAAGTGACGAAGAGGGTCGCAGCGGAAACGGGAGGGGCGTTTAGGTCACCGGTAAGGGTACAACGCAAGACACCTCGGATTTCGATTGTCTGAATTTGGAGCCCGCTTATTAGAAGGCCGTGCGAAAGGGAAGCGAGTGAAGCCATGAGAACAATGGAGAGGAGAAACACATTTGCTTTCGTCATTTTTCTGTCTTCTCAGTTACTTCTTTACTTGCAAGTAGGAGTGGTTTTGTATTTGGTTGTGGTGTGCCAAAGAAGCAAATGGGGAAGGCTATTTATATCGGTAGGAATTGGTAAAAAACGCATTATTTCAATGCAAGTTGTGTCGTCGTTAAATCATTTAGATACGACTTTAGTACAGTCCGCATGCTTAATTCCATTTCTGAAATTTGACTTTTCCTTTCAACTTGCTCTGCTTTAGTAAATTTTTATTTAATAACAAAAAGTATTTAAAGATAAATTTCAAAAATAAATTTTTGAAAAACCATCTTCATGATAACCCTTTCCAGAAAAAAATCACTATATTTTTTTATAAACATTATAAATTTTTATAAATATATTTTACATATTTTGTAAACAAATTATAAAAATATATTTGTAACATATTTTATCAAAAAAAATCAATTGGTATTTGCGGTATTTTTGAAAATGGACAAAAAAAAATAATGGTACTTTAAAAAGTATTATCCCAAAAAATTGTATTTTTCAAAATTTCCAAATTTTTATGGACAAATTTTTAATGTTTGAATAGAAAAATGATAACGCCATTTACACTACTATTAAACATTAATATTTGTCATAAAATAACAAATTATCACTAGCACCACCACAACTTCCATCACCAATTCACCACACATGTCTTACCTATGCTATTTAATGTCTATGGCTAAAATAAAATGTGGACTATTTAATTTTAGTTTAACAATTCAAGAATTAATTTCAAAAGTCATAAATATAATTAATCTTAGGCAAAAAAACAAAAAAGAGCTACAATACAATGCCAATGGTGCAAATTCAATCTAGTGTACTACTAGATGTGCCAAAATGGATCAGTCTAGTGTACTAACAGATATGCCAAAAGAGGAAAAACATATCGTTAGACGACGGCTCGAACCAACCGAACCAATAAAATAGTTTTGAACATGTGACCTTTTTTCTTTAACGCAAAGCACGGCTATGATCACCATCATTACTATAATATCTAGCTAAGTTGGCTTGTTAGGAGCATTTGCGACATCAAACATAAAAACATTAGCAGGATCATTGCATTTAGCGATACGTAACTTGTCCACGAATCAAATTTTTCATAATACATTCAATTCCAGCGCTGAGACAGAGAAAAAGTTCAGTTTCGCTGGTCTTGATAATTCAAAGCCGTCGCCGCCGTTCGTTTGTTTACATCAAAAGGAGCATAATGGGAGCATTATCCGTGAAGACGACTCTCCGACTTGATGTGTGTACTCACACTTCCAACGTGGTCTTAAAAGCGACGCCATTGTGGTTACACCAAGCAAACCACCAATCTGAATTCCTCAGAGACGCTGACCCACATGATTAACACTTTTGTAACGTTCATACCACTACTGTTTAGTGATCCCATATTTTCTTTTGGTTGGTGAACCCACTATTATCTAACGGATGGTACGTCCGGAAAACTTTAAATTTTTATTTACCGAGTTAATTATTTATGTATTCAATATTTAAAAATTTGAGATCATTTTTGGATGTAGAAAGTTTAAAAGCAATATCTATAACTCTGAATAAATTACAAAAAAAAAAAAATGAATGTGCATGCATTGCCATTTTCATTTGTAACCGAAACTATTATACAAATTAATAAATATACAAGGTGACATAAATTAATTAAAACACATGTTAAATTCTAAGCGCAAAGAATACGGAATCGTAAAATACAAAGTGAAAACAAGGATGTTGCAAATGATGTAAATCCTGACATGCTTCAACAAATGAAAGTTCAGAATTCAAATGTTAATGCAAGCATAACAGAAAAACGCAACCATATGCTAAATCAAACACGAAATCAAATGGAAATAAAATAAAATTCTTTGGCAAAAAGAGAAACTAAGGCTTCTACTGGTAACCATTAGAGGAACAAAAGGAAAAAGAACAAAAAGAACAATACGGAACGGAATAAACAACTTTTGAGGAATGAAAGGAAAACATGCAGAGAAGAACAAAATAATAAATGGTAACCAAACAATAACACTATCTTTTATAATATATTTGATTAAATAAATCAACTTTTAATAATAATACTAGATATAGTTTATATATAATGAATTTGACACTAATTTTAAAATATATTTTTGAATGAATTTAAATATTTAATGTTAAAAATTAATAATTTATATTAACCTATTATAGATTATAGTAATTTTTATTTGTTATTTATGATATAAACATCTCTTAAATATGTTTTACTATCCATACAAATTTTAAATAATG
>NW_006238923.1:9103024-9312050 GCF_000375325.1 Capsella rubella
AAAATATTATATTATGAGATTAAAATATTATTAATAAATAATTTTTTATTTATTTTAAAATAAAAAACGAATTTTAATATTTGTTTTTTTTTTTGTACCATTTGTTCCTCATCAATTTTGGGGAGGAACATTTTTGTTCTATTGTTCCTCATTTTGTGAGGAATGTAGAGGAATGATGTGGAAAAATGATTCCTTGTAAATGGTAAAAAAAATTGAGGAACGAAGAGGAATGTCACATTCCTTCTCATTTTCTTCCTAAATCATGGTTACCAATCGAGGCCTAAAATAAAATTTATACATCTTCACAAATCAAGACCGTGGGAAGTAAAGATGTATTGGAATTACAAATTTAGGAGAAACGTCTCATCATTAGTCGTCATATAGTTTCTTCGACTAAGATGGATTATTACAAAAGGTAAATAGAGAAACAACAAAGAGGGAAGCTATATAAGCTTTGTGGACGACGTCGAGATGGCATCACTAATTATCCCTCGTTACAGATACATGTTAACGTAAAATATTGGAAATGCATACAAGTCCGTACGTGAACGTACTTATAATTTTGTTTATAATGGAGCACCCATGATCAGAAACGGAGGAAAGTTCCAGTGACAAAGTTGGCGATATTTCCGGTATTCGTCTGGACGACACTGACCAGAGTAACGGTGGAAGAGATGACAGCGTCCGGTGGGAAAACGGAACACGTGGCCACAGGAACACGTACCGTGACAATGCACCGCGAGCGGTCAAAGGCAACAGTGTCCGCAATTTTGGCCAATATGTTGAAGGCACCGGCGAGATCGGTCACTGCTTGGCCGAGAGTCGCGCTTGAACCGGCACATGTTAAGAAAACGGTCGCATCGTTAACGAGAGGCGCGTTTAGGTTACCGGTAAGTGTACAACGCAAGACACCTCGAACACTGATTGTCCCAATTTGAAGTCCGTTTATTATAAGGCCGTGGGAAAGGGAAGCGAGTGAAGCCATGAGAACAATGGAGAGGAGAAATACATTTGCTTTCGCCATTTTCTTTTTTCACTTTGGATATTAGTTTCAACAATGAGTGTTTTTGTTTTTGGTTGTGGTGTGGCAAAGAAGCAAATGGGGAGGGATATTTATATTGGTATGAAACTGGGAAAATATATTATCTTCGTGCTAGTTGTGTCGTCATTAAATCATTTGGATACGACTTTGGTATGGTCTGTATGCATATAGTTCCATTTCATAAATTGGACTTTACCTTTCAACTTGCTCCGGTTTAATTAATAAATTTTATTATGATAAAATTTTAAGGGACAGATATCAAACTTTCAAATATTATATAAAAAATCTATCTCATTTTAACAATTAACACTACATATTTTTGTTAGGTCACTTTAACAATACATTTAACACGAAAACTTCAATTACAGAAACGTAAACTTGCAAAAGAATGAATTATATACATTTGATTAGGTTAACCATGCATGTCTTTATACATTTACGATAGGTGATTTTTTTTTATTCTTTAGTTATTAAAAAATTAAACTCTAATGGAAATGGCTAACTTGGTATATTTTTGTACATTTTCTCTGTAATGTAAATTTTAAATTTATTTATATTTAATGTATGGTGCCTTTCTCAAAAAAAAAAAAAAAAAATGTATGGTGCAAGAAATTTTAAATATATATTTCATGTCCCGCGCATAGTGATGGCAAAAGAAGTGGGTAAAGTTAGCCATTGTGATTTGCCATTTTAGGAATATTTTCTAATATATTCAACAATTTGAGGACATAAAAGATGACAAATTAAGATAAGCATGGACCGCGTGGCCATGGACCAGTAAAATTTATATCACCCGGAAAGAGTGGGTAACCATCATCATCATTGTCATTATATACATCATCATCATCATGATCATCATTAACATCATACCATGCCTTTATCAATATCATTTAAACACCATATCGTCATAACTCATCAGCTTGCCATCTGAAGTAGCGGCATCACCATCAATTCCTCCACCACCAAACTATCATCAGTATTATTCTCTTATCATCATCATCATCATCATCGCCATCATTATCCCATCATCTAAGTGGGATTTTTAAAAGCATTTGCGACATAAAACATAGTAACTTTAGTAGTATACATATAAGTGCCTTTTTACAAAACGAAACAAAGCCAAGAATCAGATCACTCAAAATACATTAAATCCCAATATATACAATATACTGGCACTTAGAGAGAAGCTGTTCAGCTTCAGCTTCTTGGTTTGATTTAATGTCGTTATCGCCGTTTGATTGTCCACGGCAAAATGAGCGGAATGGGAGCATTGTCGGTGAAGACTCTCCGACTTGATGTGTCCTCAATCCTCATACTTCCACTGGTCCTAAAAGCCACGCCATTTTGTTTACACCAAGCGAACCACCGCTGTAAATTCATCAAAGAAGTTGACCACGGGTTAATACTTTTGAAGGCATGACTGAGTATGCCTCCAGTTATTTATGCATCTTGACACGAGATTACTTGTCTTGCTTAGTCAAAAGCTTGTAAGAACTTGTCAACTTGAACTTGAAAATATTTGTAACATATTTTTTTTGGTTGGTGCTTATACTTCCTTACATATTGTTTTCCTTAGCTACACTAGTTTTCTTTTAAATTGTTTTTATATGTTTTTATTTCCGTTAATTACATTATTAAACGAAATTTTACACTAGTTTTATTTTAAATTGTTTTTATATGTTTTACAATGCAAACTCTAGTCTATATGTGCTCCATATGTACAACACAATTACAAAGCAAACAATGTTACAATTAAACCAAAAACAAAAATGTAAATGACCTTCAAATCGAACTGCATATATAAACTACCAAGCCTAATTAACATAAAGGTAATTTATTAATTAGCAGTTTTTTTTTTCTAGCCCCTAATATATTTAGTGTTTTCTTAAATATTTTCTTTTTTGCTAAAACTAAACTGTTATATATAATAATAAAAATCAATAAAAGTTTATTAACAGAAATCAAAAGTTTTATAACCTTTTATTGATTTTTTTACGGAAATTAGTGATAGATGTTGACCAAAAAAAAAGAAACTAAAAGCTCATATCATTCATTAGCATAGTACAAATTGAAAAATAAAATAGTTTTTTTTTTAACTATGAAAAAAAAAGTTGTAGACGTATATGTATATCAAATACGGTTAGCCACATGCGACCAGCCAGCCAACCCAAACTAAATACAAATTATTCAAGTATATAATATCATTATTTATATGATAATCACACATGAAATCAACCAAGAGGGAGTTACTAGCTCATAAGCTTCGTGGAGCATCAGCCACTTCCTTCTCTCCACAACATCTCACTGTAAAACTTAATTAGAGTGTTATTATTCAGCAAAGTCTTCCTTGCATCAGCGACTGGTAAATGGGTTTGCTGAGAAAACAGCAGTATTTATGGAACTAGTCAGGATGACGTTGATCAGACTAAATGTGGCAGAGAGGACGCCATCCGGTACGACAAGATTGCAATTTCCTGCGGGAAGATTAACTCCGAGACCGCAAAAACTAGGGTCAAACAAAGCATTGTTTAAAATGTTGAGCACGATGGTAAATGCACCGGTCGTATTGGTCACTGCTTGACCGAGACTAGTGGTTGAGCCGGCACAGGTTAAGTAAACAGTGGCATTCGAGATCGCAGGGGCTCTAGGATCTCCGACAGGTGAACAATACACGACACCTTCAATTATGATACGGGTTATGTTGATGCCAGGGACTGAGACTATGCCATGGGAAGGAGATGACAGTGCAGCCATGATGATAAGTATGGAGATGAGACCACCATTTAGTTTCACCATTTTTTTTTTGTACTCTGATATGATTTGTTTTGTAGAATGGTTTTTCCTGTCTATTGCTACGAACTGAAGAAGCATATGGAAAGGGGTATTTATATGGGAAGAATGAATGGATTTACGTATGCCGTATTGTTACGGATGTGTTTTCTAACTCTCTCTCAGTTGTATTGGTTGTAGATGACTGTTAGGTCTTTTTTTGTGCGAGCCATCCTTGCGCAGGAGCCAAAGGGGCAAGGGCGATGAATGTTATTTCACATATGATGTGAATATTATTATTAAATGTATGTACTGTATATGTGGTTTTTCGTGCACGAGATCATTTTGAAGTTACTAAAAAGTGTTTACTGCATTAAATTTCTCCAAGAAAAATGAAATAGAGAAATATGTGTTCCTTATTAGAAGAGTTTCTATCATATTAGCAAAATCGTAGTTAATGCGTTTTGTACGTCTGGGATATCTATAACTCTATTATGAGGTTCATATTCGTCGTTAATTATAACTATAAATGTTAAATAGATGAATAATCATGTCATGAAAAAAATCAATTACAGTATGTTGTGTTTCCGTGCTTTTTGGTTGCCATTGGGGTCAAACTTTCGTAAGAACTAATCGATACTTTGACTGCAAGGTGTGACGTAAGCTCGGATTCGGAATTAGTTCATCATGCTAGAGGATCTTCCCGGTCCACAGTACTTTTTTACAATACAATACGTTGCCTACTTAAACCAAGAGTCAAATCTTTCAATCAATCCTTATATTCACTAGGCACTGAGAAAATGTTCAGCTTCCTTTGGTCTTGAATCAAAGCCGTCCTTGTCGTTCGTTTCTCCACCGCAAAAGAAGCGGAATAGGAGCGCTGTCCATGAAGACTCTCCTGCCGTCTCTTGTCGTGTATTCATACTTCCACTTTGGTCCTAGAAGCCATGCCATTGCAGTTCCACCAAGTAAACCACCAATCTGAATTCATCAGAGATATTATTATCAGACCACTTGCATTCGGTCATTGATCCAAGAAAATCAAAATGGTTTATACATTTGAAGGCATGATTGGGTTACTTACATGTCCCCAGTTATCTATGCGTCTGGACATTAGACCCATTGTCTGCATAGTAATTAAAGCTAGTTAGAATTTGAGAGACATTATCCAAATTTATAATTCTATTGTAGCAATTATGTTTCTTTCTGTTTACTACTTACCATGTTTAAAGCAATAACTTGAGCTATCTGCATTAGATCTTCGTTGCCACCTCCGACCATCTGTTTGTGTCTTATAACAAATACCGCTACCGAGCCAACCTACCAGAATTATAGGACATTCATTTAACAAACTTCATCTGTACCAGAGAACTCTGAAACAAAGGCTTATGGTTTTATGGGACTTACCAATCCAAAAATTGCACCCGAAGCACCAACTGATGGCGCTTTGTTGAACCAGTAGCTCATTGCTGAACCTAGAATTCTTAAGATGGGTTCTGTGAGTCAGGAAACTCGAAACACAGAAATATACTCATCCACATCAAAGTCTATGAACAATTAGTTACTTGCAATTGCGGATGTCAAGTAAACGGAAATAAATCGCTTTGGGCCACCTAAACTCTCAACAGTCGGTCCAATGGAATTCAAAGAATAGCAGTTTATCTAAAACCAAGAGGAAGAAACAGTTTAGCCACACAGACAGCAAAAGGAAAAAAGAAAAAAAGTAAGCAGCATTGATAAGAAATAACAAAAACTGAATGATTGGTTAGAAACAGACCAAGAGATGCATAGGATTCGCATGAAGAACAGAAGCTGTAGCCAGTCTCCATAGCTGACCTCTTTCGATTAAACTATTTATCTGCATTCATCCACATATATCGATTTGCAGCAAGAAAAACAAACAGTCTCACATTGTTAATTAAGTCTCTGCATATGTTTTTACCTTGGCTCCCCATGTAAGCACTTTCCCATCAGATGCAACTTGTGCAATATACATTCTGGCATCATTAACACAAAATGATATCAATAATAAGCATCTGTAGCTCATAACCTGATCAAGCCTTATAAAAAGCATTCCACAAAATGCCACAACAACATATCAAACCAAAAGAGCGTACATTACGTTGATGGCAAGGAGGACATTGGTCCATCGCCTTCCGTTAACTGTGTTTCTCTTGGAAGTCTCAGGGACCGATGATCCTTCCTCACCTCCTCTAGGGTTGATCCTACTCCCTCCACCATTAAAGAAACATACAAACGACGAAGACGGTGACATTCGGATATCAACTCTAGACTTGACAAAACTCGACCCATTGAGTAGAATCACTCTTCGGTATCTTGCAAACTCCATTCTCGCAGCATCCGAAAAAAGCTGCAGTCTCTGTCGAAACAGCACATATATAGTCAAACAAAACCGAGATTGGCTTTGAAAGCTTGTGAAATTTCACAATCTCCATAAAATCAAAAGCACCAGACAAAGCAATTTTAACACAAAGAGCTACAATTAGTCTCAGATTGAGGAGAAGAAGTGATAAGAGACGGAGTAAGGCGAACCTGAAGGGAAGAGCGAAGATGGGAGCTAAGGCGGAAGTGACGGGTAACATGGTGGCAGGCGTGTACGGATGCGACGGTTGCGAGACCTCGAAACGCCGTAGATCCAGATTCCGGTGGCCAGAGATTGTGGTGAGGTAATGACAGTGATGATGATACCATCTCCTCCTCCTTCACGGCTTCTCCAACTACTACTGATGTGATTTCTGATTTTACCCTCTTGCTTCAATTTTTAATTTTTTTTTCGCTTCTTGCGTTTGTTACCTGTACAGGCTGTACCGAACCCAAATCCAATTCGAATTTTATAAAACAGAACCGTTTAACCGAACTTCACTAAATATTTGTAAAAACCTATTCATTTGTGCTTTGTGTTCGTTTTAGAGGAATATCTGTTTTTAGTATTTGCTTTCTTTGGTACAAGTAGGCCGAAAGGAACTTTTGGATCAAATCAAAAATCATAGAAACGCTCCCAAGGACAAAAACTTATCCTAAAGGTCAACAAAAAACAAGTTAATTAGATAAGTCTTTGAGTACTAAAAGAACGTAAAAAGGACAACTCCGTTATTTTCATTCATGTTTTTTCTTTCCTATCATAGTTCTCTACAGATATGGATGATTTAGTTACTCTGAATGTGATGTTTCCCGTATTTTTGTTGACTTGAACCTTAAATGGTTACTCTTTTGTTCCGTTGTGTTGGTTTGCTAATGATATCGATGTCCGGTTCCTGAAACATGCTGTCTTCTTTCTTGTTTTTCATCGTACACTCTTGTCTTAACGTGATTTCTTATCAGTTATAACCAAGTAATGTGTAAGCTTAAGTAAAGAGTCTACTCATTAAATGTTCAATTGATTTTCGAATAGAGAAGAGGGTTAATAGTAGACGTCTGACTCTCACAGTAGTAACTGAGTATTGAGACAATATTTTGGATCTGCCAAAAAAAAAAAACCAAAAGCATATAGATAAAAGAGAAAGACAAGGGATTAGCATGAATTGTGAAGGTAGATGAGTGGTTTCTTCTATTCACAAGCGAGCTTGGTGTCAAAGCTGCTTAAGCAAATTGCAAACGCCTGAAACGCCGACAATGGATACCTATAATCCATTGTGAACATATCTTTACCCACTTTACCAAACTGGAGAATCACCTTGTCTTGCTCCGGGTGAGGGGGAGCAGCCGCTGCCCCGCCTGTTCCTTGAGGCTGCGGCTGTCTTGCTGCTACAAGCTGGAAATTCTTTACCGATGCAACTGTCACTCGTCCGCGGAAATTCAAACACCAGCATTGTAACTGCTCGTGCCACCTCGGCTGCTTGTTCTTTAATATCAATGGTCTGAAACTTGCTTCTTCTTCGTTGTCTTCGCAGGATATTCCGATTTCAGAGAATCTTGAACTGTTGAAATCGAGGGAGCGGTGGTCGAATGACGATTTGGAAAAGGAGATGTTACTGCGGAATGATTCATCGAGAGAGTATGGAGCCGGGATTAGTTTATCGGGTTGGTTAGGGACCGAACCGCCTGGTTCAAGTGATGAAATTGGGATGGAGTTCATGATGCAGTGCATTCGCCGTGGCCCGCGTGTGCCCAACACATTGAGCTCATAGGTGATTTGAGCAATGTTGTAGCTGCCGGATGGGACTTTAGGAGAAACTCTTCTGGAGTGAAATCTGCTCCTGCTTGTTCGATCAGTGATCAGTGCACTCGAAGATGTGTTTGGTGGTGGTTGTGTGTCGTACACCAAGAACTTTGTCCCAAGGAAGTTTGATCTGAGAGAGAAAGAAACCTCAATGAGCTTGAGTTATAGGAATCACTAAAGATACATTTTCTACACACAAGAAATCCAAACCAGACACGTACCAATCCATTTGGTTTTTGTATTTCAAAATGCAAGAGATTTGAACCAAAAGCATCAAGGACTGAAAACGAACCTGAGTTTTCCAAGGTAAGAGTTGCTGGATCTTGAGATATTATCAGCATCCATGGAGATAATGTACTCGGTCCGAGTAGTTCTACGAGTTCTTTTAGCCGAAAGAAGAAATTTCCCATTCTCCACTAGTAGAGCTGGAAAAAAAACATTACTCAATTTTTATTTAGCCTAAAAACTAAGTGAATTAAGAAAACAAGTAACTTGAGTCCAAACAAAGCTTACCGGGACTTAAACAAAGAAAAAGGTGAAATGTTAGTTTTGATTTATCCCTTTTAATGAAACACTGAATCATTGCATCACGCGGCCCTGGCTGCAAATTTTTACATCACAAAACAAAAAGCTTATTCATCAGTAGTTTGAACCAAACAACATCAAATTAGCAACAAGACCGTAGGGAGCAAAACCAAACCTGTTTGAGGGAAACTGGGAAAGTGAGCTTTCCACAGATTTCAGGACATAAAACAATCTCTTGGCACATAGCTCTCCAAGACCGACAAACCGAAGCACAAGCCACGACATGTTTTCTTGCAGGCCAATTACTCTCACTCTCCTCTAATCTTTTGATCACATCAAAGAGTAGCTCTGGAGGAAGATTAGCCCATCTGCTTGTCTGAACTATCACAGGCGACAAGAGATCACGAGAAGACGAATACTCACGGAACGAAGAGCCCTGAGATTTCCCTTTATGAAGACTCGAAAGCCTGAAATCAAAACTCCTCCTTGACAAGCTCCCAAACCCATCTCTCAAATCTTGAACAATGCTCCTAAACGACATTTCTCTCTTTCTCTTTTCAAAGATTCTTCTCAACAAGACCAAAAACCTCTCTTTACAACCAGAAATGCCTAAATCCAATAAAGAGCTTTACACTGAGATGAGAGACTCCACTCACTGTCCATTATCATAAGCACCCATAAGAGAAAAAAGTGAATCAGGTTAGCAATTCTGAGTCATCTTCTTAATAAGTAAGAAATAAAAGAAAAAGAGCCAAGAAAAAAAAGTAAAGTGGAGCCTAAAAGAGAAAGAAGCTTGGCAAAAGCTTAGGAAAGAAAAGATATACAAGCATCGCATGCCCAATAAAGAAACTAGGTCACGTCCCCAATATAGCTTTTCTTTCTTTCTTAGGGACAATAATTAAACACAGAGAATCTGATGATAATTCACCAAAAATGCCCCAAAATTGAGATCATAAGATGCATAATCAGGACGCAAAATCTGATATTGAAGCAAAAAAGCTCAGATATTACAGCTAATACTCTTACTTAAACTGGAGATAACAGAGTCGTATCCACACACACACACACACACATAAAAAAAAAATCAAGAGCATTAAACAGTTTCCACAAAATTCAGGTCATCATATTCAAACCGAATCTTTACAAAAAGGGAAATTTACTCATCTGATTTACTTGTACTACTAGAAAGTCAAAAATCTAAGTTAATTTCAGACAAGAGTACAAGACTGTTTTTTATGACAAACAAAAGATTATACAACAACAAGAATCAGAGATTTGGGCTAGATAAAGATCAAAGACAGAAAATGAAAAGGGTTAGTAAAGGATGAACCTTTGAGACAAGCTGATGAAAACCCAGAAGCTTTTTAATTACACCCAATCTAACAAATCTCTTCAACTTCAGCTTCTATCGCCGACCAAAACCAGAAGCTCAGCAAAAAAGCAAAGAAGAGAATCAGGGATTCTTCTTACAAAAAAAAAACTCTTAAAATCCTCCGGAAATTACGGATAAACAGAAGAATTAGAGACAAGATCACAGAGATTTAAGCAGATCTATAGGAGAGCCTAAATCTAAACACAAAAGAAGCCATAAAGTCAAAGAAGAACAACAACAAAAACCAGAAAAAGATAAAGTCGTCTTCTTCTTTCTTTTTTTTGTGCCTTCTTCTCTCTACTTTTTTTTATTTCCAGTACTCAGGAGCTTTTCTTGATTTTACTTTAATAGTTCACGAGACAGCAAGAAAATGATTTAAGAATTATAATATATAAATAAAATCTAGAGGGACTCTCTCAAATGGCTTTTTTTTCTTCTTCTTCTTCACTTCCTTGTTGGATTTTTCTATCGAATTTATATGACAATTTTATATATATATAAATCTTGTATACGGAAGAGAGAGAGAGAGAGAATGAAAATTGTAATAAGTGGACATTGTGAAGCATTATTGTCCACGAGGCCGCATGACCTACGCCTCGCATCAAGCGAAGACCCAACCATAGTTTTGACTTTTAACAAAACCAAATAGCCAAAAAAAAGAGTTAAAACCTTTTTTAACTAAATTGTTGTAACACTGATAGAGATTTTACACCATTGAACTTGGAGTCTTATCACTGAATAATACAAATCATTTCGATATTGATTTATACGGTATGTTTCATCACATCAATTTTTTTTTTCTTAAGTCAAATTTCTTGTTAGTTTATATATCATAAATTTATAATTAAATGAATTGGAGTATGAGTAGATCTATGATGAAAGGATATATATACAATTAAAATATTACTCTTTAAAATATTAAATACCTAACCCCATTCAATTTTTAGTAAGTTATTATGAACTTTCAGAAAAAATCAAAACGACTTAAGATACTTTATTAAATACTTTTGGGGGATGAGAAAAGTTTAGCTCAAGCCTTAAAAGTTTCAAGTTATAACTATACGATTTGGCGAACACGTTTTTTGTTCTTATATAAAACCATGCACTATGTGAAGAGTATTGGATTTTAACAGTACTTCTATAGAATCTGAGAAAAATTTCGAATCTTTAAATAGGTTTATGCATTGTTTTATCAAATATCAGATCATTTGGTTTACAAACACGATCTTATCAATATCTATAATTATTTAAGAGATGTTATTATAATCTGATGATTCAGATCGACCAAGATTAGATCGGTCAGCAAGCCTTAATGCCTAGCTCTACTCTAGCCCATTTCAATTTTCAGATAAGAGTAGTAAATCTTTCGGGTGGAGAACATATAAGTCCTCGTGCTTTCTATTTAGTAACTTGTTACAAGTGTGTATGCAACCCACTTTTATTGATAGAGATCGAAATGACACGCATACATTTTGCTATATCATGATTCATCTCTTGTAAATGCCCATGTGGCATTATGAATATTTTGCTACCTGCTGTCGATTGTATAGGCATCAATTACCAATAATGCACTGTTTTATTTATGGGTGATTACAAACTATATCGACGGTATGGCATCATGATCATTGTCATGCTACCCGTTCAAAAGTTTGTATTATGTAGAAACTTTTCTTTTAATAGTATAGATTCTTTTTTTAAGAATCTATATATTCCAATATTAATCATAGTTTTGCGCATACCGCATATTATTATCTAGCCATATATAGTTGTTGTTGTTGGTTACAACATAACTATATGAAATGGATCGTAGTGAATATGAAGTTTAAGCACGAGTCTCTTTTGTCTTTTCACCTCCTGCAATTACAAAAAGTACATCAACATGATCAGTTCCGAGTGCCCTTTTGGTTTCCATAGAGTTACAAAAGCATCTCATCGTTCCACAACTCATGATCCGGTTCTAGCAGATAAACATATGGTATTAAGTTTCATCCATACAAAATTCAAGATCAGGTTTCATTAATCTATTCTACTAGACAAATTAATATTGTTACCTGTACCGCCACACCGAACGTAGCATTTGTGGTGACATCGAATCAGCTTTTTATCTGTATTAAAAGAGAGAATATTAAAACGGATGTGTACATGGAAGCTAAGGATGATTAAGTAAGAAGGGAGTACTACTCACTGTCGGGATTGACACAGCCAGTGGTGCAAGCGTCGTAGCAGTTGACTGCGTCTAGCTTTCTAAATGGTTTGGGGCCTAACTTAGCCTCCGCCACCATATCCATGTTGGAAAACAAAGCCACCAGAATCAGAAGTGTAGCCACTACCGTCACTTGCTTCTTCATCATTCTCTCGATCACTCCCGGATTTTCTCTTTCGTTATCTCTTAGGTCTTCTTTGTTTTTGGCCTTCTCCCTCTAGTCAAGGGCGATCTGTTTTTGGGTTTTATAAAAGATCTACGAAAGAAGAAAAAAAAAAAAAGAGGCAATGTTGCCATGTTTGACTACTTGTCCATATGTACACGCGTCATGATTTATCTCCCTACATTTCCTATCCTTTTATATATCCAAACCCTATTACATTGAATCTAAGTGAAAAATAGATCACCGACGTATAACGTATAAAAATTCATTATGAGATAGACATGCAATCCTATGTATATTAACAAAAAAAAATTAACTTTTATCCAATGATAGTCTTTATTTGATATATAAATCGCGTAATAGCTGTCACTATATTGCTCCCTACTTTTTTTTTTTTTCCTTTTTATATTGATAATAGCCTACTTGTTGTTTTACTAAGGTAGTGTATTACAGTGTTGCTTAGTTATTGCAGCAAAAAGCATCCAAACACAGTCTACCTTAATTTCAATCTCGTAAATTAACTGTGTTCCACAATGTGGAATCCTTCAATACAAGTAAAACATTTCTAGGCCTTTATGTTGGAGTGATATATCAAATTTGGGAATGGGCCATGTCCATGAGCATGTATTTGCTTGGCATACCCTAGAACTGGATCGATCGAAGAAATAGAAGACAAGACGTGTGAGTTAGCACCTAGCCAGGAGAGTTTTTGATGTGAAAGAGGCATGTGAGTTAGCCAGTTTTTAGTAGTTGCAAGGAAACATGACAAATTGATTAGATCTCAGTTAGACCGGCTGATCCGGTTCTCAAAACGATTCAAAGTTAATACAAACCGGAATAGTATATGATCAACCATTGTTGCTGTTTATTTATTATTGGTAACAAACTTACAATAACTATATCACTGTTACAGAATATGTTTTGGAGAGATACGTGTATTATAAGAATGCGATTACAACATAATTTAATTTATTGGGATCTTAGTAAAATATAAGAGTTTTAAACACCAGTCTCTCTTGCCTTGACAGCATCTGCAATCACAGACACAAAGTACATCAACATCAGTTCCAATTCCCCCCCTCTTGGTTCCATACTATGACAGATCAGAAATTCCGATCATATGTGAAGAAAAAAAAAATTTTCTACAACCTTAGCCGACCGGTTAATCAGGGTTGCTACAAATTAGACAAATGTATCACAGACCGGTCCGGTATGGATCCGGTTTTCATAATTTTACCTGGGCCGCAACGAATGGAGCACTTTTGATCGCACCGGGACGTCTTTCTCGCTGAAGAAAAGAGAATGATTTATACAAATGGATAGAGAAATCTTTTTGGTGGGTAAATTAATAAAGAAGAGAGATAGTACTCACGGTCACGTTGGACGCAGGCGGTGGAGCAACCGTCATAGCAGTCTCCGGGGCCTAATTGAGCCTCAGCGACCATATCCAAGTTGGAAGATAAAGCCATCATAATCATAAGAGCCACCACTATTGTCACTTGCTTCTTCATCATTCTCTCTTTTTTTTTTCTTTCTTTCTTAGATCTTCTTTGTTTTTGTTTTTTCCTACTCTCTCTTACAAAAGTGATATTTTGTGGGTATTTAAAGAAATGTCCCCGTTGCCAGGTTTGACCGATAGTGCAAGTTCACGTGTCATGATTCCTCTCCCAACGTTATCTATCCCTTTTATTGTTTACTTCAAAAATTGCTTACTACTCTTTCTTTCTTCGACGGTGGACTAATAACTTTTATGGCAACTAGCCAACAACGGTGGACTAGTTAATGGTTATGCCATTAGGTCATGCACTCATTTTTTTCCTTTTGTTAAACTTGTTTACTTAGACATAGTCAGAGTCTACACTATTCTATATATACATCGCACGGAAAGCACATCTAAATCCAATTTAAGTAATATAGTTACTTAGCACATGCAACTGTAACATTGAAACATTTGATGTTGAGTTCCAACCTCGAGCCAAAGAAAAAAGTACCAAAACAGTAGATGAGAACCACATATGTGAAGACTAATTAATCACTTCAAAAAACATAAAATATGAGATGTAAGGTTGTGGAGAACTAGTTGCCATAATTTATTACGACGAGTTTGCGAATCAAACAATGAAACAAGCTAGAAATATAAAATAGCACTTTAGGGGTATAATAATACGTATCAAGTTGTAATTGTGTTTTAAAATTGAAGTCACGCAGAAAAATGAAAAGAGATACTACAATGGCTGACTTAACACCAATTCACGCAATCATATGGATGGATATTCACGTATCGATCATATTTTTATACTCTGCTTCTATTGGTAGACTCAAATTATATATGATGATGTAACACATATGGTTGATTCAAGGGACATCTCTATTTATAGCTGGTAGACTACCCAGGTTCATTTCTTTGGCATTCTTATTTGTTACAGTATGGTCGGATACCGTAGTCCTTTTCTTCTTTTCCTTCATTTTACACCATACCACTAGGTATACTCCTCCCACCATTATAATGGCACCGATTATACTGTAATTTTAGCAAAGAAAATTTTAAAGTGAATAAGATTCACATTAATTATATCACTTACAAAAAAATAGTTTAGTGGTGACATGATCGAGTTTGCTATACCTTCCCAAATGAAGCGTTTCCTCTAAAGCAAATGATCCGATCAGGGCTACGATAACAAGCCGTATAGGGCTAAACACCGTAACAAATAAGGGTCCTTTTGTTGCGATGCACCATGCAACCAGAGGCACGACCAGTCCGGAAACCACGATTCCCTACACATAACGGACAGTAAAAATATAAACGTGCGACACATTTACGTATATAGGTCATTATTAGGTGCATCTATAACCGATCCTTAATTTATCAGATTTTAGATTGTTTATACCGAATAAAGCGTAGCTACGAGGGTAATGTTCCATCCTAATCGCCATTGCTTCCAGTCGCTATCCGAACAAAGAGCTACAATCACACACACAAAACTTCCCACCGCATTCATCAGACTTGTGTTCCAATAAAGTCCTCCAAGCTCCTTGCCTATTTTTGCCTGTAAACCAAGATTTTGCCTTGTCTTTTCGATCTTATCAACGTTCAAAACATATTTTCAATTAGTAGCTCTATTTTTTTTTCCGACTATCTCTTCTACATTACACTATTTATTTCTCAATTCTTCTTAGCAAAATTTACAATTTTGTCAATTATATTTTAGTTTATATTTGAATATTAGTTATGTATAAACATGAATCACTTATGTTTTTCTTTTTTTTTTGTAGTAGTAGCACTTGCCTGCAATAGTAACCAAAGTGAGGTGGAAACGTTACAGCCAAGAACCATAAGAACCCCTGGGATCGAGATGTGGTGGTTCGTAGCGGCTCGGCTATATAATTGACCAGTATCCGAGTTTTTTAGTAAGTCAACGTGTGTTGACCAGATATGAATCTCAAGACCTTTATAGAATATAAACACAAGGACTCCACCGGCACCAAGAAGCGTTCCCACCAGCTTAGCCCTCCCTTCGTTTGTTCCCAGCCGTAGAGTCTCCATCCTGTTGGCCAACGACAAATCGAACCGAACCGATGTTAAATAAGAATTAGATGTACCATTTAGACTTTTAAGTCATCATCAGCAGGAAAATATTCAAAGCTTTGATCAATGGAAGAAGTTTGCAATTTGGTTAAGCATTAATGAAGGGAATAGATTGTAACACTTGAAAAATTGATGAATTAAAGTTTTATGTGTCTAACCTAAAAACCAAACCCAATACCAAGGTGATCACCGGGCCAATTATGCTGGTCGCAGCTGAAAAGGTGGCTGATGTCCTAACCAGACCCGGCAAATAGAGAATATTTGGTATCGCCGCTCTGCAAAGTAGTCATAAACCTGAAATTATTGCCATGCAAATAATTCCATGGGTGCTCTAAGTTCAAATGCTTAGTTGCATGCAATTTGGCAATCCCAACCATCCTCATTCATTAACATATACACACTGTAACACTGTTTTATCTATGGATTTTTAATTTATTTTATTTCACTATATTCTCTTGCCATACAAAAATAAATAAATAAAAATCCCAAAACTTCAGCTAAAAAGTGTATTACTGTACTAGTTTAAGAGTACCCGAGCAACCCCGAAAGAGATGCTAGTAAGAGCAGCCTCCAAGTGAATTCTGGCCGCTTCTTCCTGATGATCACGTGGAATCAAAAACAAAAACACTATAATTAAAATATATAACATTGAATATTAAATCAATATGAATTCACACAAATGACTTGGTTAAGTTGGTAATATATTCAATAAGGTCATTTGAATGTGTTTACTTGTCCTAATTATGTTAAATCTGACCTTTGGAAGATGAGAGCGAGAGGAAACATGAAAAGAGTAGCGAAGGAGAGACGATAAGCCACAAGGATTTTGAGGTTCGTACCATCATTGGCCGTTACCTTAAACAAGATGAACATTCCTGCGAACATAAACTGAACCGCCACCATTGCGACTGTACCCTTCATTTCTCTATCTAACACGCCCCACAATTTTCTGGTTTTTACTTTGATATGCCCACTCTAGCTATAACTCTTCTACCATTAACTATCATTCAGTGCTCCTGAGCCCATGATGACCAGCCTTATTTATCCAGCCAAGATGTTTTCGTCTTTAATCCTACCTCTATACCTTTTTCATTGTGCTCCACTTCAATTGTAGAGATGACCGTCAACAAGATAAGTGATGGATGTTAGAAGATGTGAGATTCAAAATACATGTTTATAGAAACCAGTGACTTAAGTAGCAAAACAAAAGAGATTACGTGTTGAAATGTATATACATGATCAAAGGGAAAAACAGAATATATACAAAGTGAAGACGTAATGCAAAACAAAAAGAAGAAGAAGAAACTATTTATTATCGCTAGCTCTAGTGAATGGAGTACTACCTCCACAAGCTTTCAAGAGCGTTCACTGGAAAAGAATCTTCTTCTTTTTTGCAAAAGCATCTTTTTACCATTCTTATTAGATCTTAAACGAATGGTAATGCGTTTTGCTATTTGAGCCAGAATGACAATGCATCGGTGCTACTACTAATAACTTTTAATTAAAATACATATAGAAATTTGATCAGTTTAAACAAGATTTAAATAAAAAGTAACATATTAGGTTGACGTTGACACGTGCTAAGCATGCTTTGTGGTTTCCTTCGATTGCTTTTGCCACACACAAGAACTCCAAAAAGAGAGTTAGAGGCTCCTAACTCGTTATTGTCAGTAGGCAACATGCGTACGTAAAGCCATAAACACTTGGTAAAAATCCAAATTTGGAAGTTTTGGTTTTGGATTCTCTCTTCCATTCTTCTATATACAGTACCTCTCTATCATGTGACTTGCGTCTTGTTTTAAAGATGATAAATCCGAAAATGAAAAGCGAGTATCGACACATACATATTTTAATAATGATGAAAGCGAAAATATCTCCAAATATAAATTGCAAATTTGCTACGACCGTTTAATTGCAAACTTTTAATTAAAATTTCATAAAATTATTAAACACATATTAAATAATTCCTGCTGCAAATTAATTGAACTAAGTAAAAAAAAAACTAATTGAAAATAGGGAAAATTAGCATTATAGTACATTTTCAAAACTTAATTTGTGATATAGTACATTTACTATTCAAAATTGGATAAATAGACAATGGGTCCACTATGTAAGATAGATAATGTGTGAGATAGATGAGAAAGTGGGGTATAGTGTAGTGGTGGTAAATTACAAAAGGGTAGATGTACAAAAGGCATCCGTACAATTCATTTGTACATATAATTTGTGTACAGTTTGATCTGTACAATTGTATTTGTACATATATATCATATTGTACAAATACATGTATAATACAATATAATAGTCAATATACATACAATTATATCTATACATATATCATTGTATATAGTTTTTATACATACATTTTTCTGTACATATAATAAATATACAGTTTGATCTGTACAATTGTATTTGTACATATATCCTATTGTACAAATACGTGTACAATCGTTTACGACTTGTAAACTAATATTTGTACACTTATTAAGTTGTACAGATGTACATATGTACACGTTTTAAGTTGTACGGATTAGATCTGTACACTTAGTAAATTGTACATATCTAAAATTAATGAAAATTATTTGTTATTATCAAATAAAATCTTCAAACAAAATGCATATCATATAATAGAGAAAAAAACATAGATTTTTATATATTTGAAACTTGTAAAAAAAAAAATTCATTGACTACTATTTTAGTTTTTAGATTGAAGGGAGAATATAATTAAAAAGAAAAAAGAAATAAATGAAAAATATGTGTTTAATGGCATTTGTGTAAATATGAGAAAGTTGAAGGGGTTCTAATGTCTTCCAAATAGTGAGAATAGTAAAAGCTGACTAATTTGCCAATTATAAATAGTGATTGTACTATTTTGCTAATTAAGTTTCAAAAATGTACTAAACTCACAATTATTCCTTGAAAATATGGATTAAACTAATTATTGAACCCTTAATTTAAAACTAATTGAACGATTAAACACATATTAAATAGAGGCATATATGTATAATTTAATGTTTTTTAAATTTGTGTGAATTGTGTCAAACTCTTTGTAAACAGAGGGAGTATTGTTTTATTTTTATTTTATTTTTGATAACTCATGAGTGATCACAAAGGTTTTCTAGGCCCAAAGACTAATCTCCTAGGGCCGGAGGAAAGCATGTTAAATCTCGAATCCCCATGGCCAATGCGACTTGTTTTTTTTTTCTTTTTAAAGGCTTGGACTCAGGAGTATTGTTTTATTCATTCATGTTGGTTGTTGTTTTTGTTGTAATTGGTTCTATTTTATTTTTGATGTATATATTTTTTTAAACTTACCAAATTAGGAAATTAATAGAATTTTCTGGTTTCAACATTATTAATTTATATAAATTTTACTGTATTGTCTATAGCAATGAATAATGATGTATACATTTCGATTTTATCACCAGAAAAACTACAAAACTATCAATTTCATTTAAGACTCTATTTTTTTTTTTTGGTCGGATTAAGACTCTGTTTTGACATAAAGCTAAGTTCACATTATAATCCATTGTAATTTAAATTACTTTTTTTTCCAAATTACAGTGACTATCAAGTATGTTGGTTAACCGACTAAACCAAATCATCCTTCCAAACAACCTTCGGATAACAACAAATTTCGGCCCAGATTTCTGATAACTATAAGGCCTAAAACGGGCCGGATCCGGGTCGGGTTAATTTAGGGGTCCAGATTTAAAAAAAAAAAAGGGAGGCGAATTAAAGCAGAGAAGGGAACGAGGGTTTCAAGAATCCTGAAGAAAAAGTGAGAGGAGGAGCTTAAGATACACAAAGCCGTTTCCTTCTCACTTACACACAAACACATTTGAAAGTTGAAACTTTAGCTATGCCTAAATCAAAGAGAGACAGACCAGGTTCCAACTCTTTCTTCCTTTACTCTTTCTGATTCCATTGTCGGAACCGTTGCATCGTTGTTTGTAAGTTTTGTAGCCGCCGTCAAGGGTTTTAGGGTTTTGCTAGGTTTTTAGAGGAACCCTTTTTGAAAAAATTCTGAATTTGTTGGACTTTCTAATCATTGTTCATAGTTTTCTATTGTGTGGTTAACTAAAGTGTGGTTGTTGATTTTTTTTTTTGCTGCAGTTACTTTGTCCAAGACTAAGAAGAAAGGAAAAGAGCATAAGGAGTGTATTATAAATGGAATTAGAGAGGCTGTTGAGAAATATTCATCTGTCTATGTTTTCTCTTTTGAAAACATGAGAAATATCAAATTCAACGAGTTTAGACAGCAGTTTAAGCACAATGGAAGGTCAGTTTCTTCTTGTTGATGTTTGAATTATGAGTAAATGATGGAGAGATGGGTTTTTACTTTTGAGATAGTTATTGAAACATAAGCATCTTTTTACATTTATAGTGTTTGATAGTGACTTTGGTGATTTGACTGACTTGGTTCTTATTTGTCTAGGTTCTTCCTTGGTTCGAACAAAGTGATGCAGGTTGCTCTTGGTCGTGATGCTTCTACGGAAATCCGTTCTGGTATCTACAATGTCTCCAAGGTTTGTGTACTCTGCTTCTTACAATGGTTGTTTTATACTAAATTCCCTTTTTCAGTTAGATTTACATATGTTGGGGTATGTTGTTTCAGCTGATTAATGGTAATGCTGGACTTCTTGTTACTGATATGCCAAAGGACGAGGTGGAAAGGTATCTATCTGTCCTTGAAACCTCTCTCTTTTCCTTCTTTTGCTTTGGTGAAAACTGCAGTGAGGGTCTTGAATTGTATCCATGTCTCTTTGTTCTAACTGTTTGCTATGCTTTTTATGCTTGTATTGCAGCTTATTTAATGCCTATGAGGATGCCGACTTTTCAAGGACCGGAAGCATGGCAGCAGAAACGGTTTGTGAACAGAACTTGTGCCACCTCTCTATATTGTTGCTTCTAGATCAATAAACAAGCTTGCCTATGATCATCCTCTGCTTCTCTCTGTTATTTTTAAAACTTTTTTCCCCATTGCATTGTCTTAATTGCTGTATTGGTACAGGTTGCACTGGAGGAAGGCCCTCTAGAACAGTTCACACATGAGATGGAACCGCTTCTTCGAAAGCTGAATATGCCTGTTCGACTAAACAAAGGTTTACGACTCACCATCTTAATATTATTCTTCGCTCTCATACACAAAATCTTATTTATCTTAACCCAAAACTTTATTTCTTTTGCTGATTTATTATGTAGGTACTGTGGAGTTGGTTGCTGACTTTGTAGTTTGTGAAGAAGGAAAACCCCTTTCTCCGCAATCAGCCCACATTTTGGTAATAAGACTTCTGTATTCGAAAACCTTTTCCTTAATATTTGTATGTTTTCTGGAAAGATTTGCTTATACTTGGTTCTGCAGCGTCTGTTGGGAAAGAAGATGGCTACTTTCAAGCTGAACTTGATCTGCAGATGGAGTCCCGTTGACTTTGAGCTTTACCAAGAAGGTTTGGATCTCTCAGACGTTGAGACCTCTTAGAAAGCCAAAATCTTGACTCAAAACTCTTTTAAAGTTTCTTCATATCGATTTCTATGTTGTGGCGCTGTGTTTGCAATCGAATGTTTTATGTCAAAGTTTTGTTGCTTTACGTGTTTGTAGAATATCAACTTATCATTAAGATTTCTAATATTCTAGTATTGGTTACTGAATTATATTTATACATTTAATCTTTAAAAGCTTATCATCCTTAATCAGTGGCATAATCTAATTTCTAACTCAAAATTTGCATACTTTTTTTCATTCAAAGTTAATTGTACACAGAAGTGGGTGGAACTCAAATGCTACGAATTCATTAAAGATAACCTCTGCTGAATGTGATAAAGTCTAACCTTCTCTTTTGGTAATACCAGTACGTGAAACTATACCTAGAGACTAGAGTAACGAAAGAAACCATCCCCAGCTTTTATTGGTCGGTATAGATTCCAATTGGAATGACAAACTAAGATTTTCTACACAATATTTGTAATGGGTGTGCAAAAATATTCAAGAGGTTTAAATTAACACAACATTGCCTCAGTGTGTAGATGGTGTTGGGGCCAAATTAAATGATCAATGACTCAATGTAATAATCGCCTGTGTATAGTAGAATTATTGCGCACAAAAGTTTGTACTTGTTCCATCTCTTTTGATAATTTCTTCTTGGATGTATCGACCATTTTTAATGTTTTACTTGCTTTTAGCAAACCGAATATAAAAATGGGCACAAAGGTTTCGAATGAAAACTTCTAACGTTGTAGGTACTCCTAGTTCATGGATGGGCCTTTGATTGGGTTTACGAAGTTGTCTATAAAAATGAAACAAGTCCTTCATATCATGCTTATAACAGTAGTAACCCTTTATTATTTGTTTCTTCCCCTTCTTTCTTTTCATACATATTTTAAAGATTGTAAAATCAAGAAGATCAAGAAGTGACATGAGATGAGAGCGTGAGAGAGACTGTGTGCGTGGGGACTTTTTAAAGGAGTCAAGAAAAAGTGAAAAGAAGGAGAGAGAGAGAGAGAGAAGAAGAAGAAGGAAATAATCATGGAAGTGAGTGAAGGGGTCAGGGTGAGAGAGACAGAAGCCTGACTCCTAACCACCATTTCAACAATCTTTTTGGCACTGAAATTCATGTCGTTCCTTTTCCTGTAAAGGAAACGACAACCACTTCTGCTCTGAATTCTGCATTTACTCCTCCTCCTCCTCCTCCTCTTGTATCTCTCTCCTATGTGTTTACATCATTGCATTTCTTCTGTGTACATGTACACACATATGTATTCACCAACATATCCCTCTCTCTCTCTCTCTCTCTACTTTGACACTGATTTTGGCTTTTTCATGATGGGTGGGCATCTTTGAATTTGTTCCTCCCATTTTATAGCACATGGTTTTCTCACATTTCTGCTAAGAAAGATATATAACTATTTGTTCTGGTTAGTTCCTATAGACTATAGTTTTTTTAGATGTACTATATGTCTATGTACTAGTTTTAAACCAAAGAGACGGCGTTTGTTATATAATAACTCAAAAAAAAAAAAAAATGAGCTAACCACTTATGCTCACAACTTCGAAACCTACCTATACGATATCAATTATGAAGGGACGATAGAATCCATTTTTTCAATCGCAATACAGTACTGCTTGTTTAGATAAGATGTTTGTTATCACATGGACATGGTCAATTGACCTATAACCTAATGTGTTATCCGTGAATAGTTTATGAAACTTCTCCAAGAAATCCTATCTCCAAAAGCTAATTAAATATCGCGGGCAAACCAGATATATATATTATGTCAATAAAAAACAATGCAAAGATTCATTTCCATTGTATAGTTTTATCACAATGCGTTATGCATAGATTTCTCATTTCTATGTCCTATGCATCTTGAGTCCTAGCTAGCAATAATTTGTACATAAACAGAAAATGATTGTTTCAAACTGAATATAGAAATTAAAATCTCTTTTCTTCTACATCTCTTTCCTTTATACTTGTTTAAGCTGAGAGAGCCTAGGACGTGACCTTTTCTAATTCAACAGCCATAGGGTAACTTTTTTTGTTGATTTTTTTTTTTTTTTTCACAAATGGCATATTGTAAGATTCGGTTTTAATGTGAGAGAGATGATATCTTGTTTGGTCGGATTGAGACTAAGATGCAACGACGAGAATGTAACGATGGGAAAGAGAAAGAAGCGACTCGTGATCTTCATATATTTTATTAGGTGTACATCAATCATTTCCACCTGAGATTCTTGTACACACAAAAAAAAAAAAAAATGACCTCTTATCATTTTTATTTTTATTTCTCTCGAATTTATTGGAAATTACACTAATGCTTCCCTTCCTCAATCAATGCTCATTCATTATTTTTGTTTTGTATAGAATGCTCCACTAGTTCTGAGAGAACAAAGCATTTTCTATAAACCTTATCATTATGCTTCTTTCTTTCTTTCATATAAAAAAAGTTACAACTTACGCCAACCAATCAACCAACCCCACACCATTAACTACCATATGCATGTATAACATTTCCTCCTTTTTCTGAAAAAAAAAAACTCAAATGATAATGTTAAGCTACCTAAAAGTCTAAAACCAGACAAATTGCTATATCAAGGAACAAAAAAAAAAATCTCAATTATTACGAAAAAATATAATAACCGGAAGAATTTTAATCGAAATTCGAATGCATGATTCTCAAAATTTACAGTCATTATGTGAATTCTTCTGTGGCAATAGAGAACGATGCGTTTTTTTGCTCTAATATATATGGATCCACAAAATGGTGTATTAACCACTTAAATACCATCATTTCGTTTGAAATAATTATTTGTTTCTTTTGAGTTTTGATCATATATGGTGTCTTATGAAGAGTTACTGGAGATCACTCGCATTCCCCTTCAGTTGTCGCCGAGGAAACGTAACTCATAACAAGAGAGGACGTACTCTCATCAGCCATAACAGGCAGCTGAAACAGATGCTTGCAAGAGTGGCAAGTTATCTCCATCATTGTTGCACTAATCCTCTTGATTGCTTCTTCTCTAACAGTTTGAGCCTTCTCAAGCTCCGCCTTTGCTTCTTTCCTTATTCTCTTTGCCTTCTCAAAATCTGTTTCCGCCATCTCTATCTGCATCTTCGCTTCTTGTCTCATTTTCTCTGCCTTTCTTGCTTCCTCGTTCGGTCTCTCCTTGTTTAAACTCGTCTCTCCCTTTTCTGTGCTCTTCGCTTGTGCTGATGTTCTTGCCATTCCTATTGACAGTTGGAGTTCGAGGCTTTCAAATGGAGCTGATGAAGCATTGAAAGGGTACGGCAAAGCTTGTGAATGTTGATAGGATGGTGGTGGTGGCCTTAATAGTGGAAGACCATGCAATAAAGGGCCAAAGCTTGTGGTCGAAATGGTTCTTGTTGGAGCCGCGGTGCCGGGCGTGTGCTGTTGTAAAGGGCGGTGGTTGGTGGTGGAAGGATGCCGGATGGTGCAAGTATCTTGGTGCTCTATGAAACTCTCAACCCTGAAAATACAAAACAAGAGAAGACTCAAGAATGAGCTACGTATTAGTGTATGTTTAGATGACCTAAATAATTGAAAGTAGTGCGTACTGGCTAAACTATATGAAGATAAAATAAAAATAGAGTTTAAAACAGGAGGAATGAGTATGTTTGATAGAGTACGTACGTAATCAAAAGATGAAGGCAATAATATAAAACTGAGTTATGGATTTAGGTATCTTTGGAAAGGGATTATGTGATTATAAGACTTTTTAGCTTGTGTATATTAAAAAAATACAACAAAAAGTGTTGGTAATGGAAATTCATAATGGGTCAATGTGTGCTCACATATGAAAAACTATATTTATGTATAATAAACTTATCTGGCAACAGTCAAGCACTGAACTTCTATTGGTAGGCTCTGTCCAAATCTATATGCTCATTAAAGAAAATATATTTCTATACATATATACGAGCACACCTGTAATGTGACAACATTATACGCCATCCTAGAAAGCATTCTTTGGTTTAATTTAAGGATTCCAAATTCCCAATTATAATATTTTCCTTATATAATCTCAAGAAAGTAAAATCAAACTATGTGAAAGCCAAGAAATCAAATCATCAGCATAGAGACAATATTTAGGGCTTATTCTATATAGACAGGTAATACAAATAAAACGAAGGGTGAGAGATGATGATAATGAAGAAAGAACCTGGAGAAAACTCGGCCGCAGTCGCAGGAGTGACCGCGTGAGCCGCAAGTCTTGAGATGGGCTTTGAAGTCAGATTGAACTGCATAGCCTTTGGAGCATCTCTCGCAAACCCATTGCTTGTGGACACTGTGTTTCCGGCGGAAGTGCTTTTTGATTCCGACCAGATCTCCAAGGGCGTGGCAAGGGTCGTGGTGGAGACACGTCGGCTCAGGACACACGTAGACTCTCTTCCTCACTTCCTCGTCCTTCTTCTCTCTCTTCAGAAGCTTCCATGGCACTTTATGCCTTCTCCTATGCATCTGTAGATTCTGATCCCTCTGAAACCCTTGGTTGCAGATCTCACACACGTACCGATCTGACTCTAGCAACGTTCTTGGTGATAAAGATACCACCTCTGCATCTGGATCTGTAATAACACGGACAATCCATTTGGAATGTTTTATTCAAATTTCTCGAAAATCAAAACTATTTGGGAATATATGAAAAAAAAAACTCATATATTAAATCTTTAGCTGAATTATTGGAATCCCAAAACACACAAATTTTTTTATGTGAGTTATTAAAAAAAGTCAATCTAAAATATTAGTATTGAATACAGTTCTGTCAATCTTGATAACTCATTTGGAATATCAAGAACACATTTTAGAACTTAATGATCGGAAACCAAATCTTTAGATGAATTATTGAAAACCTAATGAACAGTAATATATAAAGAAATATATATTAAAAAAACCTGGTGTCCCTGCGGGTCTTCGTTTTCTCTTGGCGGCTGCGGCTCCATTGATGCCAAGAAGAAGATCGTTGGAAGATGAAGTAGGAAGGTTCCTATGGTCATTGTTTTGCTCGTAATCTATCATCGGATGATATCTTTTTGGTTTTAGTATTTTCTTAAACGATGTGGTGGTGGTGGTGGTATTGGAGAAAGTGTACTAAATTATACTGTATGTGTGTGTGTGACTACTGAAAAAGAATAACAAGATCGAGGAATCTTTTGTTTTTCATGTGAAGAAGAGAATAGAGATTTTTAAGCTCTTTTATTTGGTGGATAGTGCTGTCTCAGCTTTACTAATAGAGGAAGAAAGAGAGATGAGTTAAGAGGGAGAAACAAAGGGTTTTGCTTTCTGAAATCAACTTTTGTTTTTCCCCTTTACAATAATCCTCTTTTTATATTTCCTGGAAAAAAGTTTTCTTCTTTTTGTTAATTGATTCATTGACCTCGCACCTTACCTGGAGAAGTGCATTGTATGGTCTGTGATTGTTTAATCTTCTTCTTTACATACACTCTCATATCATCTTCTCTCTATGTATGCATACACATATACATCATCATGTGACCTAAAGGAAACGGGGTTGAAACTTAGAGCCCACATAGATATTTTGGACAAGAAACAAAAGAACATCCCCTTTCGCTACAAAACAAATACAAGTCATTATTATTTCATATCACTCTGATATTTTTTTTCTCCATAATAGGAAATTATTTATCAATACTACGAAAAAACATTATTCTCCACCTCTCGTTAATTTTTTGCAAGGAGAAACAAATTAACCAAAAGAGATCTTATTAATTTGGATATTTTGTTAATTGTGTACTACTCAGTACTCACACACACATGCACACTTTCTTTGTCTAACAATATATAGTTTATTTTAAAGATAGACATGTGTTAATATAATATACTCATTATCAACTAGTTTTGCGCTGAAATCTCATAATCTTTCATATAGTATCTGATCTCTGTAAATCCAGTGGCGGAGTTAGGATTTCAATTCAGGAGGGTCAAAAATTAAATTGGAATTTAATTATGTTATTAAAAAAAATTTACAGGGTCAATTATGTTATTTTACAAGGGTCAATTTGATTTTTTTCTTAATTATTCATCAAATTTTAAAAATTCACCAGGGTCAATTGACCTCTATACTAATACTTTACCTCCGCCACTGTGTAAATCCATGCAAGTATGATCAATAATATTCATTTTGATCAGACAAATTATAAATGAGCAATATATGAATAATTTTAAAACCCCAATTAAAGGAATCCTATATATATGGAATGAAAAGGAAATTACAACACTACTATATAAATAAATAAATCGTTACTAGAGCACTTTAGACTCCGTTAAGAATTTGCTGTAAAAAATAAAGGGGTAAGAATATTTGTTTAGGAAGTCGGACAAATCATTACTTATTATTACGTATGTTGTCGTGTGCACATAATCAACTCATGTCCCTGTGTGGGTGAGGAACGTAACTCGGAATCCATTCAATGTGGTGTCATCATATCTATAGTACAAATTTGTTTTTTAAACGGGAGAGGAAGAAGAAAGACCCTTGGACTGATCTTTTAGTGTCACGAAAGAGCCAATTTGTAAAAAGTGTACAACGACCGGATCCATAAACGCGGTCCTTACTTACTTGCTATGGTGGAACACGGATCCAAAACGAAACTTATGGCATATATGACTCTTCCTCTTCGCTTTAACTCTTGTTTGGCCCCAAAGATTTTATTTCTATACTCCAGTTAACATTGTATTTATTTCTCTCTTTCGTACTTAGTATTTATTTGATCGAAAGGCCTAGAAAAGGATCTTATAATTAAGTATCATATGGTGGGTGTAGAAGGTGTTGACCACATAATTTTTACTCATGTTCATTAGATATTTTATAACGTTGAAGGTTTTAAATTTGTAATAAAATTGTGCTATCAAGCACCATTGGATATTGTAGTTAATTTGGTTTGGAGGTTAATTTGAGAGCCTGAGGTTGAGTTGTGGCTGACAACAAGGCCATTCTTTTCAAATAGCTTTTTTAATTAGCAAAAAAAAAAATTACCAGAAAAGAGATCCTCCCATCTTTTACCTTCATAAGAACGTAACCTATGGATTAAGTCTATTTTGTAAGTGTTTAATTATTGGCGCTTACCAAGAGTATTTCTAGAGAATAGTCAAAAGTTTATAGTATTCTCAAATAACAATTTTTATTTGAACCTGCAACCCAAACAGATGTTACAGATCATCATGATCTAAAACATGGTATCCATATGATGAACTTTAGTGAGCATGATCCATTCCAAAAGGTTACAGTTTTGAATATGTTAAGTTTTTTTTTTTTTTTTTTTTTTTTTTTTGTTTTGAACAAAAATATGTTAAGTTTTTTTTCTCCTGCAATTCAATAAAATACGCTTTGCTAAAACCTAAAATATCAAAAAGTTATTTTTGCAAATTTCATTATTTGAAAAAAACAAATTACACCAATATATTAAAATCAAGAGTTTACACCTTGGTCTATACAAAGTTTGAGACCGCCATGCATGCATATATAAACCTATATTGCTATATGGAAAATAACATTGGATCGATAAAGTAAAACTAATACAATCATGATTTATTCTAATTAAATGAGAAGAGTACCAATTGTTTCAATCAATAGAAATGAGAGAAGTACACAAAAATAAAAGGTATCATTGCATTGTTGTATCTAATTTAGTCGATACTTAACGAAGAGGAGTCATGATAACATGGGACTTGGTCCCATCGGCTTTTTGCTTTTCAAGGAGTAACGATGGAGGAGGTGAAAAGTTTTATCGACAACCCATAAAGTAACAAAAAAAAAAAGAAAGGTTCAAAGCATTTAAATGATACTACTATATAATTTAGAAAATTGACATTGTCTCTACGTCGTAATCTACATAGAAAGCCATTACATATCTTATGACCACATGGCCACATGGGCGGGAAAGCCCTTTAACCCTACTCTCTACTCGATGCTATTATCCTCAAATCCAAATCCACTCCCTCTCCATGTTTCTATTTTTGGATGTTAATGGTAGTCGCGGATGAAGCCAATTAGTCTGTTTGCCCTATAGTTTTATTTTATTCACCATTTACAAATCTATATAAAGGTTTATGCTTTTTTAAAAGTAATTTTGGTTGGGGTTATAATTATTAGTGAGAAAGTACTATAAAAAAAAATAATGATCCATTCTTAAAGTCGTTGGTTTGGCCATACCATTTCTTATGATCGATAGCGATTTGTCATCTACGTTATTGCTTTCATTACAAATTTACAAACATTTCATATCAAAGAAGTCAAAATCAAAATGATTAACTTTCTACTACCAAATAAAAAAGACATTAAAATACTCACCATGCAAAAGTGGTAAAAGAGGCGCTGCAAATATATACCCTTAAACATTGGCCGATTTTATTTATTTTTACTTAAACATATGTATAGAAAAAACTATTATTAAGTTGTATATGAGAAACAGATTAATTGTTTTTAATAAAAACTTTTAAGTAACATTAAAACCTAATAACGGACAAGTTAAAAGCGATAACCAAATGGTCCTATTTAAGGGGAATATGATTGGTCGGTATAACTTGTGAGAAGGAAAGGTGGAATCAGTATATATAGACTGAACATGTATAATCATCAGACTTAAGAAGAAGAAGAAGAAGAAGAAGAAGAAGAAGAAGCATCAGACTTATGTCCTTTATAGAGCTCATACTATAGATCATAATCTTACCCGCCGTAAACAATATTAGCACTAGATGATGTGGTTGTATGGATTTTAATGCAAATGTTACCAATATCTCAGTATGTCATTAAAACCTAATATATTGACCGTAATTGAATTAACGAAAAGTAGTACTATGCATGGTAAAAAAAAAAGTACTATGCATGGTATGTTGATCCAATCCTAACAAAACTATCTTCATGCGTAAACCAAATATACTAGTTACGTTGGACTTCAACCATCTAGTGTATTGTATATATAAGCTTTTAAACAGTTTCAACGGGTAAAACTATTGGACTCATGCACTCTTAGCACATATTAACATCTCAAAGACGGATTCTCAAATGCCTTAATGAACATATCAAAAATATGTTGTACTAAAAGGTATCTTATAAGAAAACTTAATGTTTGTCTAACGTTTATTATCATCCACATATTCAACAAAATAGCAGAAAAAGCACAAAAGGAAAACCGAAAAAAATAATAATGAATCTGATAAAAATTGCAATTAGAAGGTAATCAAATCTGGTAACGTGTGAGTGAAGTAAACTGGCTCGTCGATAACTATAAGAGGCAGCGGACTCGGATCCACGTTATACTTTCTATGCTGATCATTTTCTGTAATCTCCTTACTTGTGAAACACAAGTCGTCTTCAAAAACTTCCCATTTATCGGTTATGATTGTTCGCAACTCTGGTCTCTCAACTAATATGATACCTTTCTCTTCCTCTACTTCCATCTCCTCCTTCTTTGTCTCCTCTTCCTCTTCTTCGACTCCATTGATAACTTTCTCGATTGCTTTAATGTCTTCTTCTGGGATGCTAACGAATTTAGGGATTTCGTGCGCATTTGAGACCCCGAATTCCTTGCAGAACTCAAAGTATAGCGCGAGGTCTTCTCCTTGAGATGTAGCCTTCTTTACAATTTTAAGAGCCATCACAGCTTCTGCTTTTCCAGCAGCTGGATGAATCTTTATGAGAAGTTTGGCGATAGCGCTGCAGATTCTTCCATAAATGTCGAAGATCTCAATCACCACGCAGTCCATGGCTTCAAGGATTAGCGTCCTCTTCATGTTATCAGCCATTGGACGGATTTGGAGCAGCATATGGAGAAGAGACTGGAGTTTCTGGATCCTTTCGAGCTCTTGGCTAACCGAATCAACCTGAGGTTTCTTGTGGCGGCGACGCATTTGCTCGGACATAAAGAAAGAGTATTGGTCAAGAAACGAGAAGTAGGCACGAATAAAAGCATTGAAACCCCAAGTCTTGCTGGGACGGGAATGGCCATCCGAGAAATCCGAGAGGTCGAAAGGGAGGCGACGAATCTCTTGAATGGACGAGACTTTGCAGCAAAGCACACCGTGGACAAGCATAAGGGCTTTCAAGGCAACGATCCAGCTTCTTGTGCGGTTAACCCTAGAGGAAAGGGCATGAACAAGCGGCTTGATATTGGCGGGAGAGGAGCGGATCCATTTGTAGACACGGTGAGCATTGCGGTAATCAACAGATGAGTCGTCGTGAGAGGTAGCGTGGATGATAGCGGAATCAAGGTCAGGGTTGCGGAAGGAGGTTTTCCGGGAGAAGCCGATGGAAAACAAGCTTTTCCGGTCTTTGAGAGCACCGGAAGCCCGTTTCCACAGCTTCATCATCAGCCTCCTCCTCCTCCTCCTCCTCCTTCTTTGCCCTTTCCTCTCTGATCTCTTTCTCTCAAACCAAAGCCTTTCCTTGTTGTCCCTATTTTAAGTTTTAATTCTTTTGCCACCCTTGCTTTTGACCGTTGTAACCGGTTTTTCGTTTGTTTTTGATTTTAAAACAAGTATAGAAATTGAAAGCTGGCACCAGGCACGTGTGATCAAGACACGTTTTTGCTTAGTTTTGGGCACGTCGGCTGGCCTAAAGACACACGGTTTCGTTTCATCATCTTATTATATTTTTTCTTATCTTATGAGTTATGATACTGATCAAGAACCGAAGCTAGCAACATTTCAGAAGTACTCGGTCTCTACAACAAGACTAGAAGTCTTCGGACTGTACAAGCGTTTTTATAAAAAGTGTCTGAGCCCGGGTTCGAACCGGGGACCTCTAGTGTGTGAGACTAGCGTGATAACCGACTACACCACCCAGACCTTTTTGTTAAAGGTGAAGCTTAATTTAACTACATTTGCAAAACTAAAGCACTGCATACTGATTTCGCATAACGACATCAAGTACTGTGCGTGAAATTGTGATTCAAAGAATAAGAGGTTGGCAGGAAAAGAAAAAAAAAAGTATAAAGTTTCATATTCACAATTACAAAATTCAAATGATAAACTTCTTAAGATAAAATTTAAAATAAACATGCAAGGTAGTATTGTCACAAACAACTACCATAGAGATATTTATCCCATGTAATTATATTCATATGACGATAACTACATACAAGTTATGCAAAAACTCACCTTACAAGTTACAACAAGATGCATCCAAAGATTCGTTAGAAAATTACTCTAACCAAAATTTGAAGATAGAAAATACGAGATCTCCGGTTACAAAACTGTAAACTTAAAAGACGTTTTCCAATCAAATTAGTAACAATAATTGAGCCTGAATAGACACACACACACCTCAGCAATTTCTCTAACTGACCCAAAAAAAAATTCTGCAAATTTTGGATCATCAATAAATGAATGTGTGTGTGCTTGATGAAAAGAAAAACGATTGAGCAAGAAAGAAACATCTTATCTAGATGAAGAGCGGCGCATGCAAGTGGCTTCAATGGTGATGAAGCAAACTATGCAGACGAAGAGAATGATAAGTCCAACTATGATTCCAAAAGTCACCGGATCCATTGCTATTTTCACCTTTAATCTTTTTTGGCACACGAATCAATATATGAGAGATCCTCTTGGCCGGAGGTTTAGTCATCCGTGTCAACGTGTCAGGTCTTAGTTGATTCCATATATTTTAAGTACTAACCAAGTTTTCTAACTATAGTAGTAGCCTATTTTAGATATAATTTGGACTTGTAGTAATTTTCACTGAGACCTCTGATCAAATGCAGCCGTCAATTCGGGTTCCATAACACAATGTGACAATGTCACGCATGTTTAGACCACACAACATATTCTTTGACCCCTAATGTACGGTGGCGGCTGACGGTAAACAAAGTGGACTAGTCATATATGTGAGCTTCATGTTTTAGAGTTCTGTTTAATGATCTTGCATATATGATCCAATATTTTCTATTTTTTGCTAATCATGTTTAATTACTTCTTATTGCACATGTTAACTTTGCTAGTCTTCTAACTTAGTTTATTTTAGTGTCTTGCTTTTTCTTTGGTTTATGAATTTGATTTGTTTAACACTTAAGAAATCCTAAAACAAATCCTTTTATATTTTTTTGTGTGTGTGTGTTTAATCTGTTTCTAGTATCCCTTGTGTGCATCACTCTTGTTTTTGTAGATTTGAACCCAAAATATTACGTTATATTGTCATGCATTGTAGTAATTTAAGCTTTTAAATTTCGTGACATCTTTTAGTATTGCATAATACATTTCTTTTTATACCCTTTTCAGCATTTAAGAGCTAGTTAGTAAAATTGTTTATACAGTATATGAAAAATGGTTGGATGTTAAATTCTTATATGCTTTCTGTAATGAATTCTTTATTCTTTTGGTTATATTATTGAATTTGGGAAAACTAATAATTGAGCAATATCATTGGATAAAACAGATGAGGTAATAAAGATATATAAATGATATGGTGATGCAATTATTTTGTTGTTTTGCTTTTGGTAGAAAGTTTGATTCGGGGTAGAGAGCAGAGACCAACATATGCGTAGTTGGCATATCTGCGAAGCTGTTTTAAGAGACATGACAGGTAAAGCATCATTGCGTATGGGCATCATTTATCTTCTTCTATTTCTCAATTTCTTTTTTTCTTTCCGAGACATATATATCTACAGTTCTACGTACTCATCACTCAAATATTAAACGCATTCTTCGCATTTAAGAATCAAATCACACTTCACAAGCTTCTTAATAATTCAAAGCTTTTTTGTCTTGTATATATTATTCACGTGGCGATTGATAAAGCATGCAAATATATTTAAGTGTTATAAAAGCAAAACAATAAAGTATTTGTTTTGAGTTTGACGGTGAGTTCAATTAATTTTTCTAAATAAACAAGATTATATATGGCCAAATGGTTAGAAAACTTTGTTAATTCAAAGTTTTGTGTGTGTTATTCTGTGATAAAAGAAATATAAAGCAAGATTAACGAATTTTTTAGTTTAAAGTTGGAGGAAAGCAATATAGATAAGTTAAACCCTTTAACAAAAGAAAAATATAGAAGATATAAAAAGAGAAACAACTATACTAGAGCTTAATTAAGATCCAGATATATATAATAATCTTGTTGGTCCACCATGTGGACGCTATTATCCAAATGTGACTTACAAGCGAGAAACCCACTAGCACTCACATGCACATTGCACAGTCGACTTATATATGTATAAGTATGTTGCTTTCTATCACATAAAGCTCGTTATGCAAAAATATTAGAATGGGTTCTCAGTCTGATATCGGCGGCTCCTTAAGCACAGTGATGACTCTGCTTCTCTGTTTTATACTATTATCTATGGCTCCAAAACTTGAGGCCGAGTTCACAACGCTTGAACATGCACCAAACCCCGATGGCTCAATCAGTTTTCTGGTGATTGGAGATTGGGGTAGGCGTGGACTCTACAACCAATCGCAAGTTGCCCTCCAGGTACTAAAATTACATATAACATACTATATATATACCCATGTTTGTTATACTTAATAGGATTGTTTTGATGGAGACATATAGATGGGGAGAATCGGGGAGAAGATGGATATCGATTTTGTGGTATCGACGGGAGATAACATTTACGATAATGGGATGGAAAGCATCGACGATCCCGCCTTTCAACTTTCCTTCACCAATATCTATACGTCTTCTAGCTTGCAAAAACCATGGTATTCAGTTTTGGGGAATCATGACTATAGAGGAGATGTTGAAGCACAGTTGAGTCCTGCCCTCAGATCAATAGATAGCCGTTGGACTTGCATGAGATCCTTCATCGTAGACGCTGGTACTAGCTAGCCCTATATAAATATTACATATATAAATATTTATAATATATCTTGCATGTTTTTGTTACATAAATCATATTAATGGGTTTCCACTTCTTGTATCTAAACTTGGGCAGAGGTCGCAGAGCTCTTCTTTGTCGACACAACTCCATTTGTAGATGCATATTTCCTCAATCCACAAGACCAAAATTACGACTGGAGCGGAGTATCACCGCGAGAATCCTATATTCAGACCATTTTAACGGTACTTGATGGAAACAAACAATATATGTCTTTACTATCAGTTTGTAGGAATTATCTTGATGACGATCCGATTATAATGTGTAGGAGTTGGAGATGGGTCTAAGAGAATCAAGAGCAAACTGGAAAATCGTGGTGGGTCATCATGCTATAAAGAGTGCTTCTATTCATGGGAACACAAAAGAGCTTGAAGCTCTCCTCTTACCCATCCTTGAGGTTCATTTTCTTCTTAACCACTATTGCATTCGGAAAAGAAAAAACACACTATTGTAAACATGTAAAGATTATTGGATTTTTCAGGCGAATAAAGTTGATCTCTACATGAACGGACATGATCATTGCTTGCAACATATTAGCACATCTCAAAGGTAACACCAATCAATTGTCATATACATTAGAAACTGAAGCTGCGTGTTTGGATAAAATTAAAGCAGGTACGTAATTGTGGATAATTTTGTCTTATCACTTTCTTGCAGTCCAATCCAGTTTCTAACTAGTGGTGGTGGGTCAAAGGCATGGAGAGGTTACTACAAGTGGACAACACCAGAAGATATGGAATTCTTCTACGATGGACAAGGTTTCATGTCAGTTAAGATAACTAGAACCGAAATGGGTATCGCTTTCTATGATGTCTCCGGCAATATATTGCACAAGTGGGACACATCAAAAATGTTAGACACTGACTTTTATTTCCCATTGTAAATTCACATGAAAAAATCAATCAATTGAAGCACATAAAATTAAGTCTACATGATCCTTATGAGTGTCTCCGAAAAATTCAAGTAAAATATGAGAGAATATACTTTGAAGTCCATGCAGAATATGGATGGAGGAGCCATCCTCGTAATGGGATTGATCACAGCTGATTTAGCTAAACTATGGTGTAAACTAAATTAAAGGCAAATTCTTTTTCTATCCTTTGATTATTCTCCATGGGGGACCAAACAAACACATACCAAAAAATTTGGAGGTTCGTACCATACATATCAATCTAATAAATATGTTTGGCCATCGTCAAGATTAGGAAAAAAAAAATTTCATTAAGAATGGTCAAGGGATTATACATTAAGAAAGAAACATGTAAATTACATTTATAATATTATTTTTATCATTTTTTATAATCTATATTTTAGGTTAGGTATCCCATCTTAGTATGTGACGACAGTAATGCCCTGTGGCGAAGTAGACTAATTCCAAACGCCAATTTAGAAAAATATATGATATTTGACTTTGACCAAACAATACTGATTAAGATCAAATTAACTGACTTTACCTACTGATTAGGCACGTGGTTCATGTTCCACAAAAACGCACCGTTTCACCTGTCAAACCTCTCAGAGCATTTTATAAACTCTCCTCTCTTTTGGAATCAACAACGTAAGGATCTTTTCTTTGTTTTCCGACAATGGCGGCTACTACATTGTACAAGTCTTGTCTTCTTCAACCCAAGTCCGGTTCCACCACTCGCCGCTTAAACCCTTCTCTCGTTAATCCTATTCTGAATCCGACGAGTAAGGATTCTCTGTTCTTTGTTTCAAGATAGATAGATGCGTTCTTCGAATCAAAAGTTCCGATTTTTAATCTGTTTTGTTTCCCTCCGTGATTAGGAGTTTCGGTTTTGGGGAAGAGTCGTAGAGATGTCTTTGCGAAAGCTTCGATTGAAATGGCGGCATCGAACTCCACACCTTCCGCTGTTGTCAATTCCTCTAAGCAGAACGGTCCTATCATCGTCATTGATAATTACGACAGCTTCACTTACAATCTCTGCCAGGTTTCATTTCGAAACTGAGAATTTTGTAATTTTGGTTTTTGGTCAGCCATGTCTTAATCGATTAGGGTCCTGGCTAAATTGCAAGTCCTTGTTCTTGTTAGAAATATGTATTCAAGTATGCATTTTGATTGATTGTTAGAAATCTCGTTATTTCACAATCCAATATAGTTTCGACATGCGACCTACTTAATGTAGATTCTCTCTTTTTTATTGTGGAAAAACTTTACTTCTATGGGGAATGGTGTTTTTGTTTGGAAATGCTCCTCGTTGCTTGTTTGTCGTTGTCAGGAGCAATTGTTTGATTCAGCAAAAGCTAATACGTCACTTTTTTTGCTCCCTAAAGTCTGGTCCTTTATGTAGAATCTTTAACCTTGCTCAAAGTTTGAATTGTGTGAGTTGCTATTGTTGACTAAAGAATTTGGTTATTCGTTTTTGAAATAACTCACTTTCTCATAAAATTTTGGCTGCTATGAATATCTCACATGACGCATATATGTAGATCCCAAATGTACAAATTTGATAATGGCTTACTTATAGTTCTCTGCGTTTGAGGTGCATACTTTTTATCGTAATCGTTCTCTTTCTTCTGCTTTTAGTATTAGCAAAATTTTGAATTGTATCTTTGCCTACAGTATATGGGAGAGCTAGGATGCCATTTTGAAGTTTACCGTAATGATGAACTTACAGTAGAGGAGTTGAAAAGGTAAGAGGGAAACAATATGTGTTCTGTTTAAAACGTAATCTGGCTAACCAATTGGTGTTGATTCCTTTATTGTGCTCTCTTCTTTGCAGTAAAAATCCAAGAGGGGTGTTGATATCTCCTGGACCTGGTAAATATTTTGGCCTCTGAATATTTTTTTTTTGATTATGTGGTGTATCTTTTTGAAACGCTGGAGAAGAAGCTAACACCTTTCTTTAATTTGATAGGTACCCCTCAAGACTCTGGGATTTCGTTGCAAACTGTTTTGGAACTCGGACCAAGTGTTCCTTTATTTGGAGTATGTATGGGTTTGCAGTGTATAGGGGAAGCATTTGGAGGTTAGTTGCATATAAAGAAGACATCTTATTTTCCCGTATCAGTGTTCTAAAACCATGGTTTAATTCTTAATTTTATTAGGAAAGATTGTGCGGTCACCATTTGGTGTTATGCATGGGAAAAGCTCAATGGTTCACTATGATGAGAAAGGAGAAGAAGGCTTGTTCTCTGGATTATCCAAGTATGAGTCAGGTTTTTCGGTGTTGTATTGTATAGTTAGTCATACGTCTGTAAATGTGTAATAACAAAACAAATCTTGTTGGTGTCTGTTGTTTTCAGCCCTTTCCTTGTAGGTAGATATCACAGTCTCGTGATCGAAAAAGATACATTTCCCAGTGAGGAACTCGAGGTTACTGCATGGACAGAAGATGGTCTGGTTATGGCTGCCCGTCACAGGAAGTACAAGCATATACAGGTAAAGCTCACTCTAGTGTTTTCATGTATCTTATTGCCTCGTCCATTCAAAAACAGAAGTCTTGAAGTCTTGTAAAATTTGTTCACAGGGAGTTCAATTTCATCCGGAGAGTATTATAACAACTGAAGGCAAGACAATTGTCCGCAATTTCATCAAACTCGTAGAGAAAAAGGAATCTGAGAAGCTGACATAGACTAGCCTGAATGAGAATAATGTTTGTGCCTTGTTGTAATAATGTTTGCTAACGCAAAAATGTTCCTTGGTCTTTCTTCCATTGTTTCTATCATATAGATTTGATTTGTTCCTCCACTTTTACTTAATTTGTGAAATTTAAAACAGAAAGCTATGTTGATTCACGCATGCATAGTGAAAAACGGACGCGCACCTCACAGTTTTTATTTAGTTCCTAGCTCAGTAGCAACCTGGAATTTTTATAGTACTTATTTCACTTCAGGACGAACCTGAAAAGGCTCAATAGTATTCATAAGTGGTGTTGGACATCTCATACATGAATAAGATCAGAGATCAATTATTATTGGCTTTCCCTTAAGTTAAAGCAGAAACAAACAACTTATAGTTTACTCCATACGTATTTTGTCTAACAGTAAAATAAGTTGCAACTACTAATTCGAAACTTGATTTGTTTTTTCTTAAATGAGAAAAAGTTGAGAAGGAGTACCTTTTCCTGTACTTACCATGCAAGAAACATAAGTAACGGAGCAATCAAAAAGAGTAGAAAGGTAATACATGAAAATGCCTAAATAATATGTTTTACTTATTATAAAGGTGATAAATAGAAACGAAACTCACTGACTGGAAAATTTGAGTAAAGCGGTCTGACAAAAGCAAGAAACAAAACCTAAACATAACTTTTGCGCTGTTGGTTGAGTTGCACTAAACTCGGAAGATAAGAAGAAGAGCACACACACGGGGGACAATAAATCTCTGGGACATACCCAGACCTGCTAGGTTCAGCGACTTTGGGAGCTACTCCGAGACTCACAGATTTGAAGTATCCCTCTTCTCCAATGATAAAAGCTGTGTGGTAACGAACTTTCTCGGTAAGGGAGGGTAGGTATCCGTCTATGTCGAACACCACAGCTACTTTCTCTTCCTCGTCAATGAAGAAGGTTCCACCCGAATGATAGTCAAAGCGAACACCAGTGCGTGCGAATGGTCTCATTTCCAAATTCAAAAACTTGCTCCAGGAGACATAGTTGGGGTCAATCCTAGTTGTAACCCAAATAGGAACTATGTTACATTGACTATCATGACAACCCTCCTGATATAGCACAGCGAGCTGCTCGTCTCTAACACATGAGAGGGTCACAGTGTTTAGTGTACCGCAAGAGTGAAATGGAAGAGGTAGACGAGGTCCGAATGTCTCTCTTGTAAAATCAAAACAGAGCAAGAAATCTTGAATCTCATTGTCATCGATCAATAAATCTCCATTTCCCAGGTACTCTCCACCAGAAAAGCCAGGTCCTATTGACTCATGAGCATAAAAGTAGGTGTCTCCCTTCACAGACACACCACCTTGACAAGGATCTATATCCCAGTCGGGAGTGACGTCGAGAACCCTCCATGAATTAGAGCTCAAGTCGTATATTTCGTACATGACAAGGCGTTCTGTGGAATAATCTACAAACCTCAAGATTTTGTGGTTACGGTTGTTCTTGTCATATCCGAGAGCATACATGTCTAGTCTGTGGAAATATGTTGTTGGTGCTATCCACCTTGTTTGCCCCAAATAAGGGTTCCATACCATGAGCCTCGACTTGTCCTTAGCCACACATAACAATAAGCCGTCGCAGTGATACACTTTAGATATCTCGACTTGATTAAGCAAATCTACCTGCTTTATAGATAGATCAACCAAGTCTTCTTCTTCGTCTTTGTCCTTGCTGCTGCGGCAGATATGGAATCTAGTTGAACAAACCTTTGAATCCATCGTCAAAAACCCTAAATACTGCTGCCTTGGCGCTAAAGCTTTACCCAAAACCCAATCTTTGGATAAAGCGTTCCACAATTTGCAAGTGGATCTCACAGCTCGCAGAGATGTTATCGGAACCCTCGTGAGTATCTTCTCCCCTAGCAATTTTGGTGGAAGATCGCAGATCCTCGTCCTCTTCGTCATCTTTCCAACTTTTCGACAAAAGCTGCGCAATAGAAATTACTAGGTTGTGTCTTCCTTTTTTTTTTTTTTTTTTTTTTTTTTTGACAATTATGATATATGTGTAATGGAATGTATGATAGTTTCCGTATTCACAAAAAAAGAAAAGGAAAAAAAAAAACTCTATTCCTTTCTCTTATGTGTAAAAGGTACATTACAATTCGGGTCCTAGGCAGCACTTCCTTGACTGAAATAACCCAAATTGTTGAATTAGCATTTCTTGAGTCAATGACTCAATATAATGTAGTTTCATAAAATTGCACAACTAATCCAACTGATGTGCTGTCCAAGTAATATTGTCATATCTGGTTGCACAAGAAACAGAGCCCTCAGCGTTACAAAGCAATGTGACAAAATCAAAATTTATAAACGAGAGATGTGTTTATTGTCTGGCTATGGAATTTTTCAAACTGAATTTTTATAGGGACATTTAAATAGTTTAATATTGAACAATAAATAGTTTAATACATACATTGCATGAGATAACATCAGAGATCACTTTTGTATTATCATATACTGGCTTTCCTTAAAGTAAAGGCAGAAATTGACAATTGAAGTTGTTTACCCCAAAATTGGACTGACAATACTTAAAAACCATGTCATGCTTTGCATGGGGATGGTGCAATTCACACAGTTGTGGTATATAAAGTAATCTTGCAAGTGAGAAAGAGGCTAGAACAATCGTCTTGATAAATTGACTACCAGAGAACGACAATGCAAGAAAACAAATAAGGTATATAAAGTTATCTTGCAAGTGGGAAAGAGGCTAGAACAATCGTCTTGACTACAAGAGGACGACAATGCATGAAAACAAATAAGGTACTTAGCCATCTCAATGACGAAAAGAAATTAAGAAACTTCAACCATATATGGTCCATGACAAGAACAAGGAGGAATGAAAAAAGCTGAAATCGTCTACTTATATATTAGCGCTGATAAAATAGAAACGAAACAGAGAAGTGATGTGATAACTAGCAGTCTTGAGACATGAAAAGAAACAACAACTAAACATGTCTTTGTTTCCTTTTGCGGGGTTGGTTGAGTTGGACCAAACTCGGAAGGTAAGAAGAAGAGCACACAACCGGGGGACGGTATATACTGGGCACATAACTACGCCCGGATATGAGACAAGGTTCCCCGAGATTGGGAGCGACTCCAAGAGTCAGAGGTTTGAAGTATCCGTCTTCTCCACTTATAAAAGCTGTGTGGTAACGAACTTTCTCGGTAAGGGGGGGAATGGGGGCTAGGTATCCGTCTATGTCGAACACCACCGCGATTTTCTGTTCCTCGTCAATGAAGAAGGTCCCGCCCATATTAGTATTGTCAAACCGTTCACCAGCGAGAGAGACTGGTCTCATGTTCACTATCAAAAACTTGCTCCAGGACACAGAGTTGGGCTCGATCTTAGTAGTGACCCAAAACTCAACTGTGCTAACCCAATCATCATGAACACCCTCATTATGATATAGCACCACGAGCTGCTCGTCTCTAACACTAGAGAAAGTCACAGGCGCGTGGAGAGTAGAGTGAAACGGAAGAGGCAGACGAGGACCAAATGTCTCTGTTGTGAAATCAAAACAGAGTAAGAAATCTTCAAGATCAAATATCTCTTCAGCAGATGTCTGATCATCTTCTTGAGCAAAAAAGTAGGCATTTCCCTTCACAGACGCGCTATAATTAGACTCTATCAAAGCATCGGGAGGGACCTTGAGATCCTTCCATGAATTAGAGCTCAACTGGTAGATTTCGTACCTGGAAACTTTTTCTGGATGGGCATAATATTCCTGAAACCTCACGATTTTGTGGTTGCGGTTCATGTCGTATCCGAAAGCATACCTGTCTTGGCAGTGGAAATTGTTGCTGGGTCTGATCCACCTTGTTTGTCCCAAATAAGGGTTCCAAACCACCAGCCTCGACTTGTCCTCAGCGACGCACAACAGTAAGCCGTCGCAGTGATGCACAATAGATATCTTGACTTGATTAAGCAAATCTACCTGCTCTATAACCAAGTAGTCTTCTTCTTCTTCTTCTTTCTTTCTACTATGGAATCTAATTGATCAAACTTTGGAATCCATCGTCATAAACCCCAAAAACTGCTGCCTTGGCGCTGACGCTTTACCCAAAACCCAATCTTTGGATAAAGCGTTCCACAATTTGCAAGTGGATCTCACAGCTCGCAGAGATGTTATCGGAACCCTCGTTAATATCTTCTCCCCTACCAATTTTGGTGGAAGATCGCAGATCTTCGTCCTCTTCATTCTTCTTCCAACTTTTTTTTTGCCGGCCCTCGTCATATTTCCAACTGTTCAACAGAAGCTACGCAATAGAAATTACTAGGGTTCTGTATCTTGCTTTTTTATTTATTTATTGAGACAATTATGATGATATATGTGTAATACTGTAATGTATGTTAGTTTCCGTATTCACAAAAAAAGAAAAGGAAAAAAAAACTCTATTCCTTCTCTTATGTGTAAAATGTACATTTAATTTAAGAAAAATAGATAATCAAATTGTTTGCATTTTTGTTTAATTAGCTTCATCCTGATTTCAATATTTAGCTTTGATACGATGTTATTTTCATCTAACGTTTTTTTTTTTTAAAACAGAGCAACATAATTTGTGCATTAGTGTTTTGCAAACCAAAACATTACAAGGTTTTCAAAGAAATGTAACCAGCTCTAGAGAAATGTGGACAACTCAAATCTGTCATACCTTTGAACATAGAAGCTACGCAATATAAAAACAGAGCAACACAAACATTAGCATACAGTAGTTATAAAGTAGTGTTGTGTAAACCAAAACATTACCACTTTTGATAGATAAAAAACAATGTAAGCAGCTCCAAATTTAAAGTTTCAATTTACGCAAACGAATCCAAGTACATCTGTTTTATGTATCCTACCCAAGCCCATGCATTTGAAACCATGCCACGACTTTGTAATCCCCCAAATTAACCTTTAATTTTTGGAAGAGACTACTTAACTAGCTAAGAGAAGAGATCAGGTCTCATGGTGAATTAGGAAAAACTTGGGAAATAAACTTGAACCTTACACTGGAAACAAAGGATCAAATGTGTTTTTTACCATCATGGCTTCATAGATGTCATCTACAACTGCTATTTTAACATAGATAACAGCCTGAGCATACTTGGTACTAGTAGTACTTAATGGTCATCTGAAACAACCCGAATTGTTGAATCAGCACTTCTTGAGTCAATATAATGTAGTTTCATAAAATTGCACAACTAATCCAACTGATGTGCTGTCAAGTAATATTGTCATATCTGGTTGCACAAGAAACAGAGCCCTCAAATGTGACAAAATCAAAATTTATAAACGAGAGATGTGTTTTATGTCTGGCTATGGAATTTTTCAAACAGACAAGTGAAAAAGTGGCTAGAACAATCGTCTTGATAAATTGACTACCAGAGGACGACAGTGCAAGAAAACAAATAAGGTACTTAACCATCTCAATGACGAAAAGAAATCAAGAAACTTTAACTATATATGGTCCATGACAAGAACAAGGAGGAATGAGAAAAAGCTGAAATCGTCTACTTATTAACCCTGATAAAATAGAAACGAAACTGAGAAGTGATGTGATAACTAGCAGTCTTGAGACATGAAAAGAAACAAAAACTAAAAATGTCTTTGTTTCCTTTTGCGCAGTTGGTTGAGTCGGACCAAACTCGGAAGGTAAGAAGAAGAGCACACAACCGGGGGACGGTATATACTGGACACATAACTACGCCCGGAAACAAGATCATCTAACCCGAGATTAGGAGCGACTCCAAGAGTCAGAGGTTTGAAGTATCCGTCTTCTCCACTTATAAAAGCTGTGTGGTAACGAACTTTCTCGGTAAGGGGGGGAATGGGGGCTAGGTATCCGTCTATGTCGAACACCACAGCGAGTTTCTGTTCCTCGTCAATGAAGAAGGTCCCGCCCATATTAGTATTGTCAAACCGTTCACCAGTGAGAGAGAATGGTCTCATGTTCACTATCAAAAACTTGCTCCAGGACACAGAGTTGGGCTCGATCTTAGTAGTAACCCAAAACTCAACTGTGCTAACCCGATCATAATGAACACCCTCATTATGATATAGCACCACGAGCTGCTCGTCTCTAACACTAGAGAAAGTCACAGGCGCGTGGAGAGTAGAGTGAAACGGAAGAGGCAGACGAGGACCAAATGTCTCTGTTGTGAAATCAAAACAGAGTAAGAAATCTTCAAGATCAAATATCTCTTCAGATGTCCGATCATCTTCTTGAGCAAAAAAGTAGGCATTTCCCTTCACAGACGCGCAATAACTAAACTCTATCAAAGCATCGGAATGGACCTTGAGATCCCTCCATGAATTAGAGCTCAACTCGTAGATTTCGCACCTGGAAACTGTTTCTGAATGGGCATAATATTCCTGAAACCTCAGGATTTTGTGGTTACGGTTCATGTCGTATCCGAAAGCATACCTGTCTCGCCAGTGGAAATCGTTGCTAAGTCTGATCCACCTTTTTTGCCCCAAATAAGGGTTCCAAACCACCAGCCTCGACTTGTCCTCAACGACGCATAACAGTAAGCCGTCGCAGTGATGCACAATAGATATCTTGACTTGATTAAGCAAATCTACCTGCTCTATAACCAAGTAGGCTTCTTCTTCTTCTTCTTCTTTCTTTCTACTATGGAATCTAATTGAACAAACTTTTGAATCCATCGTCATAAACACCTAAATACTGCTGCCTTGGCGCTGAAGCTTTACCCAAAACCCAATCTTTGGTTAAAGCGTTCCACAATTTGCAAGTGGATCTCACAGCTCCCAGAGATGTTATCGGAACCCTCGTGAGTATCTTCTCCCCTAACAAAGGAGGTGGAAGATCGCAGATCCTCGTCCTCTTCATTCTTCTTCCAACTTTTTTTCTGCCGGCCCTCGTCATTTTTCCAATTTTGTGTCTTCTTGTTTTTGACTATTATGATATATGTTAGGGTTCCGTATATAAAAATAAATACTCTTAATTCATTTTCTTTGTGTGGAAAATAATCAATATATATATACTCAATTTCAGAAAAACCAAATTCTTTCCATTTTTCTTTACTCATTAGTATCTTCATGTAATTAACTTTGGTACAGTGACATCTTCATGTAAAAGTTTATCTAAAAACAGAGTAACATAAACATTAGCGTATAGTAGTCTTTTGCAAACCAAAACTTTACTAGGTTTTCAATATCGGCTCTAAAAAAATGTTTAGTTCCAACTATCCAAACGAATACAAGTACAACTGTTATATATCCAATCCTACCAATGCATTTGAAACCATACGAGTTTTTATCCCCTAAAGTATCCTGTGATTTTTGGAAGAAATTGCCAAAATTAACTACGAGAAAAGATCAGGTCTCATAGTGAATTAGGAAAAACTTGGGAAATAAACTGAACCTTACAATGGAAACAACGATCAAATGTGTATTTACTTTGTTTAACAATTAATGTATTCAAAGTATTGAAACTCGATTGAGCTAAAACCCCCATATTGGGTTGATCTTTCGAAAATGAAACCAAAAACCAAAACAGAAAGGATCATAACTTATGCGGAATATGGTTCACAACGACCACATATTCTTTAGTCGATGGTGAGATGACGTGCTAAGTCAGTGTGCAGTGTATGACCCGCCTGCATTTGAAAGAAAATAAAGCCTTTCGGTTAGAAAAATGTTCTCTCTTTAATTGTCAAGAAAATTAGAAGATGTTCAAAAAACATTTGCCTTATATGCGACTATGTGAGCCACGGGAAGTCCTCCATTTCCACCTTGTGCTACAAGGGAGAGGTCACCAATTATGTCAAGGATCTTATGTCGACATGCTTCATTATCAAATCGCAGAGGAGGGTTCATCCATCCATGCTTGGCACTGCATTAGAGATGGCTTCAGTTGAACATTTTTCCCCTTTAAGTCATCAAAATGCAAAACTATTTACCTACAAACGATGGCGTTATCTAGAGAACCTCCTTTAATGAGCCCTGCTTCACGCATGCGCTCCACCTGCAAACAAAACCCTCAGACACAGATGGTTGAAGAAGGAACACCAGTTTACTGATTCTAAAGCTCCTAAGCAACAACAATGGAACTAACCTCTTCATAGACACAGAAGGTTCTTGATGGTGCGATATCCTTTGCAAAAGAAGACTCATGGACAGGTCTCCAAGAAAACCATTGGCAGCCTATAGCAGGCACCTGTAAAGTTCATCATCATACACCAAAGACCGAGTCAACAACGGTCTATGCACAAACAGGATACAGAAGTTTGTGTTCTTCTGTACTCTCAAAATACCATTAGACCGAACCTGTGGGAAGTCGATACCACAAGTAATGCGAGTCTCTAGAGCAGGAAATGCAGCAACAAAAGAATCGTACTTGCAAACGTACACAGGCTTGTTCACATGTGCTACCATCTTCTCCATACTTTCACCAACATGGTTTTGAGCCACCTTTATGCCAACTCCTTCGATCGCTTCGACCCATTCTTTAGCTGATCCATCAAAGATAGGGACCTGTCACTTGGTTAGTGTTGCCTACACTCATCTCATCCAATGAACCAAGTCTCTAAAACAAAATTTCACTGTCAAATCAATAAGCGCTACACTACACAACAAGATGTTGACAGTCTATAGCATACAAATCCAATCAAAATTGACAACGGGGGACATTGATTCAACAAAATGATTCACTCAAAATGTATCTATTCAGGTAACAAACCTCGACTTCTCGATCATCTGAACGTTCGCTCTCGATTTGAATCCTGCAATTATCAACTCCCTTCGCCTCAAGAGCTGATAACAAATGCTCGATTGTTCGGATTTTGAGCTCATCTTTCAACAGCGTAGTGCAAAGAGGCGACTCCTGAGCAAATTCAATTGACGCAGGGATGAACTTGGATCGAAACTCGAAATATCTACCAGCTCCGGTGATCTCCGGGATTAGCTTCACCTTCGAAACCTTACCGGAATGCAGAGCTTTCCCTTTCACCTCCACAGATCCCGCAAGAGTTTGCTGTAATCGTCCACTCTACAGCAATAAACCACAACAAAGAAAAAAAAAACTCATAATGATTACAATAGATATAAAGTCGTAGATACATAAAATCGTGCGTGCGAAAAGTTTACCGGATTCAAAGAGACTGCCGGTGACGACGACGACGACGCCGTGGAGGAGAATCGGATCCAAGAGATGAGAAACGACGGCTTATTGGCTTTGACGGTGACGGAGAGTCTCATTGATTTGGACGTCGGATTAATGTTAACCTAACCGGGTCATTGATTTAAGTTTAAGTATGAGTAAGCTTCTAAACCGGGATTGATAAGTGTGAGTAAGCTTCTAAACCGGGATCAAGAAACAAATAAGGGGTACTTTACTTAAAAACCATCTCAATTGAATTAAAAAAAGAACATGTGACAAGAGCAATATTTAGTTATATCTCAGCTGATTAGTATTTAGTAGAAAGGTCAGACATATGCAAATGCAAGAAACAAATCTAATCCATCTCTTTCTGATTAGTGATGACAAAATTTAAGGTACGTTTTTGGGATATTATTTGGAGATAGACTAACAAAAGAAAACAGATTATACAATTTATAAAATCCATATAATTAATACGAAAACATAGAAAATGTAATATGTAGTTTACAAGTCAACTACTGATTTTAAAATAGATGACAGTGCTATTGGAAACCATAAATTACGTTACAACCTTTTTAAGAAACACAAAGTCAAGAAACTATATAACAAAAGTAAAAAAGAGATGCGTTGTGAAATAATGATAGGATGGGCAGATATTAAGGAGTGGTATTAGGATCAAAGGCTCAAAGAGAGACAGAGGAGGAGGACTCATCCATCCATCCACTCATCATTGTTTGATTCTTCAAGGCAGAGCAAAGAAGTGGCATCTCACATGGGTGCACGCAGCTTTCTTCCTCCTTTGCTTCCTCTTTTCCCCTTTTTCATCTTTTTTATTTTTATTTTTATTCTTCCCTTTTCCTTTCAAATCATTTGGTGACGACGTTGCGGTAAAACATGGACCGCTTTGGTTAACTTCCTATATATCCAACAAAATATAATTTGCCTACCTAGAAAATTATGGTTAGAAGAAACAGTTAAGAACTTGCGGTATACAACACGTATAGTATAAGGGATACAAGAGTTTAAAGTATCATGCGCTCGGTCAAAATTGTGTAATGCATGCCATCCAATGCACATGAACATGAAATATAATGCGTCAATGCAAATGTTATTGAGACTAATTAAGAGAATAGCTATTATGGAGTTCATATCAATTCTCTCCCTAAAGTGATGCCCAAAATGTTGTGTTCATAAGAGAGTACTATGCCTCTCTCTGGAGTTTAGTTGTTGCATGTGTTCCAAAACGTACGGTACTAAAGACTAAAGTAGAGTCATAATGTGTTCGGTGCAGCTAGTAATTTTTAGCTACTACGTTCACGCCATGAAACTTTTGGTTTTGTATATGTAAACGATGCTTTAAGTATTCTTTTTTTCTTAAAATATGTGGCTAGTGTATCCAATTACATATTGTGATGATGCTTTTAAACAAACCAAAGGCTTCTTGCGTAACTACTCTATAACAATAGTTTTGAAACATATATCAATTGAGTTTATTAGTCTGATCGATCGTTATGTCAGTTAATTACTTTGAATTTTATAACCCATGTAGTAGTATATGATAAAAATTAATAATAGATCTATATAGTGTAGCGACAGGTCTCTTTGCAGTGTAAACATGTGAGAGCTAGAGAGTACGGAATACTAATTATAAAAAAAAAAATTCGGTTTAAGTAAGATTGCAGAATTATTTTTCCGACTGAGGATTGAGGAATATCATATTGTATAAGCTGCTTAATGCGTACTTCTTGTATCTGGGAAAAAGTACAAAAAAGTATATTTTTCTTTTGTTTTCTGTAAAACTGAAGAAAAAAGTTTTAGACATTATCCTGTTTTTACATGTATTTATATTATTATTGTTTTTTGAGCAAAACATATTCGTAATTATTTTATAAAGAAAAACATCTTGATTTTTAACAAAAATAACAACTCCATCTCAGGGGCGGATCTAGAAAATTTGTTCAATGGGGGCAAAAATATAGTAAAAAAACTATCAAATACTAAATTATAAAAGACATAAAATTGTCATGTAAAAACTTTAAACATCTTACAAAACCACTCAGACGCTCATTTAACAATTGAAACCTTTTTACCATATTTTCATTTGTGACAGATTCAAATAATTAAAAAAAAAAAAATGTTATTGATTAAAATTTAGAAAATTTTGAATTTATAGACTTATATTTTAAAATTTATTAATTTTAAATTTTTGAATTATGTAACAAACTTCCATAAAAGCTTAATCATAGAATAAACATATAAACAATTATCACTGCAAAAACTAATATAGTCATGTATAACATAGAAACCTATATAATGTTTTCCAGGAAACATAGTTATAAACTTGAACTGATTAAATAAAATTAACTGACTAAAAAATAATGCTTATATAATAGAAACGATTGTAAAAAAAGCAGGAAAATAAACTCACAAATTGATAGTTGTTGATTTGTTGTCACACAAATAAACCAAAGGACTAAAGAAGAAGAAAATAACAAAAAATTAGGTCTAAATTAATAAATATTTAATTTATATATTAATATATATTTTTTTGGTACATGGATTAATGGGCTTTACAAAAAAAATGATGAAAAGTAGTTTTTTTGGTGGGGCGGATTTTGTTTTCTAATAATATTTAATAATTTTTTTTTTTTTTGCTGGTGGCAGCTGCCCCCACCACATTGGCTGTGGGTCCGCCATCTTGCTTTAATTTATTCAGGAGTCATAGAACATTAGTAAGAGTATGTTAAAAATTGTTTTTAAAAAAAATAGAACCAAAATACTCTCATTGAATTATCAACATATATAACTTGCATTTAACCACTATACTAATATTACTTAAAACAATGGTTGAACATATGTTATATTTGTTAACAAGGTAAACATGCTTTTAATTGCAATATTGTTATGATAAATAGTCATATAATGTAGCTCTTTTATTCCAAACTTAAAGGCTGATATTCGTAAGTGATCTTTTACGAATACGATTCTAAAATAATAATATTACTAGTAGGTAGGAATGGGATAGGTGTTAAAATTCATATACTTTTCTTTATCCTTGTCTATTAGATTTTAACAAAAGGGTTAGATTTTGGAAGTTAGAACAAAACCCAAAACCTTACTTGAGCAAAAAGAGAAGAAGCATTATCCCTCGAAAAGAGATAAAGTGAAACAAAGATATTTGGGACATCGAACATATTTTCCCTCTTTTCATGCGCAAAGCATCTCCCTGTATATCTAATCTTCTTCACTAATTACTAATTATCAGTCAATTGAACATATTGGTCCAAGTCAACATAGTCTTTTATTTATCCAATATAATTAATTATCTAACGTATTATCAAAACTTAAACACATCTAACTACATAAGGTATATAAATTGCAAAAGTTGAACACATCTACCTTTCTTTTAAAAAACAAAACTGAATATAGTTTTCTCTGTTCTGTAAATTATATTTAAAACAGAATGTACAAAAACAAAGTGATTAGTCACTAATGCAACATAAAATTCCATGATATCAATAGTTAATTAAAAAAAAAACTGTAGTGAAACTGAAATTTCTTATTATTACTTTGGATTAATTTACATTAAAATAAATTTACACACCAAGAATTAACTTTTTTTATTTATCTTTAACAATATTATTAAGATAGATCCAAGCGACACAATTCACTGTAAGCAACTAGAGGAAAATAGTAGAAAACATAGTACATTAAAATAATAATAATTCTCTAATCTAATTAGTGATTACTAAATTAGTTTATTTGACTAATCAGAAATAAAGGTAACATGTTTGAAGTTGAAGAAGGAGATCATGCTTTAATTAATTACAAATCTTGCGTCATCCTCTCTCTCTCTCTCTCTCTCGCTGTCTTGTCAAATCTATTACTAATAGAAAGAGAGAGAGAAACAACTGTAACAGCATTTATATATTAATCTCTCTTTTATTATTATTCATTCTCTCTTCTCACTTAGCAAAAAAAACCAAAAAAAAAAAAAAAGAGTTCTTCTCAAACAATCTCTTCTCGCATTTGGATTTATAAGTGTTCTTGTGGTTATCTAAAGGATCAGATCGGAGATGTCGGATGTTTCCGGTGACGGAGATGTATCTGCGACGGTTACTGAGCATTCTTCACAACCTCCGGTTTCGACGGCGACGTATCCGTCACTGACTGTGTCGGCGTCTTACAAAGAGAGCAGCGGTGGTAAAAGCTCGTCGAAGAGGAGACCAATTAGGCCGAGCTTTGACGCTGCTGCTGATAATGAGTTTATTACTTTGCTTCATGGCTCGGATCCAGTGAAAGTGGAGCTTAATCGACTAGAGAATGATGTTAGAGGTTTGATAATGCTGCTCGATCTTGTTATTTTTTTTCTGTGTCGATTCGATTTTTAAGACAAATTATTTGGGATGCAGATAAGGATCGGGAGTTAGGAGAAGCACACGCTGAGATCAAAGCGCTTAGGTTGTCTGAGAGACAAAGAGAGAAAGCTGTTGAAGAGGTTTTGTCTCTGAACTTTATCTTTTTTTTTTTTTGTCTGAAGATTTGTTTTTGTTTTTTTTCAGTTTCACATTTTAGCAAAGTGTTAGGGAAGTTTAATCATGTCTCGATGTTTTGGTAAATTCGCTTCATTTTGGTTCAACCAATTAATAATGGTTGATAAATTTCACTCATTTTGGGAATTCTCAAGGGAAGATTATTAATCTCTCTATTTTTGGGTTTCAACCACATCTGTGAGTTTTTTTGTGGTCACTTTTATTTCACCACAAATTTATAAGTTGCCTAGTTTGTTGAAGAAATTATTTGTCATGATTGGTTCAGGTGCATTTATCTCAGTGTTGTATTGGGCAATGTGGTTGGAGAACATACATAATTTATTCTGTTTTACTTAGTTTTGATCGAGTAATTACACCATGTGCTTGATCTTGACTTTTAAGTATAAACTTGTACACATGACTTTAGGTCTAAGTAGTTACAAGTGAGTTTCCATGCTTCTTGTGATTGACTTTAACATCTTATGTTTTTGTTTGTTTGTTAGCTTACTGAGGAGCTTACGAAACTGGATGAGAAGCTCAAATTGACTGAATCCATTCTCCAAAGCAAAGTATTGTTCGATGATCCTTCCTTGGTTCGATTTTTATATTCATCTTTCGTTTATTATGCTAATCATAGAAACATTTGATATCAACCGTGTTGCAGAATCTAGAAATCAAGAAAATCAATGAGGAAAAGAAAGCATCAATGGCTGCTCAGTTTGCTGCTGAAGCCACCTTAAGAAGGGTCCATGCTGCTCAAAAGGATGATGACATGCCTCCAATTGAAGCCATCCTTGCTCCATTAGAAGCTGAGCTTAAGCTTGCACGATCAGAGGTATTTACATTGCCATTTTAAGTCTAATTGCTTGCTAGCTACTTCCATATGAGATGTTGAAAATTTATGAGGTCACTGTATATCTGCATAGATTGGAAAGCTTCAAGAAGATAACAGGGCTTTAGACCGTCTGACTAAATCAAAGGAAGCTGCCTTACTTGAAGCTGAGAGGACCGTTGAATCTGCCATGGCAAAAGCCGCCTTGGTTGATGATCTTCAAAATAAGAACCAGGAGTTGATGAAACAAATAGAAATCTGTCAGGTTCTGTAGTTACCATCTTATGCTTTGTATTTGCTGAATCCATGTATATTCCCATAACATGTCGTTGCCAACAATCTGATTAAATTTACTTGTATTTTAGGAAGAAAACAAAATTCTAGACAGAATGCACAGGCAGAAGGTAGCTGAAGTGGAAAAGCTTACTCAGACAGTACGAGAACTGGAAGAGGCTGTTCTTGCAGGTGGTGCTGCTGCTAATGCCGTGAGGGATTACCAGCGGAAATTTCAAGAGATGAATGTAACTAAACATACTTCAGAAAAGCCATAGAATCTCTAATTCCTTGTCACAGCGATTGCCTACTGATATAGAAAATATTCTTGCTGTATCTTTCAGGAAGAACGGAAAACTCTTGACCGGGAGCTTGCACGTGCAAAGGTCACAGCAAACAGAGTTGCCACGGTGGTAGCTAATGAGTGGAAAGATGGTAATGACAAAGTGATGCCTGTGAAGCAATGGCTTGAAGAACGAAGGTTTCTACAGGTTTACTTTGATATGATGGCCCCTCTCCTAGAATCTTAGGATGCAAATTTTTTGCACTGAGCAAGGCCCGTCCATATCTACATTCTCACTTTTAGGTTCGTACTTTTTGCAGGGAGAAATGCAGCAACTTCGCGATAAGCTTGCCATAACAGATCGAGCTGCTAAATCTGAAGCACAGTTAAAAGTAACCAATCTTATGCATTAGTCACAGCTTCTCTCTGGTTATTCACAGAACAAAAAGGTAAAATTGCTGTTTTTGCATTTACCAGGAAAAGTTTCAACTGCGGCTTAAAGTACTTGAGGAGACACTTAGAGGAACTTCAAGCAGCACCAGGAACACACCAGACGCAAGAAGCATGAGTAATGGACCTTCTCGCAGGCAGTCGCTTGGTGGTGCTGAAAACTTACAAAAATTTCCATCAAACGGTTCTTTATCAAAGAAAGCTCCAACTTCTCAGATGAGGCATTCTTTGTCTATTAACTCAACTTCGGTATTGAAGAATGCTAAAGGAACATCTAAGTCGTTTGATGGAGGCACAAGATCCTTGGATAGGGGAAAAGCACTTTTAAATGGACCTGGGAATTATTCCTTCAACAAGGCTACTGATGACTCTAAGGAAGCAGAGTCAGGTAATGGGTGGAAAGAAAATTCAGAGGAGAAGCCACAAAGTGAAGACCCTGCAGCAGTAACAAGTGAGGACAGTGTCCCAGGTGTCTTGTATGATTTACTACAGAAAGAAGTTGTTTCTTTGAGGAAAGCCTCTCATGAAAAGGATCAAAGCCTCAAAGACAAAGATGATGCTATCGAGGTAACAATTTTATGTCTTTATGCCATATGAATCTGTTTAAAGAAAAACTTGCTTGTTGTAAACGGAGGAAGTAGTGATGATTTGAGGGTTTGTAGATGCTAGCAAAGAAGGTGGAAACATTAACAAAGGCAATGGAGGTTGAAGCGAAAAAGATGAGAAGGGAAGTAGCTGCGATGGAGAAAGAAGTTGCTGCAATGCGCGTGGAGAAAGATCAGGACACGAGAGCCAAAAGGTTTTCAAATAGCAAGACCTTTTCAAACAGCAAGACCTTTTCAAACAGCAAGACCCCATCCAACACCGCCCAGATTCTTGCGGGAAGGTAAACTTTGTATTGCGCATTTCATGGTTAGCTAGCTACATAATACTCAGAGTTTTAGTTCATAATATGGTATTCAAACAAATTTTTCTGTTTTGATTTGCACAGAGCTGCAGCTGCTGGACGGAGTGGTGGGTTAACGAAAAGTACCCAGTGAGGGGGAGAATCCAGAAAATAACAAGTAAAGGAATGTCCTACTAGGCTCTTGTTATTAAGCTGTTTTTAACCTTATATCATGCTTTTACTTTGTTTTATTTCTTACCTCATGTGATTGGTTGTATCACCATATATAACTTAGCATGCTGATATTTCCCATCCTCAAACCTATAACCTAGTAAAAAAAGAAAAGAGAGTTTGTGACATAGATTTGGTGTTAAAGTGGGTTTAGAGGACAGGAGAAGGAAAAGCCGAGGAAGAGAGGGGAGAAAGATGTGACATTTTGGCTAACATTTTCGTCTCTCCTTTTCCGGAAGTTAGTTTGTTTGGGTGTATAGGGTTAGAGAGAGCTCTTTGGTGGTATTTGTGCTTCTCTAGAGTTTGTGTACCTCTTGATTCCTTATTTGTTTGTTGTTACTTCTATTGCACTCTATGTGTGATTTATTCGTTTGTATTTTGGGTGTGCTGATGATATATGATATATGATTTTTATATATATGGTTCGTATTCAGATCTTAATTAGCATTTTAGTATCTCTTTTGTGATACACAAAGATGGTTGCATTGCATGACATCATCGGATGGAAACAAAAGTGGAAAATACAGTATATGTATAGTAGGTGAACCCGTTTTGCACATACTCAGGCTATTGCAGAACTATATGATTCTACCGTATTTAATTTTACCTCCAGAGCTTGTTACTCAACTGCACTCTTTTAATGCATGGACTCGTATATAAAAACTGAAAGGTGATCAAATCACATCACAAGAAAATCACTCGACGACGAGTCAAATCCCAAGCCGAACAAACTAAAAAGGTACATTTGGTATTTTGATGAGTCTCATTCATCATACAAGGCGTCTACAGAGAGTGACACCATCACCAATGGAGACTTGAGAGAGCTCAATACGAGGATCAGCAGCAAGCTGCTTGTTCAACTCCATAATGGCTGTTCTGTTCTTCCTCAAATGCTCTGGCACGCTTTCTTCTTTCTCCTCTGCTACAAGCCCAAACCACAGTGTGTTATCAAACGCTATGATTCCTCCTACCTTCACCAGCTTCACTAGTCTCTCGTACATGTTGGGATAGTTTGGTTTATCAGCGTCAACAAATGCAAAATCAAACTCTGGTTTTGGATTCTCCTGTGCTCCATGATCATGCATAACGACCAATATAATGTCATCAGATTAAGAGGATATAACAAAGCTAATTCTAAATGTAATATAGTAAAAAATATCTAGTCTAAGGCCTGATCAAGAACATCAACAAATATATTGTCTAAGGACCGATAGATATAATAGTAATGTATTACGTACGGACAACATCTTGTCTAAAGCCTGAAGAACATCAGATTCGATGAAACTGATCTTGTGATCAACACCTGCGTTCTTGATGAACTCTAGACCCACCTCGTAAGCTTCTTTGTCGATGTCTATCGCGGTAATCTGTATATCCCATGAGAGTTCATATATAGATGTTAAGAGCTCTTATCATTTTATGTCTTATTAGATATATATATATATTTTTAAGTAAATAAAGAGAGTGTTGAATACGTGTACATACATGTCCATCCTCAGGCAATGCAAGGGCTGTCGTGAGGAGGGAATAACCTGTGAAAACACCGAGCTCTAGTGTCTTTTTGGCATTCATTATCTTTAGAAGCATCGATAGGAAATGCCCTTCATCAACAGGTATCTCCATCTCGCTTCTACGTATACAAACACAAATCATTTGTTTCGTTCGTTCATTATTAGTATAATCTTTTTCATTGATATTATATTCTATCCCGGCACAACAACTCCTACCACTAAAGCTAATAAGTCAAAAAAAAAAAAATTGTTTATTTTTAGGATATTTTCATAAGCAAGAAAAGAAAATCAATTTATTTAAGCTAGTGGAAATACATATTTACGGTTTGGGATCTAACGTTATGAAACTTGCAATGATTGTCACGAAAGTTTAAGAATATGACCTTATAGACTCTTGCAAAATATTAGCTCATTAATACAAATTATGATTATAGAAACATGGACAATATATATAGAGGCTGCAGTGCCAGACTTACAAATTGCCATACTTGTGGACCGTAGCTTCCCTTAGTTTCTTGAGCTGTTCATGCTCTCTTGGATAAGCCGACGTCTCAAATATGTACTGTCACACATATCACAAGTATTGATTCACACAAGCCACAAACGATAATTAAAGCTTCATATAGATAGATACCTCATCGGACAAAACTATATAAGTAAAATCTTGCAGATTAAACAAGAGTTGGGATCCGAACAAAATTTAGAAAAAAAACACAAGCAATTAAGTAGGGAGTATAAACTCATGATTAAAAGACCTTTTTGAGAGCCTCGCTCTTGAGAATCCCTTTGGGCGGAAGCAGTTGTTTCTCCATAGCTCTCTCTATCTCTGTCTCTCTCACTCTCTCTACAACTTTGATGCCTTGCTTCAGAAAGCTTTATGACGCACATAACCCATTTATATCTCTTTTACTCGTCAAACAATCATTGACGTTTTAGTGGCCTAGTAGTTATCAACAGCTCGACATCTGTATACTGTATAGGCATCATTTTTATTTTTTCTTTTTTCTTTTTTTGCATCTTTGATAAATATTTTATTTAAAGTATATTTTACTTTTGTCCAAAAGAAAAAAAAATTGTAAAGTATATTTTACTTTTGTCCAAAAGAAAAAAAAATTGTAAAGTATATTTTACTTTAAAACGTTTATGTGTATACTTATGAGGATTTTCTCCAAATTCCTCATAAGTATATCCAAATTACCTATTTAAAAGAAAAAAAAAGATAAAAAAAAGCTCATGTTGCATACTTTCGAGTGATGATAAGAGAGCTAGGCAGCTAGCCGACATTTTTTTTATGTTGGGTGGTCATTATCAAACCACACGTGAAATACATTCAACGGCAGGGGGACCGTACCTGTTGTTGAATACAAACAAAAACAAATATTGGAGGATCTGTTATGTTTGTGTTTACCCACTCCCACGAATAAATGTGGAAACTGTCACACAAGGAAAAACAAAACACATGCATGGAAACTGTAAAAAGCATATATGATCGCGGAAGAGAGACACAGGGAGATGACGATAAGGTTTAATTGTGTGGTCCAATCCAACACTTGACCAAAATAGAGCTTAACCGGATAAACAAACCGAGCTAGGATGGTTATTGAAATAAGAAAATATTGCGATAGATAAGATAAGGACATGTGATTCGATCTAGTCTTGTCACAGTCAAAGTATTAAATGACTCTCTTAATCAAACAAGGCGCCTGCAGAGAGTGACACCATCACCAATGGAGACTTGAGAGAGCTCGATGCGATGATCAGCAGCTAGCTGCTTGTTCAAATCCATTAGGATTTCTCTATACATCCTCATGCGCTCTGGGACGCTTTCTTCTTCCTCTGCCACGAACCCAAACCACAATGTGTTATCAAACGCTATAATCCCACCAACCTTCACCAGCTTCATCAGTCTCTCGTACATGTTGGCGTAGTTTTGTTTATCAGCATCAACAAATGCGAAATCAAACTCCGGTTTTGGATTCTCCTGTGGTTCATCCATCATCATCATCATATACGTATACATATTATTATTAACCAATGTTGATTATTACTGACATATTTTTATAACAAAACTAATAATTAATCACGCAAGTGCGTACTATAAGAGATATTAGAAACATGACTATTGATGTAAACTAAGGATCATGCGTACGTACGCTTAACATCTTGTCTAAGGCCTGAACACCATCAGACTGGATGAAAGTGACCTTGTGATCAACACCTGCTTTCTTGATGAACTCTAGACCCATCTCGTAAGCTTCTTTATCAATGTCTATTCCAGTAACCTGTATATCCAAAAGAGTTGGGTAGACATTGTTTAGCTCTTATTATATTTGATTTAGAGGAAATTAATTAAGGACGACTGTGCATGTATGGCCGTATACATACATGTCCGTCCTCAGGCAATGCAAGGGCTGTGGTGAGGAGTGAATAGCCTGTGAAAACACCGAGCTCTAGTGTCTTCTTGGCATTCATTATCTTTATAAGCATTGATAGAAATTGCCCCTCATCGACGGGTACCCCCATCACGCTCCTGTATGCACATGATTTTATCTATCTGTCTTAGCAATCATGTAGCCGATATATAAAAGTCTCAATTGTTTTTAGTTACTATAAAAGAAAATTTTGAAACTGTGGGATATAGTGACACATTGACTTAGCCACACCACTAGACTTAGAATTCTAGTTCCTGATCAAATTTGAAAATGTTATGATTATAAAAATGTTAAAACTCCAAAACAAATCAATTAATTTACGTTTACGTGGAAGTAGTACATGCATAATTAGGATCTAGCTAATGTTACGGAAACTTGCAAGTGTACTTCTTAAGTTTAAGAGTATGATATCGTATATTACTCTTGTAAAACATTAGCTCATGGGTATATATATGGACAATAATAGAAGTTGTAGCTAGCCAGACTTACATATAGCCATGCTTGTGGACTGTAGCTTCTCGTAATTTCTTGAGCTGTTCATGCTCTCTTGGATACGCCGCCGTTTCGTAGATATACTGCACAACAACAACCGTACGTACCATTAGTATATAATGTTGGTTGGGGTTTAGCTCACGGAAAATCTGAATCATTATAAAAGCTTTTAATCTCATCGGACAAACACAATGTAAAATTTCATAGAACACTGTGGGATCCGAACAGAACATTAAGAAGTAGAGTCGTAAAGAAAACTATTTAAACAAAACAAAATAAAAAAGTGACAAGCTAAAAGACCTCTTTGAGAGCCTCGCTCTTGAGAATCCCGTTGGGTGGAAACATTTGCTTCGCCATATATATATATAGAGCTCTCTCTTTATCTTTCTCTCTTGATGCCTTCAACTTCAACAGCTCGAATACTCTCTATTTAAAGAGAACATAAACAGTCGACAAAATTAGAGTGGCCTAAATAGTTTTCAACAGCTCGACAAGTGTCTTAATTTTATATTATTTTTAATCTACTTACCATTCAATGTTTCAAATTTCTTAAATTTGTTTTGTGTTAAACTCTTATTACAACATAGTTATTCTGTTTAACCAAGCTTTTCCACTTAGACCATTTCCAATGGTAAATTTTTAAAAAAGTTTGTTAATATATTTTAATTACAAAAAAATATAAAATCTGAAGTTAAAAACCTTTTAAAGAGTAAGTAAAATTTATCTTCCAATGGTAAAGTTCTTAAGCATTATATTTTTTCAAAAGCAGAAACCTTGTTTTTTTTCTTTTTTTCTTTGTTGCACTCAATGAAAAATTGACACATGTTTCTAAGAATCATGTTCTAAATCTCTTAGCTAAAAACTTTTCCTTAGCTTATTACACATTTTTTTATTATTTTTTATTCTTTCTAACTCTTAAAAACTTGCTAAAAAAACTTGTATTGGAGTTGCTCTTAGTGAGCGAGACTCAAGTTTCTTCAATAATGTTTAATGTTTTGCATTCCTCATTAGCTTTAAGCCTTTTACCAAATCGCTTGTGCTCATGATATCGTGTCGATCCTACAAGCAAAAATTATTAGTTTTAATCACTCACTCTCGACAGCACTTTTTTCCACTTTCATCAAACTGAACACGATAATCACTTAACCCAACCCCTAACTCATTAATAATGTTCATTTGCTCTCTTTTTTTTTTTTTTGAAGAATTACAAGATTATTTTAGTTCTGTTAATTAAATATTATTATATAGTAGTCAATATTATTATATAGTAGTCAATATAAAAGTACTTCTTTTCTTTTGTTATGAAATCGTGGATGATGTGTTAGTGTTAATAATAAATAATATGTAGTTGTTTAGAAATTGTATTACACGTCTTGACAAATATGTTTTATCAAAAAAAAAGCATGATGAGTAATATTAATAGTGAAAAAGATGAAATAATGAATGGGGGACAATATTTTAGTTGTAAAAGAATGTAGCAATTTTGTTTCTGTTAATGGATATTGGGTTGGTTGAACCACGTGTTGATAACGTGGGGATGTGATCCAACGGCTGTGGTAGAGTCTTTATATTAAAATATGAACCCCAGCAAAATAGCAATAATAGAGTTGCAAACAGTAGTGTTTTTGGATTTTTCTTTTAAAGATATCTCTATCACATGGGCTCAATTAGAAAGATCCACTAATAATGTAGCCCATTATAATAAAAGCCCAAAAGATAGAGAGAGCTAGGGTTTGTTTAAGTGGCCGACCACCACGACGACCTCAGCCTCCCTCTTCCATTGTGGCCAGCCATATAAATAGCCAAGTGATGAGGCCGTAACCTTATATCACCAAATAGTTCACTTTTCTAATCGTTTTGTTTTTAAGCTTTGGTCGGTTTTAGTTTCTCTATTGATTTCTTCACAAGTAGTAGTGGTTCTTATGTATTATCGCTGTTTTTTTTTTCTTCTGGGTTTGGATTTTGAAAAATTGCCTAGCGATGATGATCAAATCATAACTTTCGTTCTTCCGAGATTTTAATCATGCGGAGAAATTATGGAGACCTGAACTGAGCTTAAGGCAATTTCTACTTAATCTTTTTTTTTTTTTAGTTTTTGTCTGTGTTGTGGGTAAAACAAACTCTGATGATGTTAAAACTAAAACTTTCGTTCTCCTGAGATTTCAATGTGCTGAAAAAATTTGGAGACCTGAACTGAAGAGTTATATTTTTTATATATGATTATAGTTTACATTATAATGAGTTTTGTGTGTTTTTGGATCGATCTGAGACTCTTGTACACGAGTAAGCAGCAAAGAAACTTTTGTCTTAAGAAATCAAGGAAAAGTCTGATAAATTTGGGAATTGAGACTTATGGCTTTTATTTTACAGAGAGATATGAGCGTGGAAAATGAAACAGAACCGATTTGTCACATTCTTTGATACTAATTCAATAAAATTTGATAAGAAAATCTGTAATTTTTAGTCCCATAATTTCAACCATTCACAGTGAAAAAAACAGAACAAAACAAAATTGATCAATTAAATATTTTATTTTTAAACAATTTGATTTCGGTAGACATATAAATACCTTTACCACATTGGATTGAAATGAGAGAAGTGATTCTCAAGCATGAACCCTAAGCCTCAATTTGATTTAGCCGACGAAAGGAAAAATTATGTGATATCGATTTCATCTTTATCCTTATCAAAGCAATGACATGAAATGGAAAACTGCAGCACTAAGGACGGATTTACATACTTAAAAGTTAAAACTAGTCGACGGCATATTTCAGAAGCGTGAGTCTAGTAGTAGTCCCTTACTCTTTTGCTTTCCCTTTTTTCTTTTAAGTTGATGGAAATCAAAAAGTTTATGATATCAAAATTTACATATCGCCATTGCAAACCAAAATAGTTGTAATTATCATTTCCAATAGTCTTTATAAAACATAGCAGGTCAAGGTTGTTTATTGCGGACCATTTGTATTGTTAAAATCTGATTCAGACGTTTTTTCCACACTGTTTTAAAACAATTGAGTAAACAAAATTCGATATTTGTAATTTGTTACACTATCTATTTTCCCTGGCTAGCTACAAGTTTACAAAACCTCAAATCTGGATAAACAGAATATAAATTGGGAATTTCGTATGAGCATTTCTAAAGTCTCGCAAGTCATTATCAAACTCTGGCAGAGAGCCAAATGACAAAGTAGATCGCATGGTCATGGAATGGTGCTTAACAGTACGTGTACAACAAATGCAGCCAGTTGTCTTCATTGAACAAACACCACGGATCTGCCAATTCATCAGTCTACTTCCGATCTCTCCGCTTCCGTTCTGCTCTCTGCCTCTTCTCCTCTTCCCATTCACGGTCGTATATTCTTATACCAAGGTCAAGGAAATTACCAAGTCTTGGATTACTCTGAAGATACCATTTAATGATGCATCATATAAAGGTTTGATTCATGATGCAAACTCGAGCATATATATATTATATATGTTGGTAACGGGGCTCTCTTTTTTTTTTTAAGGATACGGGTCAGGATCACGACGAGTCATCTTGCTGGAAGCTTCTTTCCCAAGAAGTCTGATGCTTGGCTCATCAAGATAACCTCCATGTTGCATCATATTACTGCTCTTCCGCTCTCTGCCTTCGTACGATGATGTTCCCATACCGGTCGATAAAGACGATTGATGTGGTGGCATGGGAGAATATTCCCCTGGCTCTGCAGATGAAACCTGTTGCTCCCTCTTAAGCTTCCTTCTCTTGGAGGCTTCAAAATCCTCTTTCAAAGGGAGGCTTTTTTCTCTTTCCCTCTCTCTTTCTCTTTCTTCACCCTGCATAGAGTAGAAATCAGATTGTTATTCGTATGCTTAAAAAGGGAGATCATGGTGGACAACACTCCATCGAATTTCTCATTTTTCATGATTAAAAACTGACCAAATGTCTATCCAACAAGAAATGTTCAAGAAATCAGAGACAAATCACCATAACACACAAGTAGATAAGAGAAAGAACCATGACGATGCCAACTACAGCGAAAAATTCTTCAGTTCCCAAATATCGATTGCGGTATGTATTGAGGGAGCTATGTTACCTTTACAGTGATTGATTCTCGGTCATCTCGCTTTCGGTCACGAAAATCGTCGTCTCTTCGACGTTTTGCATCATCCACAGAAACTGATGAATTCTCCTCGGAGCGTCTTCTCTCCCTTTCATCATGCCTCGGGGAAAGCCTCTGAGAATGCCTTAAACCTCCAGCCCTTCTTTCGAGGTCTTCTTTCGCGGCCATAGAATGTGGAACAATGTTAGGAGGTAAAGGTGGAGGTGGGGGTAAACCTTGAGAATGAAAATGATCATCAGAATGAGATTTCTCAAGTGATGCCTCACCATGTCGCAGTTTGCTTCTATCATCTTTGCTCCTTTCATCCTTATTTCTATCATAACTCCTAGTTGTTCCTTTATCTAGACCCTTCTCAACAGAGCGCTCTCTACCATGACGTTCCAAGGATTTATCTCGTGCTTTCTCTACATCATCTCCGCGAGGTTTATCAGAACGCTCACCTCTTTCTCTGTGGTCTCGGTCCTGTCTTTCATTACCCTTATCCTTTGATCTATCTTGATCCCTATGGGTGCTTTGGTCATCAGTAACTGTTTTGTTTAAATCCAGTCGAGCATCTGTTGATCTATCTCGATCACTTGATCGAGGCTCACTGTCATGCTCTTTGTGTTCAGCATCTCCTTTACGACGTTTACTTATTCTCTCACTATCTTCTACAGCATTACTTCGTTTTTGTAACCTATCACTCGATCTCACAGAACTGACGATTTCATGCCGAGGGGAATGAACAGTCCGAGAAGATTGCTTTTGTGCATCCGAAGCTTCAGCACCATCGTCTTTTACTGCATCAGAAATTAAAGTCAGAATACCAGACTAGTTTATCCAACTTACGTTAGCTTCCATGAACATTTAATGATTTTGTGAGCGAGATGAAACCTTTGGATGAACCAGTCGCTATGCTACCATTGGCTGCTGTGCTGGAAGGAGTTTTGGCTAAACCTGATTGCCTGCTCTCCAAATAAATAAGATCTTTGTCAGCAGTGGATGTTCTTCCACCAGCTTTACCAGACTTTCCATCATCTTTTCCAAAATCTTGCTTTGTAGATTTGTTCACTGATGCACTTCGTTTAGAGGAAGGTTTTAACTGTCAGCCAAAAACATTTATACATAATACAAAGTTAGAAACCAAAACAATCCTGAAAATGCTGATTAGCTTAATTCTTTCAGCCACCAAATTGACCATAGCGCCCTCACTCACAACACAGTGACACACAGCCGACGTGAATACGTGATACAGATAAAAGACAGTCCTTATGTCTACACAGTAACCCCAAGTATAACTTTTAACTATCACTTCCCTTAAATCAGTCCTAACTATCAAGTTAATATAATTGGCCCTAGCAAACAAATAAGATAGAATGGGGAGGATAATTTCCTACATAATTTTTGTGAACACATGCTATTGAAAATTTTGGGTTGCTTGTTCGGGTGGCTAACTGCAAATAAAAGAGAAGAGAACACGACCATACCTCAGTTTCAGAATACTTTGAAGCAGCTTTGACAAGATTCTCATCAGATATTTTGGCTATTTCATCTGTTTCCTTTTGTTCCATTGACTTCTTAGACATGGATGGTTGGGCATCCAATGGATTGCCTCCCTTTGATTTTAGATGTTGATCAGATTTTGAAGGTACACTCTCTGTTCTTCCATCTAGCGGTTTAGTTTTCAACAACTGGTCCTTGCCCAATCCGCTAGACTCAGTCTGTTGGTTAACACTAGCTCTTTCCCCAGTTGGTTCACCATGGGAGACACCAAGTAACAAGCCATTCTGGGAAGAACCATGGGAAGAAGTATGTTTTGGAGTATGGACTGGCGGGGCCTTTAGTTCAAGGAAGCCCATGCTAAATTCTTCATCTGTAACCCAATGTGGCTGCAAAATAAACGACATTCAGTGAAATTGCATAAAACACTGAATATGAAATTGCTATGGTTAGCACTCACTTTTCTTGCAGACAGGGCTGCGGCAACACCAGTTGCTAAGACCTTAAGGTCCTCTCGCTCATCATTTTTAATCTTGGCTACCTGCGAGACCAGACCATCAAAGAAAAGAAACATTAATCTTTCATGAAGAAAACAGCGGGAAAGATAGAAATCAAATTTAGAAGCAGAATCAAAAGATGTGTAGTAAAGAGGTACTTGCCCGTTTCTCAAGGTTTATCCCAGTTTTCCGAGTAACTGGGAAAACACCAGATATTTTTGTTAACATAATTAGGGCATTACGAATCTCCATATACTCATTAGACTCCAGACACTGGATCAAAAGCCGTGTGATTCTTCCACTCCATTTCCAATGTACCTTTCAGAGATATTAACAGATGAAACAGATATAAAACACAAAGGAATAAGACTTTGTTACCACTAGTTAAAGAAGAATACTTGATAGCTAAATACAGTGGAATTACATAGGGAAAATATATCCAAAAATGAAATGGAAGATACCAAAATTACAGAGCACAAGCACTGCAGTTCCATAAAAGTAAAACGCTATTTTTCACTACTTTTCTAGGCGTCATACCATGAGTTCAATAAATTAAGATAGAGAAAGATTAGAACGTCCGGCACCAATTAAAATAACCGTCTATTTCAAACAGTGTAAGATTTACTCAAGCCCTGCATAAATGCACTGTAAGTAACTCAGGAATTGACTACTGAAGTGAACAAATTCTTCACTGATTTGCCTCAGCTACTCATCATATAAATTATTCTTGATATGCAATCCCTTAGTTTCCCTTCAAAAACTGAAATTTGCTTTTTTTTCTAGACGATTACCCTATTCAAAGATCTTCAAGTTAGCCAATACTACTTTTCAGAAATGTATTAAAATGCAGTTTTACATGTGGCGTATCATAACTAAGAATACTAAATTATAACAAACAAGAATGCTTAAGACAGGTATAGAGTTTTTAACCTAAAACTTGAGACAAATGATGAAGTATTACACTAAAAGTAACAGAAAAATATAAGTCAAGGGTCAGAATTTCTAACCTTCACAAATTGTCCAAATGTGACACGCTGGCTGTTTGGGTACCTGTAATAAACAGCAAACCCTGGCATATTTCCGCACTCATGTTCATAGACTGATTCTTTACTCTGAGAAAAGATTAGAGACAACAACAGCATTAGAAACTAGGTTAGAAAAAAAACCCAATTTTATACTATTATCGTTAAATTAAAATAAAAGTTTAAAAGTGACCTTCCAGTGGTATGCAATCTTTAAGGTCTCAAACAAAAACCTCCCAAGTCTTCCAACTTCATATTCAGTGCAGCAGCAGATCATTGGTTGCAGCGTTTTACAAATCAGTACATCAATGTGGTTGACAGTGTTAAAAAAGGGTGTTCCAAGAGAGTGAAGCATATGTACAAACATTGCGCAGTAAACAGAATCTGCCATGCTAAATGTGCAACGAGGGAAAATACAACGTTGCAGGAACTCCATATTGATCTTCAAAGTATCAGGACAGGAACTCAACCATGTATCCTTTTCGCGTGAAAGCCTTCTACGGACAGAAGCAACATGTTCTTCATGCTTTTTCAGTTCCCCGGTTAGACGATCAAGAGACTCTTGAATCCTTTCCTTCTCCTTTTTTCTCTTCGTAATTGCTGAGCTAGAATTATCAGCAACCTCTTCAAGTGTCTTAAGGGCAGTATGCTGTTTAGATATCTCAGACTCATAACGATTTCTAGGAACATGAAGATCATACAGCGTAAGCCCCCAAAAAGTAGCGTAGAGGTCTGGTGATAGACTATTCCAAGCTTTTGAAGGCAGCATTGTTCTTACTGTACCAAGAACATCAGACCACCTGCAAACACATTGATGAGGAAATTAAATGCAAGTAAATAACTAACTCTTTAACAGCGAGAGAAACTACAAATCTTCAGAAAGAGACTATTTGAAACTACAAAATAGACATCACGTAGAGTGTTGCTGAAACAATAAATTATACTATAGAAATTGAGTTGAAATATTACGTTACAGCTTTTTCAGATGCACCGACATCAAGAATCATAGAACTCCCAGACTCTGATATTTCAGAATCCGCATCCATAGATTCCCCACTATCCAAAGGCCATGAAACATCACCATTGCGTCGACACTTGAAGAGCCTCATCACAGGGCGAAATACCAAAAAAGCGACCTGACATGGGATTAGAACACAAGTCTGGGTTTCAAATTGCAGAATTGTGATCACAAAAAGGCGGCACTAAAAGCTAAAGATGTAGACCAGAAATACATAAGTTAAAGTCATGAAATCCATATTATTGAAGAGTGTAGGCAACACAAGGATAAAGAACAAGGAACTAAAGAAAGAAAGATCAAGAGACCTCTGGTTCAAGGTGGTATGTGTGAACAAGCTCATCAAGCGAAGGTACCAGCCGAGCATAAGCAGTAGCAGGACTGACAGCACTAGAAAGGAAGTCCACGTATTGGAGGAGAATTCCATGACATCTATCGAACTGTTCAGTGACCATCTTAATATATGGTGCATCCGCATTCACCACAACTCTGCATATCAAGTAGTTTACATTATAATAGAATAAATCCCAAACATTATGATTTCTTGACTAAATGAATAAGTGTCCAGTACACATACTCAGTTTAGAGATAGGAACATTGTCTGTAGTCAGATCAAAAAATGAAAAATCTACAATGTACATATGTTGTTCTTAGACACCGATTTTCTTTTCCATATATATTTATGTTTCCAGGTATATGATGTAGAATCGTAGGCATCCTGCCCCAGCAGGACTTGTATGCTTCCATGCAAACAATTAATGCAGACTTCCAAATATCAAACAATTTCGAGTGCTCAGATTTGTCAACTTACAGAGAACGATGCTGGGCGATAAGTAACAAAAGGGGGATAGCTAACTTTGGTTCATCATTTGGAAGTAAAGAATCTCGTAGACGGTTTGATGATTTGATAAGTGCCTGAAATAACAGGAAGATAAATCAGAAATGTTTAAGAACTATGATACTTCAAAATGATATCGGAGGTAAATAAACAAAGATAATTAATACTGATGCCACAACCACAACCACAAATGTTTTTATCTGTAAAGAGCCTAGCATCTAACTAAGTATAGAAGAGGTGTTAACAGAAAAGTATTTCTTACAAGACCAGGCATTCTAAATGAATGACTTCAAATAAAACAAATTTTCCACAGCCCGTCACATGTTTGTAAAACATCTATGCATGCAAATGCATATATAAGACACCCACGGGTGTTAGCATATACAGATGTTAATCAATTAGTTTCATTCAGATTACTGAAAATAAAGAATCCAATTTCGCTGACAACATCTGCAACTTTCTCTAACAGCAGTAAGCAATAAAGGCACATATGGTAAGGACTAATGCTTGGCTCTTTCAAGATTCAAGAAGTTTAATTTGAAAGTTTTGAGGATCTAAAACGACAAACCTTGTTGTTCCGCGTCATGCCAAAGGATGTTGCATGATAACGTAAAGTCTCACTTCCTGCCATAGCATCCAACTGATCTTCGGTAAGGTTCTCTGTGTATTGTACATTTGCCATCTGCTGGACCAGTTCCTACAACCATTACAAATTACAGTCAGCCCCCATTAGTCTGAAATAGTGGAATCATAAAAATTTGGAATAAAAGCCAAAAAGGGTACCTGGAGAAGAACAAGCTCAATCCCTTGGCCCCTCTTTAATTGGTTCACGAGATACTGGAAAAGACCCCTTAACTCCATTGATGGGTACTTCTTACACCTGGATAACATAATATTGTTAAAAAATTATACAAAAGATGGGAGTACAGCTTTTATACTTTCTGAATAATACTGTATGTGCATCTTGCAGTAAAAAAAAATCCTTTTCACCAAATTTCACCAAGTACGCACAATGGTTTTGAGCATTAGAATTGCAAGTTCACTCCTTACACAGCTTTTCATAAAAATAATACTACACTTTTCTATTCTATCCTTGGCAAACCTGAAATATGCCTGCTGTAAGCAGTCACATGAAGTAAAACATCCATAACAATCAACTATATCTCTAAAAGCGTACTGAAACTAGTTATAGCATGCATTAATGATTCAAAAGAATAACACATACAGGTGGCCCCAAAATGATGCCAAAGATTGAAGCCAGTCTGATAAATTAATCCCATCGTCTTTAAGTTTATCTCGTCCGCTTTGTGCCAGTCTCTCAATCACAACATATTCCAGGATATCATACTCAAGCTGTGAATCAGGAATAATTTAAAAAGCATCAGAGTGTGCATAATGGAGGCAGAAGCATCTCAAAAACAACAATAACAGACTGTCTCCAATGTACTAGAAGATCAAATAGAAAGAAATCATTGAAAACAAATGTTAGAATATTAGGAAGCATCTGAATGCATCCCAATTTACAATGACTTCTCCCTCCCTTGTTACCTACTTCAAAGGCTCGTCTATGAGAATCAACCAAACCAACAAATCCGTGTGTCCCACATATTAAAACTACCCCAGAATGAATGTGTTATATGTATCAGTAGAAAACCTACAAAGCCAAATCATAATCACTAGAAAGATTCTAGCTTTACTTTTCACTCTGAAAACAAGACACTGGCAAAAAGACCATCCGTCTATCTCATAAAATTACTCTTTTTCTAGAGAAAATGAACAGACCTGGGGAGAGTAAGGGCATAAGGTGAATAAAAGCATAGCATCCAAAAAGACCCACACAAAAAAAAAGGCATAACGGACCTGCGTCAAGTACTTGAAGGCATCCACAACAGGAGCAATCATATCTCTGTATGCTTCAATCTGTTGCAACATGAATCTGACAGTTAGACACGTCTGAACAATATAATTACAAAAATGAAGCAACGCACAGTTTGTGGTAGATTGACACCTGATTTACAATTGTTCGAAGCACTGTCATGGGATTGGCATGAGCTAGTTTTGCCACCATCCTTCCTAACTGCTTCAAATTTTCTTTTGCAAGCCGTTTCAGAATTCTTCTAGTATCCAACTGACATACGAAAATAGTATCCTGAGGATCTGAAGGATATATATTTCCTATTATATGGGAATAGTGGCCTAATAAGTCATCCTGCTTTACCTTTGCCACTTGCCTTGCTGCCAACAACAAAGGATTCTGCTCATCATCTTTTTCCCACTCACCATATAAGCGATAACGAGCCTAAATACAAAAATTAATCAGCAAGACTGACCATCACGTTTTAACCAAAAATAATTGGAACGAACAAACATAAGCAAATCAACCTCGGTAGACAAAAAAAGAAAAAGAAGCAAATCAACCTCATATGGAAGGAGACTCATCACTTCCCAAATCTCATGACCAACTGCTGGATTTGCCGGTACTAACTGTAACGATGGCAGAAGGCATGTTCCTAGAGCTTCTTCCACTCTCAATCTAACTTCTTTCAGGTGCACACGAGAAACTTCATATGCACTACCTTCTTGATTTGAAGACCCATCGCGAACAAGATCTAAGGCCGACAAGTAGTAAACCCTTAATACTCTACAAATCTGCCACCATGATAAATATATATCAGCTTCATTCTTCAATCTTTGGGATATAACATTCAGTTTTTTAAAGATGAGCTCACCTTCTGCAATAGTTGTGTATTGCGATACAGGTAGGGTCCAACAGTAACAAGCATCTGAAACAATTCTTTCGGAAGGTCCAGAGAAGTCCTATTAGCTGTTGTAGTAGCAGTTGGTGTGATCTTTTCTGTGCCCCCAGAAGAAGAATTTTGAAAACGTGTCTGACGTGCAATGCGATAAGCATGAGTAATTGACTTCTCTATAAGCCTGAAAACATCATTGGTGTCATCATAGATTAGTAGCCAGAGCTGCAGTATCTCTTCGCTAATAAATATAGCCGAAGATACAAAGGGATGAAGCCGTTATACATATGAGTACAAAATAGTCTGAGCTAAAATTTTACTCACTAACCTAAACAAGCCACTACAAATCTGATTGTGAGCCACTGGATTAAGAGGGGCAAGACGCTCGAACAAGATATTGGCATGACACCTGAGAAGAAGTAAGAGTTAAAGTCTTAGAAGAAAAAACCAAGAGCTTTCAACTCAGTGGAGCAGAAAGGGGATATGTAACTACTCCTCAGCTTTGTGTATAATTAATTAGAGCGGACGCAAATTTCTACGATAGTGTTGATCTGAAACGTGAACTCGGTAGAAGACACTAGTAACAGTCAAGAAATAAAAGGTGATGCAATAATCACAAAATTAACAATTGCATACAATCCAAGAACAAATCTCACGCTCATGAAGAATATAACTTAAAATTTTACAAGCACTGGTTCGTGTTCCTTAAACCAAATGGACTGCTTTTATGACAATGGATTTGTTAAGTAAAACAAAATTAACAGTATACATACCAGTCATCCACAGAGAGGAAACCATTAAGTAGGCCCAGAGTCTGATTATTTTCAAGCTCTGGTAGTCGCTCAGTAACAGCTTCAGTTTCCATGTCTAAAGCAGCAAAGAGATCTACTGTGACATCTCCTTGCTTTTCATCCTCCATAAGATCCTTCCCAGTAGCAGCAAGATTAATCTTTCCAATTTTATTGGCCTGTAGAAGAGGAGGGACTTGTAAAAATCATAACTCATAAATAAACATATGAACGTAAGGCCTCAAAAACAACAAATAATTGGATGGCTTCCAGGAAGATGGAAAATAGTTTAGTATGTAAGTAATTATTAAAGATTGCAAAGGCAAGATGAGCAGATTATCCAAGAGTAGAGGAAACAAGTTTGTTCATTTGTCCTAAGGGAAATAAAGGTTTGAACTCAGAAGAGACATGTAGACAACTTAAGCTAGGTCAGAACAAAACTATCTTAAAACATCTACAAGCATGCACCTATATGCATATTATGGACGAGCTCATATTTTGAATTGTACCTCTTCCACTCGCTTTGCAGATGAAGCATTATAATCCTCAAAAATTTCCTCGTCCTTAGGTAACAGATGTGCATATCTGGTCACAACAGTCGGATAAAACAGCATTAGAACATATGGTCCATATATATAGTATAGCTTCAGTTATCAGAGGCACATAGAAAATGCAGCAATCTGATAAGCATGGAATCAGTGCACTGCTAAAAAGTTAAATGATTCAAACCAGTTGAAGGAAAAGTACTCACATGCTGTCAAGATTGATAAAGTCTTCCTTTACTAGCAAGGCTGTAAGCTTATAAAGCCCAACTGGAACAGGGGTATTCACCTCTAATCTCTGATAGTATTGAAATTTAAATCCAAGAATTTGTGAAGCATGAGACTGCATATAAAAGAGAATTTTTTTAGCATCAAAAATAGTCTCTCAGGCTAAGCATTAGAATATGAGCATACGAGGAAAACATTCCAAACCTTGGGAAAGATAGGAATTAGATTGAGAAATGTGTCGTAATCTTGTTCAATTTCAAAGCAATCCAAAACCTATTCATCAATAACAAAGGGTACATTACTAACAGCGAAGGACATATCAATTCAATATGTGATATCAAACAAAAATGTGACAGAATGAACAATGAAAACTTACAATGTCGAAAACACGGTTTGGATCCAGGTCAAAATGCCCAATTAGTGACTGCAATGAATTATAAAGTTGAGAACAAGTAAATGGAATACATATACGATATATAATGTATTGGCCAAATCAAAACCTTAATAATTCCCATTGTTGCTGCTGATGTATTGTGCGAAGAACTTGCAGATCCCCGGCATAAAAGAGTGACCTGCACTCCACAGCAGAAACTATTGTATTAAGTTGGGGTATGAACAATCTGATTCAATCAAACTTCATAAATCAAAGGAAACTCTGCTGTGATAATATGTTTACTACTCTCCCTAGCTATAATATAATTAAACTAGAAGATATGCCTTCCAACTGGATAAGAGTGAAAAAAAAAATGGCCAAATCAGCCCTGTCGAAAAGACATCCTTTTCATTATTTCAGGAGCATTCCATAAAATGTTGTTCAGAGTGTCTAATAAGTAAAGAGCATGGAAACGAAATTGACAGAAAGAAAGACAAGAGATTAAAAAAAAGCTGGAGATCATCTATAACGAACCAATTTGGCATATCCCTCGCTTTCTTCACGGAGTAAGTTGAACTTTGTCTGCTGGTACAGAAGACGAGTGTTTAATCGCACCTGAGTAGCACCAACCAGAATTGTTATTTCTGAACAATGAATAGCAGTTACACTGGTAAAAAAGAAATTCTTTTATGTATTAATCTTCCGCAATAGCAACTCGCGCATAGTAACTATTACGTATATCAGACCACAGTGCAGCTACAATGATGACTAAACAAGATAATATCATCATATATTTCTACAGCAAACTGTATGTCACATTAACGCAAGTGTGAAGTACTCACCTCTTTCCCCTTCAAATCTTGGGCCTTTATCTTAACCATATCTGCTTCCCAGAGAAACTCTTCCTAAAAGGAAATAACCAAATCAATCAGCGCCTTCAGAAAAGTTAATTTCTTACTGATTAAGAAAGTAGAGAGGTTAGCTGGGGAATAAACTACTTAGAATGGGAATAACGTGATACATTTTAGGACCTGCACCCTCCTATCCTTACATCATAAAAACAAGGAAAAGAGGGCTATTCAGTGAGACCAGCTGGCTTCAGGAATAGGCTTCAGCCTTGAAGTTAAGTTCTATAACTAGCTTAGCAGCTACAATAACTAGACTTGTTCTTGCTACCGTTTCTATGATAGGGAGTAAGATTGCATAACGCAAATGCTATATATATGAGGGGTGCCAGTGAGGGAATTATAGAGAACTAAGTAAAAGTTAAGGGGGGATAAGAGGGTACTCTATTCAGAAACCTCTCAGTGCTGTATTTCTCGACTAAGTACTATCAATATAGGGATTCTCTTAGTATTACCCTGTTTATTGGGCATTTTCCTGATTATTCATTGACTGAACATAACATAATGCTTACCTCGCAGCGCTCCTGGAAAAGCCTTTGAGGGACTGTCTGTGATTCCACAAGCCATTTCGCCTACAAATGAAAAACAACTGATCAGCTGTGAGCATAGAAACCTTGAGGAGATGGTAAATGAGAACATAAGGTATCTTTTAAGGAAGCAGACTAAAGTATGCAATCTTCAAATACGAAATATGCAAAAAACTCAGACAATAATCACGTAAGTAGCTCTCTGAGTATGGATCAAGCATACAAGGAAGTTCAATAACAAACTGCACTAATAGAGAATCTAAGGCCATACGGGTAAAGCTTCAGCTCCTTAAGCTGAGGAACCTTTAACAATGAGGGACCTTTTGCAATCCGCCCAGAATGAATGGTTGAACCTTACAACACAGCTGATAGCTAAACACCACATGATCTAATTTATTCAACATACAATGCTATTGCATGATTGTTGTGGTCTCTAATCTCACGATTCACTTTCAAAGAGCTAGAAGCATTCAAAACTAACAAGTGGAAACAACAATTTAATTTTTAAAACGTAAAATAAATTGTAGTACTGACCAATTTGGTTAGGCGAGAGCGTTGATCTCCGGACATGGTAAGCTGCAAAACAAAACATAGCAAACAATCCAACCCTCAGTATCAATACCCTTGCACAATGAACTGTAAGCTAAAACAATGTCAAAACTGTTATTGGAAAAAACCTACGTCTTGAGCAATCTGAGTCACAACATCAGCAAAACAAGAAGCTAATTCTTCTCTGGATGGCTTATCCAAAAACTCCACACCGTCCAACACAGATTTACAGCTCTGAATTGGCAATTCGCCACGAACCTGATAATCCATCACGATGCACCCTTCAGGAACTCGAACAACATATAGGGGCAGTGATTGGATAGTACGAAGAGAAGTGTTGTATGTGTGTGTACCAAAATCCAACAGAGCTCGTAGAGGAAACGAAGCATCGGCACAGAGCTGGGCAGCTTGGTTCCATAGTTGCCATTCTTACCTTCACGAACAAACTCCTCCGTCACGTACTTACACTCCAGTAGCGGAAGAGACATCTTACACCCCCCTACTTTCTTGTGTGTGTATATCTTTCACTCTCCCCCTTTTTCGAAACCCTATATAAGATGAAGCAAATAGGGTTTAGACTGTTGGAAAATCCGATTGTAGAACAGAAAACAAGCATTTCGATAGCAAGAAGATGAGATGGGAAGGGAGAGGAACGAACAATTTTATCAGAGAAGAACAAAAGAGAAATTAGGGTTTTGGATCATTTGATTTGTTGACGACGATGACGGTGTTGTGTGATTTTGTTTGTAGAGGAAGAGGAGGAGGAGGGACTATTCTTTTCCGATTTTGTTTCCTGTCGTCTTTGTTTCAGCAAAAAGAAAATTAATGTTTTTTACAGTTTCAATACAAACCGGATCCGGTTTTGTCATAGGATGAAATTATCCTGGATGATGTTGTTTAATTGGGCTTGAAACTGTAACCGGCCTATGGGCTCATATGATTTCTGAGTCCACCACGATTTTTTCATGAATTTTAATTTTTTTTATATATGGATTTTTTTCTGCTGTGCGAATCACCGGATATAATTCTGGAAGTTGCAACCTTTAAACCAAAGAAAAAAAAATCATTTGTTGGATCCATGAAAATCATATAAATTGAATTATATTATATGTCAAATGATACATCAGTCAAATTAAAAAAAAATGACATCCTAACTTGAAAAACAAGGTAACCAGCAAGAAATATTCACAATCCGTAAACACTAAAAGCGAGAACTCAATCCAACAACCAAACATTTATCCTTCCAGCTAATTCTCTAATACACCTACCTCCCTTGTCCTGATCTGAATGTGCAGTCAAGCTCGGAAGGTCGTGATGGTATGCTCGTCAATGTATTAACTCCAAAAAATGACGAATCAAGGGAAATCTGAGGAAAAGGAGTGTCGTAATCGATTCCATAGACATCTTCTGAGTCTCTGCTTCGTTCTGCGGGTTTCCATTGCAAAACAAGTGAAACCAACACGTTGACCACGTGACTCATGTCAGGTCTCTGTTGCGGTTCCCTAGCGCTACATTGGTTGGCAAGCTCAGCTACTTTGTTGATGCTTCCAAGTGTTTCTTCGTTGACCTCAATTGTTTCGTCGATAGCCTTTGAGAATGAGTCTTTATTGATAAGCATTCTCCTGAACCAAGTAGCAAGATGTACTTCTTCCTCAGATCGCTTGTCATCAAGAGCTTTTCGACCCGTTAGTAGCTCCATGAGGATGACTCCAAAGCTATAGACATCAACCTTTGTGGTAACTCTTCCGGTCACTGCAATGTACATAGAGATTTCAATATTTATCTTTTATGAGTTTATAATAATAAACGTTCATAATAAGCATAATAAGCATAAAATGTATACCTGCATATTCTGGTGCAAGATAACCAAATGTTCCAGCAATCTTTGTCTCAATTGATTGGGCCCCTTCTGGTGCAAGCCGAACTAAACCAAAATCTGCAACTTTGGCATGCATATCGTCCCCAAGAAGAATATTAGATGGTTTGAGATCTCTGTGTATGAAACTTTGATGCGCTAAAGTATGCAAATACTCAACTCCTCTAGCCACATCCAAAGCAATAATCAACCGTCTAGCCCACTCGAGTGGCTTCAACCCTTCTTCTTGCCAATGAAAAATATGCCTACTCAATGTCCCTTGAGGCATGTACTGATAAACAAGAAGCCTCTCGTTTCCTTCTAAGCAATATCCATGAAGAACCACTAGATTGCGGTGTCGAACTCTAGTTAGAACAGCAATCTCTGATTTAAATTCATCTAAACCCTTTCCACTTATAATCGAAGACTCCATTCTCTTAACCGCAATCTTTGTTCCATCATGCAATTCTCCCTTGTAAACAATTCCGAAACCTCCTCTCCCAAGTATATTATTCTCGTTGAAATTATTTGTAGCATCCCTCAAAACATGTATTGAGATCACAATATTCCCACTTTCCCCCACATGAGCGTCACTACCACTGAATCCACTTTCACTTCCACCAACATACATATTCCCAATTGTAATCTTGAATGCATCTTGGTCACTAGATTGTTGTTGAGGATGCATCTTATGATATTGCTTCTTTTTCTTGACCAAAAAGAAAATAGCAAATCCGATAAGAAGTAAACCCAATACAATACCAATAACAGAACCAATAATTTTCCCTGCATTGCTAGATGCTTTCTTGCCGCCATCCCCGGAAGAAAAACCAGAAGGGCAGCCCTTTCCTATGTCAGGATTCCCACCCGTGTTTACATTAATAGTTGTGTTAACACCCGAAACTTTATCACCACACAACTGATTATTGGAAACATCTAGAGTTTTCAAGTTACTCAACTTAGTGAGCTCTTCTGGAATAGTACCGGTTAGGTTATTCTGAGAGAGATTGATCACCTGAAGAGATGTAAGATTTTGAAAACTTAAAGAGATATTCCCGGTGAGTCCCATGTTTTTGAAGTTGATAACAATGATGCTACCTCCCGCACATGTTATCCCTAACCATGGACTTTTACTACAAGGATCATTTCCTTTCCAGCTATTGGCAAATCTCACCGGGTAACCAAACGCTTCAGCGATTGAAAGCAACGTGTTAACACGGAGATCACAAAGAGTACCTGGAGTATCTAAGCAGAAACTATTGAGCCCAGAAATATCAATCTTAATGTTATCCTTGAAGCTTGGTGTTGGTCCTTGCAGCAAATTATTGCCTAATCCCACCTCAGAAAGAGATGCCAACCCAGTAAGTGAGGACGGTACAATACCGGTAAGCTGGTTGTCCCTAATATTAAGAACTTTCAAGGAGACATGACCAGAGAAGTCCGGAATGGGACCAGAGAATTCGTTTCTATTCAATCGTACCTCGGTTAAATCAGTCATATTTTGCAGAACTGAAATGGACCCATTTAGCTTCTGGCCGTTGAGTATCAGAGTCTGAACCCGTGATTCGGAGAAACTCCTTGGAAGTTCACCTACAAGAGAGTTAGTAGATAGTTTCAGAGTGGTCAAACTAGGAAACGTTTGTCCCCAAAGCAAATCCGGAATCCTCCCAGAGAGGCTGCAGTTGACGGCGGAGAAATCTGCAAGTGCAGTCGCATACTTTAAACTCAGAGGGATCTGCCATGGACCAAAGGGATTATTGTCCAGAGACACATGCTGAAGAGAAGGCAAGCCAGTGAAGAAATCAGCGTCGATTGAAGTGAATCCATTGTCATGAAAATTAACAGTTTCCAAAGATTTCAAGCCAGCAAGACTAGGAATCTTCCCTATGATATTGTTGTTCATGACCTCGAAAACTGTCAAAGACGAGAGGCTTTTGAGATCAGTAGGTAACATTCCTGAGATTCCTTTATTCCCGATTTGAATCTTGGTGACCTGGTTGCTTCCATCGCAATCTACATCCGTCCAGTTACAAGGATTCGATCCTGACCAGCCTGGTGGAGAATTCAAGGAGTTTTTTAGAACATTCATGGCCGCCTCGTCAGGGCTAGATGATTGTCCGTACACATAGGCGATGAAACAGAGCAAAGAAAGCAAGATTCTCCAAAGTATCATCATCTTCATCAAATTACTTAACATAAAGCGTTGATACACAACGTGATTTGATTAAGGTTTAAGCTTTCAAAAGAAGGCATACACTCAAGAAAAAAAAAAAAAAAAAGAGAAGCTTTTTTGGGCGGAGATTTTTTTCTCCTTCCTCAATTGAATGGGAAAGAGAAAAACGAAACGGCAAATATTATTACTCTTTTTTGGAAATATAAAATTGACTTGTCAAGCGAGGGAAAGAAATGTTAAATCTACCTTTTTATTTCTGTATTATATTTCCCATTTTTCTGTTTTTGTTTATTTTTTACTTAATGAGATTTATTGTTTCCTTTTAAAATATATGCTAAATACGAAAAACAAATAAATCAAGAAAAGTGTATGTATTGTTCGTTGCAATCTGATTAGTCTATTTTATCAAAATTATGACTAGAAGATACAGTTTTGTACTTTGCAAAAAAGTATATATATTTCCATTGTAGCAAATATTTTGTCTATATATAATCAATGTAGCTATGCAGCCATATCTCCTACCAAAAATACAACCTATTAGCAGAGATTATAATTGTGATCGCCGACGGTTCCTAATTTTGAGCCCATGGAAAACAACCAAATCAAAAGGCCTATACACGTTACAACAACATGTATATAAAAAGCCCACCAGAACTGATCAATGGCCTGAGGAAAGTTACGTTAATGGCCTGACTTATATCAGGATCCAGTATGTGGCAAATGACAAATTCGCCAGTCGTGAACATGGATCTACTTCTAATAACCAAACAAAGGTCTTGTTGATTTAAAATAATCGGATGATTCATTAATATCCGTTTCGTTTGCTCTGGTTTTTTATAACTCTCATCTTAATTGCTCTGTTTTTTTCATTAGGTGGAGTTTGAAGTTGAGTACCCACAAGAATACATCATACGGTCACCATTCATACGTGACGGGGATTGAGTTCGTGACTTCATACGGTAGATATGAGAGGTTCGGTAAGTCGACCCAAAGCTACACGTACGTTGGAGCCGACGAGGGGACGTGGATCAACGCTTGTAGGCTTCCTTGGAAGATCCGATGCTATTGGATGATGAGCTCGTTTCTACTCTTCCGCTTCCAAAGATGAATCTTTCTATTAGTTTCCTCATTTGTTGAAGTATATACTATAATTTTTTATAAAAATGCATTTGCTTTTTTAACAGACTATTAGATTTATTACAATTGTTCTCCTCATGCTTTAGAAAGCAACACGAATTTGTAATGAACAAAAGTAACAAGATTAAAGGCATGTATGTGTTTCGCCCAATTATTTTTCTTTAGAGAACCCGACTACTTTGAAATTCGTCATCCATTACAATGTCGAAGACGTCAGTAAAGGCCTGTGCCAATCCTTACATTGAAAAATAGTGGGCGATTTTGTCATGTTGTTTATTTTAGGAAACAGATGGTTGTTATCACATTAGTATTGTCCATTGTTCAGATTTTATGTAGAGGCATGAAGTGCATTTGAAAAAAAAAAAAAAAAAAAAAGGAGCTGTGAGTTTAAAGGTTTGCTGATTTCATCATTGAATTTTTTTTTTTTTTGGCAGAATTTGTCTAAATTGTCCTAAATATAATGGACCGCGTAGAACTATGAATCAACAAATCTAATATTTAACTGATACTCACTAATTACTACTACGTTACGAAAGTGATTACAAACAAAATTTTAGCTCTAAGTTTTTTTGTAGTGGCACCCCACTGATATATTTCTTTCTTTCTTCAAGTTTATTCGACTGTTCAGCTTCTTATTGTATAAATATGTTCCCAAATTCTATTTGGTATGAAAAAAAAAAAAAAAAAAAAATCTTCAAAATATCAACGAGCAACATAGAAACGATGGAACAATCATTTAGTGAAATGTGATTCGAAAAGCAAATGAATCGAAGTAGGACCAAAGTCCCATAGACAAGTTGGCATGGAAAAGGAACAAAAGTGGGCACAGGTCATAAGCACTCAATGGATCAAGACAAATGAAAAAAATAAAATATGTGAAGACACCATTATCTCTTTGTCTTTTTTTGCCACGATCCCAAGATTGATTTTCCCTGAATTGAATTGTTTGTTCCCTCACACACACAATTACACAAACCCCCTCTTTGTATATAGAGAGATTCATAAGTTTCATACGATGGATAAAGATCCGTTGGTCACGTACGTACGTTATTTAGTTACTAGCAACAATCACAACATATATATCTGTTTGGTTTTGTAGTTTGTTAGCGATCAATGGCTATGACTAAATTTGGCTATTTTACAGTCGTTGGTTCAACTGTTGTTTTCGGTAACAAGATTTAGCGACTAACAAAACAAATGTACTTTTGGTGGATTGATTACGAACAACGTTATCACATCCATAAAACAAAAACTATAAAACCTTTGTTTTATTTTTTTTTACCGCACGAGTGATTAATTGGTAACAACAAATTAAACCACACAGTGCATCAGAAAAATGTTTTTAAAACTTTGCAAAAAAAAAAAAAAAAAAAAAAGTTTTGATAGAAATGAGACAAAGAAAGCAGAGACTTTAAAAAATCACATGTGATACTGATCAGAGGGAAAAAAACACAGCAAGAAATGTGTCCACATCCCTAAAGGAAAAAGGTAAAGCCGGGGGAATGAATGTTATGGGCTCCATGCAACATTTTATCAACCTTCAATTCGTTTTATATCTTAACGTTAAGTGTTCGAGTTAAATTATTGTTTAGTTCATGAAAATCTCCAAATTAAATGAAGAACTCTGTCGAGTGAGCTCAATTATTGAACAATATCATGTTTTTTTTTTCTAAACAATATAAATAGATTGAACTTTTAGAAAAAAAATCATAACTCTTCAACTACTAATAAAGTACCAAGATAAGATGTTGTAAAAGTTGATATCTAAATGTGCGTAAGATCATATTATTTTTCGACCACGACTCATCCCGGCTTAAGAGATCTTCTTGAATACTCCACTTTATTATGTTATAAGTTTATGAAATATATATATTATTATTCCATCTTTCCAAATGGGTTATGTTCTAAGAGCGTGGAGACGTTCGTTATCAATCAACTAAACCAAATATACTTAAACCCATTTCAATCTCGAAGAACAAAAAAACTTGGGGGTATGGTCTTGTATATCACCTGCACAACTGCCTGCACACACAAGTTGACAGGGCCGTAAATTAATTATTCGTTACGGGCTCTCTTTAAAATATTACTTTTGGAGAAAACCATATACAGATGCTAAAGACTATACAGTAGTCTTTCCCATTATTGATGGTTCAACTACGGTCCAAAGTGACTTGTTGATCCATTCTTTGTAACAATTACGAAATTTTTTAATTTTTAAAAGTTTTGAAAACTTCAAAGGTTTTGTTTAACTTTTAAAAGTGATTACGACAAAATTTTCCTAAAGCTACTCCTTTAACAAATGAATTAAAAGTTTTGCCTAGCCTATAGCAGCACATCACAATGAACGCATAATACTAGAACACTACTTTCTAAGACGTGCATACCAACGCTTTACAAAATACGAACACTGTTGTAAAATAATAGTACAAAATATATACACGTACTTCAGTTAAATTGATTAAAAAGATATAGAATTATTATTATTCTGTTGTTTACATGATTAACTTAGGAGAAAAAAGTACTACCTGGCTAAGTGCCCCTAGAGAAAAATCGTTGAAGAATTGGAAAGAAAAAAACAGAGGTCTACGTCTAACTGGCAGACACTTTTATTCCCCCCATGTGTTTCCACCAGACACCATCTCCCATCTCTCCAACATTTGCGTTTCCACATTTGTTTAAACATAACTCTCTCTCTCTCTCTCTATCTATCTCATTCCTTGAGTACCTCTTATTCTTATGCTCTTCTTCACCAATCCTATCTCTTCTCTGTCTTTATATTTTTCCTTACATCTGAATTGACCCATTTTTGGTATACACAAGAAGTACCATTTGTTAGATTCTTCTTCTTCCTCACTCATAGTTTTTCAAGTCAACTACTTCAGTTTCTGTCGGCTGTCTCTTCCTAGATCTCAACTAATCTCCTACTCTCGTAAGCACAGTACTTCCAAACCTCTCTGTCTCTCTGATCTTTGATTTTTGTTTTAGTATCCTTAATTGCTGTCTTGGATCCTGTCTCTCTCTCTCTTCTAATTAATCTCAAAAGCTTTATTTTGATTGGTCTTCTTTAAGCTTCGAACTTAACTGATTCTTGTCCGAATACAAGAACTTTGTTTTTGAGGCTTTGAACTAAGTGGTTACTCTGTTTTAAGACTTTACCTACCGTCTCTTCTTTGTACAATTCTTAGATTCATAGATTGTTGTCTTTTACAATCTGCTTTTGACTTTAAAATAATTTCAGGTTAATAACAGAAGTTTCAATTAAATGACTGAATCTGATGATGCCTCGCGAGAACAAGCCAGAGGAGGAGAAACCTCGTCAAATCAAGAATCGAACCCTGTCTCTCTCGATCTCAAGCTCAACGACAGTTTCACGGACGACATAAAGGGCGCAAAGTCGGAAGCAAACCCGAGAGTCTTCTCTTGCAACTACTGCAGACGCAAGTTCTATAGCTCTCAGGCTCTTGGAGGTCACCAGAACGCTCACAAGCGTGAACGAACCATGGCCAAACGAGCAATGCACATGGGAAGAATGTTTGGTCACCATCACAGGCCTTACACATACACTTCTTCTTCACTCGGGATGCAAGCTCACTCAGGTCTACTTCACCACACTTTATCCCAGCCTCAGCCTCTTGTTTCTAGGTTTCATCACCAAGGGTATTTTGGAAACAGCGTGCCATTGTTCTTTGACTATGACGATGGCGGTAGCGACTTCTTCTGGCCAGGGAGCTTCCGTCAGGTCGTTGAGGAAGCTGAGGCTCCGGTGATGGTGGCTGTTACAGAGTCAGGCTTTGATCTGAACTCGGTTGCGGCAAATGGAGGTGTAGATAATAATAATAATAATAATAGCTCAAAGCCAGATCTTACCTTAAGACTCTAATTAAGGATTAAGGCAGTTTATGACCTATCTTGTTCTTTTTCTATCGTTAGGCATATAGCAGAAGATAAGTTGGAGACAGTTGATAGAAGATTGATGAAAAACTATGTTGTTATATTAAATGAGGTTGTTCATTACATTATTGTTTCATTCATACGAGCTTTTCCACACCAGTCAAATCATCTAGGAGTTAGTGAAAAGAAACTAATTAAGAGGATGTTCAGTTGAAAAAAATTAGGTATGATATGGTAGTTGATGTACTTATTATGAGATTATGAAGAGTCTCTTTAAACTAATTTTAAAGTCGTCTCCGAATTGAGACAACTCTACATGAAGATCAGACTGATTATAAACGGTTGCATGAGCTAGCTATTAGTTTGTGTTTTATGTATCACCGTACTCTATTTGCATTCTTGCAGATGAACCGTTGAAAAAAGAGAACACGTATTATGAACAACTTATCCTATGCTACGGAACTACATTTCATGATATATCACGAATCTAGATATTTTTTGAAAAACATCAAACCGTAAACTTTACAAGATTTCTAAAGATAGCGATGTCGAAAAGAAGGTTTGATCCTTAAGACGGTAATTGTGCCGAGATTTATGGAGAGATTAGGGACGAAGTTGATTGGTATTACAAAACAGTACTTATTTGTGTTTAATAAATACAAGTGATCAACATATAGTGTCTATATTATTATTTTTGTCATTACATACCCAATTGCTTATTTAAATATATAAATTGATTATTTTGACTTTGGAATGATAATAATTCTAAAGTTGTGATTATGATGTTATAACAATTCAAATGACAGAAATTCAATGATCATACAAAATGTGTTTATCCATTATCCACTTGTTATTTTTATTTATACACATCAAAGAGAGAAGCGGTCGATATTGGGAGAGCAGTACTTACGCATGACACAAAAATATATCAAATATTAATTAAATTGCTATCCAATTTATAATTATGGATTTACATAAAACTGAGATCATTTTTAGGAAAATTTCCAGATTTAGTTGATCAAGAATCCAAAATTAGCTAGCGATTAAGAGAATCATCCGCTTCCTATAGAGAATCATCACACAAATACGGATATCTCTCGCAATTCGATTCTCTTTTCTTTTTTTCTCATTTTTGTTTGATTTTGGGGAAAAACAAACAAACAAAACACACAATGTTCAACAAAGGAGCTGGTTCATCATCAACCAATGGCGGCATCGGAGCAGACTCACCATACCTCCAAAAAGCACGTTCGGGCAAAACAGAGATCAGAGAACTCGAAGCGGTCTTCAAAAAATTCGACGTGAACGGAGACGGAAAGATCTCTTCAAAGGAGCTAGGTGCAATAATGAAGAGCCTAGGTCACGAGGTACCTGAAGAAGAGTTGGAGAAAGCCATTACCGAGATAGACCGTAAAGGTGACGGCTACATAAACTTCGAGGAGTTCGTTGAGCTGAACACAAAAGGTATGGATCAGAACGATGTCTTGGAGAATCTTAAAGATGCCTTCTCCGTTTACGATATCGACGGGAATGGTTCCATCTCCGCTGAGGAGCTGCATGAGGTTTTGAGGAGTCTTGGTGATGAGTGCTCTATCGCTGAGTGTAAGAAGATGATTGGTGGTGTTGATAAGGATGGTGATGGTACGATTGATTTTGAGGAGTTTAAGATTATGATGACTATGGGATCTAGACGTGATAACGTCATGGGTGGTGGTGCTCAGAGGTAGAGTTTTTAATTAACGTCTCTCACGCTGCCGAGCTCGTTTCTTTGTTCCTTTTCTTCGTCTCCTTCATTGTTTATTTCCACCATTGTTTTCAATCTCTGTTGTTTTTGTTTGTTTCTTTTCTTCTTTGGGATTTGTGATTCCCTTTTTAATCTAACGTTATTTTTTTCTTTCTAACCCATTTTTTCGTGTGTTATATATATTCAGTTCTGATTTAGAACTGAATAATTTGAATGCATATACAGTAAGATTTATGTGAATAAATAATAATGAGAAGTCTCAATTCTTCTCTATATGAAAGGATGTTTTTTCTTTTTCTTTCACATATGTCTATTGCATTTGTTCAAATGCTGGGTTGTGGGTTTTGCATTTACATTTGAAAACTGAAAATTACTGATTTTGATTTTTGAACTTGCAACATTTGTATAGAAACCCTTTCATTTTCTTGTTTGAAGTTTATACAAATGTTTTGAGTATTTGGAGCAAAAAAAAGCCATTTTATTTGCAGCTCATAAAATTTGTGTTGTAATAATGCAGACCAATCCAACAAAAACAAAATGAATGCAGAACAACTGAAAACTGTATTTATGGAAAAATATGCATGGTTGGTAACAGATTGTTTTCCGTTGAATTACTAAAACGACTCCGTACGTCTTTTAACGAATTATTTAGTTTCATCCCTCACAACTATTTTAGATGTAAAATTTTAAAATCAACGTTAATTTTTTATAGCCATATAGGCATATAGAATTTTTTTGAACATAGCGAAAAAAACAAAAAATGCAAACACACACCTTAATCTTTAATTTTAATTTTTGTTAACTATATCTATTTTGTAGAAAATAAAAATCCTATTGGTGCCGGATAACAAAGTAACATGCCCATTAGTTAGTCGTAAAAAAAAAAGTAACAAGCCCATTAGCGTTAAAACGAATTTGAAAATACCCAGCCATCTAACCCGACCCGAAACTAATCCCGGTCCGGATCTTCATCCTGGAGAGTGGAGAGCAACACTGAACCGGGTCTGCTTTGTTCGAAGCATGGCCGCCAATTCGAAAATGGCGATAGCTTCTCTGGCAGCTCAAATTCGCCCCTTCACATGTTTGGCCGCGTCTCAGCCGTCACGTTTGGCTCCTCATCCACCGGACCTCGTCCGTTGGATCAAGAGAGAAGGCGGCTTCGTCCACCACGCCGTTAAGCTCTCTCAGGAGACTCAATTTGGTATCGGCCTCATTTCCACCGAGCAAATCCCTCAAGGCACCAACCTAATCTCTCTTCCTCCTCACATTCCCTTACGCTTCGAATCAGATGATGCGTCATCGTCGTCGTCCTCTCTCCTCACTGCTTTGGCTCGTCGAGTTCCCGGTAAGTGCTCCTCCCTTCTTATATGATCTCCCTGTTGTTCAATGCGATTACTGGAAATTGCATCTCGAGAACTTTGATTTTAGATTAGAGATTTGTCTGAAGCTTACATTTTGGTGCTACTTCGTCTTGAATCTCAAGCTTAGCTTTATAGGATTCTTCTGTAGAACTAAGTTTCCAAAATTTGGTTGATTTCGTAAGAGTTACTGATTTCCAGAAATGTTGGGGAAATTTGGCAGAAGAACTGTGGGCAATGAAACTTGGATTGAGATTGCTGCAAGAAAGAGCCAATGGTGATTCTTTCTGGTGGCCATACATCAGCAATCTCCCGGAAACTTATACTGTTCCCATATTCTTTCCCGGAGAAGATATCAAGAACTTGCAATACGCCCCTCTTCTCTACCAGGTTAGATAGAGACCGTTGGACCTAGTCTAGGTGACTTCCATTCTTTAGCCTTCTATCAGATGATGCAGATTTGTTGTCTTCTTTGGAACCAGGTCAATAAAAGATGCCGGTTTCTTCTTGAGTTTGAGCAAGAGATTAGACGTACTCTTGAAGATGTTGAGGTTAGTGATCATCCTTTCAGCGGTCAAGATGTAAATGCATCCGCCCTCGGATGGACCATGTCAGCTGTTTCAACTAGAGCGTTTCGGTTACATGGTAATAAAAAGCTTCAAGGTGGATCTTCTGATGATGTCCCAATGATGCTTCCTCTGATAGATATGTGCAACCACAGCTTTAAACCAAATGTCCGAATCATTCAAGAACAGAACGGAGCTGACTCAAATGCCTTAGTTAAGGTTTGCGTTTTAGATCTCTGGTTATATAGTGGCTTTTGTTTAACTGAATGTAAATGATGTTTTTCTTCTGTTGTGCATCAGGTTGTTGCAGAGACTGAAATCAAAGAAAACGATCCATTGCTACTCAATTATGGTTGCCTTAGTAACGATTTTTTCCTTTTGGACTACGGATTTGTGATTGAAGCAAATCCATATGACACCATTGAGCTCAAATACGACGAACAGCTTATGGACGCTGCAAGCATGGCGGCTGGTGTTTCTTCCCCAAAGTTTTCTTCACCTGCTCCATGGCAACGTCAGCTGCTTTCCAAGTTAAATTTGGCCGGAGAAATTCCAAATCTGAAGGTCTTCAAACCGTCATTCTAACTAACTTGATGTATATTAAGTAGCCGTTACTTCCTAAAAGAAGAATCAAAGGATGGAGCTTAACCATCCTCTAATATTTTTCTTCTTATACTAGGTAACCATAGGAGGCCCAGAGCCAGTAGAGGGACGACTATTGGCAGCCATAAGGATACTGCTTTGTGGTGAATTGGTGGAAGTTGAGAAGCATGACTTAGACACTCTCAAATCTTTGTCCTTCACTGCCCCTCTTGGAATTGCAAACGAGATTGCTGTCTTTCGCACCGTTATTGCCCTCTGTGTGATTGCATTGAGCCACTTTCCGACAAAGATAATGGAAGATGAGGCTATAATCAAACAAGGTGTTTCAGCCACAGCAGAATTGAGTATCAAGTACCGAATCCAGAAGAAGTCAGTGATCATAGATGTCATGAAAGACCTCACGAGAAGGGTTAAGCTGCTATCGTCTATGGAGACACCAACTGCTGCATAAGAACCATCCTGTAAGTTCTTTAAGCTTGGCTTGTTTCAAAAGTCAACTTCAAAGATGAATCTGTTTAAGGTTATTCATTCTAAAAAACATATAGCAATTGAGATTTCTCTAAGAACTAGCTGGTTTACCCCTCAAGATTAGATTACATGAATCTATGAACTAGATAAGGTAGTTTGGATGAGAGGCAAAATATATGTCGTTTCAGGATATTAAACAGGAGACTCATCATATTCACCAAAGATATTTACATTGAAAGATAAAGAGAAAATCTAATCACAAAGGATCACCTATCTCTATCTCTCGCTCGCTCTCTATCTCTCTTTGTTATCAATTCCCAACGGGGATGGGTCTTTCTCTCTCTCCTAATCCCAGGGGAGAACGGGAACGCTGTGGACTCACGATCTCACGACGCACCCTTGGCATCTCAGGCTGCCTCAGAGACGGGTGTTGTATCTTCTCAAACTCTCTTTTGATCTTCACGACTTGGCTATGGATAGGAGGAACACTCTCATGCCTATCATCTCCATGATTGGCCTTATTGTCCATCACAAAGCGGTAGTGAAGCCGGAAGAGTTCGTCTTATGATGTTCTTATGATGTTTGCGTTTTCTATTCACGCGGGAGGCGTGTTTATAATTATATAATCTTGAACCAAAGTTTGTGTGAGAAAAGTGGACACGAGTTGTTGATGAAGTAGAAAGGGAAGTTAGGTTGGTGGGCAACGCCAAATTAGTCTCTTACACATATCTCTCTCTTTGTGTGTTACTAGTAAAAATGATAATTAAGAATTTGTAATGGGGAGGTATCTAAAAAGCAAAAGAAGAGTCGTATCATTCTTCCTTGTAAACAGCATGAAAAAGAGGGTCGGTGTTAGGTGAATTTGTGGTTACGTGTCGGCAACAAAGCTTAGACACTTGTGATGATTTACTGGTACGCAATTCTTTCTTTATCCCCAAGACCATGACTCTTCAAAGATTTATCTGACCTTCTTATCTCTGAGGTGCCAAAGTTTAGAAGCTAAACAAATTGAATTGAGGGATAGAGCCGTTTGTAAAAGTTGAAAGAGACTAGAAACTACTTTCTCCGCATGAGTTTGCTTTGGTTTGACGGGAGAAGACTAATGTGGGACTTATTGAACTCGTTGGTCAACTTTAGATGATTCTAATTGGGATTTACTCTTAGGACAATCCTATCTGTTTTTGTATACCATCGAAATCATTTTCAAATTGATATCTAGAAAAGCAAAAACAATGACCGTAGGAGATTATAACAGCATCCAAGGTTGGGAGTGTCAAATTTGGACAGAACTTCAAATCAAAGTAAGAAAGAAAAAAACTCTGATAACTTCAGAACTCAGATCAAATCCCACGCTCAATAGGGGACCCCATAGAGAAGAGTCCATCAAACTCAGATGTGATAGACATAGACACACACACACACAAACTCCACGTGGATCTTTGTTTTGTTCTTTCCCATGTAGAAAATCGCAGCCGTTCAATTTACGGTCAAACATACGATTTTTGATACGGCGGCGGGTCTTATCAGTTTCCTTCTTTGCTTCGAGGATTTGCCTTAGACCGGAAAATAAACCATTCCATGTTTTGTGTTTTCCATTTCCATTGTTACACTCAAATGATCAAAATAAACAAAGATCTTCAAATTTCTTTCACTATACATAAAATTGATGCACTACTTCATTATATTATGTACGAAAAAGAAGAGTAGAAAGCAAGACTTGCTCAATTGTCTTGCTCTAGAATTCTTAAAATTATTTGTTCTTGCTCTGCCAAAAAATAATGTTGAGTATTATTAGATTTTCCCAAATGACGACAAAAAATAAATTCCAAATGTGTGTATCTATCTATATAGATATAGAGCTATCAATAAGGTAGCTTTATAACATAGGGGACAAGTTGTTCAGAAGAGGTCTGAAGTAACTCTCAGTTCAACAGTTTACTGTTTTTTTGTGTTTTTTTTTTAATGGCTTCCACAGTTTATTTGTAGTACAACCGGCAACGGTCTCCAATATAAATCAAATGATGGTAATTAATCAACGGTGGAGAAAAGAAAAATTATGAGCCTTCTTTTTGAAACATGCATGTTTGGCCCTTAACTATATATGAAGTTAAAGGAGGCTAAAGATCATGTGAAAGCAATTATGAATGTACGTACATACGTGCGTGAATTGGTATAGATTTAGGTTATATAATTTAGATATTGTGTACGAATAAGAGGGGACCAAAATCTAACCAAATCTGTGCTTTCGATATTCACATCTTTCTAGCAAACTAAAAGTCTAAAACCCTTATTGTAAGATTATGATCGAGAACCAAACCTAAAGAAGAGATCGATAAGTCATCCTGCTTCTTCTTTGAGCCTCGTTTGATAAAAGCTGACAGAAAGTTTGCAATTTCACCATGTATATTTCACCTATTCAGAGATGTTAGCTATACATATCTAAACTTGTACGTATTTTACTATTTTTATTTGAGATGTTAATTATAAGCTACTATCATTTACATGTGCCCATGATTTGCGTTGCTACAAACATTAATGTTCCATATATAATGTCTACAGTAGTTTCGGGTCTAATTATTAGCGATCAATATCACATGATATGTATAACATGATCGCGTTCGTGTGAAAAAGAAAAGTCAAACACATAAAATATAGTGTTAGATGTATATATAAAGTCATAAAAGAGAGTGAGGCATTGTGCAGAGATAAAACCCACGCGTTTAGAAGAGAGGCGACAATTCTGGTATCAACTTTAATGTCGTACCCATTGCATGTAACCTATATCTCCGTAGCTTTGCCCCTTCGTTTTTATTTGCCTTCCATTTTCTTCTTTTTACTTCTAGACATTTCTTCAACTCAGACCTTAGTTATCATATTTCATTTCATCTATAAATGTTAACGAACTAATGATATCGAGAACTATGGACCGCTATGTTTCCCGTCAAGCTCACATTTACATTTTCTCAAGAGATGTGTTTCTGTGACACAAAATATCAAATCATTTATTATTATAAAAATAAATAATAAGATCTAAAATGTCGTATTACATTAGTAATTTTTTTTTAAGCTACAGTATGATAATTCTATCGAAAAAAAAGAAACTACAGTATGATAATTAATACTTATCATTTTTTATTTTTAAAATTTGAAACAGACGGGAAGCATGCATGTTGATCAAAAATAGAAATATACGGTTCCTTTTTAACAGCTTCTCAATCTGACAAATTGACCGTCCATGTTCGTATAAACCGCCGAGAGTATATATATATATATATATATCAGTTAGTCTCATTTCGACGAACTACAAAACTAAAACAGATGATTTAGTCTACCTTCTTGAATCACCAAACTATAAGGCTGAAAATTATCGTTTTCTAAGCATTCCCACACAAAAAAAATGTGCTCTCGATGCCTGTAGTGAGACCTATGCATATGGACATATGGTATATATTTCCACAAAGAATTCACAAATCTCTCTATGTCCACCCTCTTAATTTCTAAACATAATTAATTTTACCAGCGTTTTGTTGAGATAACATAGTTTTTTTTTTTTGGGTCAAAAGATAACAGAGTTTATATGTGCTTAATTAAGTGTTAGTAACCCTTTATCAGAAAAGAACAATGCTTTTTTTTTCGAGCTTCATAATTTTTCATGAAACAGCCTAAATGGCAACAAAAAAATAAAACATTTACATGCAATTAGAAATTATTGTCGTTATAAAAATACAGGAAAATATTGAGACATGCCTATGATAGATGGCGAGAATTACGTGATAGTAGTACAAAAAAAAATTACGTACGTGACAATTGCATGCAAGCCTTATTATGTTTAGGGTTTGAATTACTGAAGAGGTGATATGCCATTACGTTAATCGGTTTAAGAAAATCTACCGATATTAATTGATAAAGATTGTGGAAGAGATTTATGCTGACTTATTAGATGTAAAAACGTAATTAAATTAAATGACAAAAAAAAAGAAGAAAAAGAAATGAAATTGGTGGTTCAGATTAATTTCCGTAAACACAAAGGGTCATTAGTCACAATCGAGCAACAGTAGGGAAACCCTAAAGAGGCTACACCATGAAGAAAGAGCCCTAGTTGAGACAAATCCACGTGACTTTGGTTTTACACATAAATATAGAAAAGCAAAACCCTAAATAAGCAAATCGACCATAATCTCGTAAAAAGAACAGACAAAACACAACCTCATGTAGAAGGAACAATTTCTGAGCGCCGCCAGTGTTATTAATTCAGAATCATAATAATTTCACGATTCTCAATTCTCTCCTTTCAACTCCCAACATCATAATTTTTCTTTCCCATCCACAAACTACTGTGTACATCATTTTTTTAAACTATTTGTATTTTATTATTCTGACTAGCTAGAACTAATACTTGTTGTTCCCAAAAATACTGATAATTTTTTTGAAAAATACATACAAATTGTATATTGAAATTACTAAGAGCGGATACGGAGAATGTTTTTAAAATTAAAGTGCTGGTTTAGTGTCCCAATAGGATTAGTTTCAAGCATTAACACTTATTGCTAAAGAAAAAAAAAGTTGAGAAAACTCATGTCTTTCACTAGAAACAAAAGAATAAATCGAAAGGGTATAAATTCACATTATCGAGAGAGCTTCAAACTCTGACAGTAAGAAAGAAAGGTTCAAGGGTTATAATAATAAAAATGGTAAACAATAATTATGACTTTATGGTATTGTTACTCATCAAAAAGACATGCAACTTATTTTTACTCTGCTTTTATGTAAGTTCGAACGTGGAACATGAACTTCGTTAAAGGTACTTTTGCTTTCTGCATCTCTGATTGAGTCACATAAGTCAATAGAGATGTACGTCTCATTTGTATTTTATTTATTTTTGGTCAGGTAATTCTCTTTTAATAAAAAACAAATAAATGTGATTTTTTGTTCTATAAATACATAATCTGCTACCATCACATTCAGGTGCCTCAAAACCCTAAAAGAATCACTGAATAATAATAATAAGGATAAATACTTCATAGCTAAAAGAGATAACTCAGTCAGGTCAACAATGGAAGAAGCAATCATGAGACTCGAAGGTGCCGAACACAGAGAAGCCAACAACAATTCTCTAAAGAGAAAGCCATCAAGATCACCGTCCTCCACCGCTCCTAGCTCTCCCGGAGGAGTAACCACCTCAAAACCTGCCGCTGGAACCGGCGCATCCGGTGGCTCCACCATAAGGTACCGAGGCGTGAGGCGTAGGCCATGGGGTCGTTACGCTGCTGAAATACGCGATCCATTGTCTAAGGAGAGACGATGGCTCGGAACATTTGACACGGCGGAGGAAGCAGCGTGTGCATACGACTGCGCCGCTCGAGCCATGCGTGGTCTCAAAGCTCGAACCAACTTCGTCTACCCAATGCCTTCTCTTGACTCATACCACCACCGTATTTTCTCGCCTCCTCCGATGAATATGTTCCTTCTACGCGACGTTTTAAACGCTCAGTCTCTTTCTCCGTTCAACACCTTTGCTTACCCGCCTTGTAATCTCTCTAACGCAAACGACGCCGTTCACGAGTCCTTCACTAACGTTAACGATGTCTCCGAGGATCTCTCGCCTAAAGCTAAGAGGTCAAGTACCGCTGACAACGAGAGCCTGATCTCTATCTTCGAACCAGAACCAGCGGGGTCTGGCCTTCTTCAAGAAGTTGTTGAAAGCTTCTTACCAAAACCTAGCTCTCATCATGCTTCTACATTTCCAAAGTGCAACCAACCTTCCGTTGGTGTTTTCCCGACTATGCCGGAGACAGGTTTTCAGACAGATCTTGGTTTACCCAACGTCCATGTCGAAGGAAACGGATTTGGTGAGGTGAAATATCACGGAGAGTTGGGTTGGGCTGATCATGAGAGTGGCTTTGATTCAGCTACGATGCAGTACAATGGAAATGTTGGAATGCTTTATCAGTATTGCTTTCATGATTATTAGGACATTATTGTCGTTGTTGTGTTCTTACGTGCTTAATTAGTACCAATTCACTGTTTTTTTAGGGTTATGAGAAATTAGGTTATGGTATCTAAAGTCAAACCCTTGGTCTTTTGTTTTTTCGTCTAGTTGTATGATCAGTTTATCTCTCAAGAAAGAATGTTTTAGCAAAGGACAATAACTTTTATCTGAATATGAGCGACGTTAATTAATGGTGTATAGTAAAAATAACGAAAATAAATAGTCTAGGGGATGAAGACAATTCCAAAAGGACAAAAAGAGATCTTCAAGAAAAAATAGCTTTTTTCTAATAAGTTGACTTCAGAATGCATAAAGACAGCCTTTGTCCTCTTTGCTTTTTCTCCTTTGCCTTTTCCTTTCATATCACTGGAAGCACATAACTATAATTTAAGACACGCTTGGTTGTCGGTAAACTATCGCAAGTCCTAGAGGTTCGATCAAGATTCAAAAGTTGGAGTGTTTTAATAATACCATAAAAAAACTCAATAACCTATATTTGTGCACTTAATCTTGCATCGTTATTGCCTGTTTTGGTGATATATCGAATGCATGTGATTTTCTTAATTTTGCATCATTATTGCCTGTTTTAGTGATATATCGGATGCATGTGATTTTCTATTTTTCTAGGGGTACTCTTCACAAATATCCATGGATCTTCTACATATTGTAATGTTAGTTGATTTGATATGGAGGAGCGATGTTACGACTGTCTTTGGTTTAAGATAATCACATCAATCGTTACATGATGAAGAAGAATCTGAATAAATAAATAAATAAATTGAATTTTCTTCTAATATATATTTTCAATTTCATGTAAAGTACTAAGTATGTATCTTAAAATTAATAAGTTATCAATATTCAATCAAAATAAAATCACAAAATTCATTTGAATAAAATTTTTTGTTGCTAATATAATTATACACATACATATTTTTTTATTTACCAAATATAAATTGAAAAGATAATATGCAATTATCTTTGAAAATATTTTTGAAAGTTGCATGGCACATATAAAAGAGGTCAGTATATAGAAATGATATCTCTAAACAACATTTATATAAGAGTATAATAATAGTGAATCACTATTACTTAAGGACCGATGTCGCTTTTGGGGTTAGGAGTAGTTGAAAGTTACGTTGAAACATTATGAAAAGTTGGAGGATATACAGTTGGTTATTGATGGACTCCATCATCATTCCCGTGATGATCATACAAAGAGAAAAATATTTGTTCAAAGCCTTGAAGCTTCTTCATATATTAAATTGATCATATACACATGCAGAAAGGTATAACCTCTTCACATATTCATCTTTGATTCCTCTTCTTCTCTTTCCTATTCAAATTATGAACGACAAAGGAATCATGGAGACTGAGGCTTCCATTGGGGGGATGGTCACTGGCGGGCTGTCCCGGCAGACCAGCATCACCAAGACTAACTGCATTTGCTCACCAACCACTCACCCGGGGTCATTCAGGTGCAAGCTTCACCGGAGTCCTTCGCTGCAGCGTACCAAAAGTGTTGAGACTAACATACTTCAAAACCTTATGGCCAAGCCAGATGATCCTAGCACCGGAAATGAAGCAGCTAAGTAGTCAGTAGGAAGCTTAGGATTTGTTTTTAAGCTTTAACGCATTATGCTAGTGACCAAACAAAGTAGTATAACCCTATAATTAAACTCTCTTTGTGTCTATAGTCTTGCAGTTTATAGTTTTTTTTTTTTTTTATTATTATGTGGAAGAGTTTCTATCATTTGAAGTGTATGTCAAACATTTACATTTACTTTTTCAATAAATTTATTTATAAATTCTCCCGACTTATCGATTTTGGTTTAATATTTCAAATGTTAAGTGTTGTTGGGAAATGATTTTCTTATACTTGTTGCCTCAAGATCTTGGCCTTTAAGGTGTTTCAAAGGGCGTCAATGATCAGATTAACTTTTAGGTAGTACGTCACAAGTAGAGATCTAAAATAGACAAATAGTGCTACAATCAATATTGTCATCTTTCAAAAGATTGATTACTGAAAAGAACAACAGTGGAAACGATTGCAACTTTGTAAGTCGTTCCCAAATTATTTGAAGGTTTCTACTTTCTAGGTTCTAGGCTCCCCATTCACAGATTCTCTCCCCTATTATATGGGCCGGGCCGGGACGGGCCATGCCAAAGCTAGTTGACACAACTTTCATTACCTTTTGACAAAGCAACAAAGACAAATCTATAAGAGAACCGACGAATAGAAAACCACGTTTTTCCTACGTTCTCCATTAAAGTTGCACATTCAATGATAACATTATTATTAAAGGCATCTAATTCGATCATAATAGTGTGACGAATAACCAACAGTAACTACCATATACTGTTTCGTTGGCATATACGACCTTAGAAAATTTATAAACCGTTGCCCCCACTTCAAGGATTCCCAAGTTGTTGAAGTTTTCGACCAATCAATCTTTGTTATCTATTGTGTTAAAGCTAATCTCTCACACGCTATGTTTCGTATTAGATCCTTACATATATATCATTAGCCCAAATCTTTAGACATGTGCATATAGAATATATTAAAATCAGCCAAACATCGAGGGGTGCATTTCTATATTTGCTCGGATAAGACATAAAGGAAAAATAAGGGAATCGGATTCACGGCCATCGTTTATGTTGACTTCAGCTTCATCACATCTCTTATATAAAAGATATCTTACGATAGTTTTCTAAAGATATAGCTAACAAAACAACAACACTCGAAACACAAATAGAGCTAAAAGGTTCTAGTTTTTAAGGATGGTACTAGGAAACTCCTCCAATCACAAATCTCATCATCATCATCATAATCATCATCACCGGGACTCGATGAAGGAGTTTCGAGCTGTCATTGCAGCCGAAGAACCGATTCAGGGCTTCGAGTATGCTGATATGAGGAGGTCGAAGAGCGAGAAGATGGGCACAAGAGAGGTTGCAAAAGCAGAGGATGTTGACAAAGAAGCAGAGGAGTTCATCAAGTTTGAGCATACGAAGTTCAGTAAGTGGATGACTAAGAGTGCCTAGTTTATATGCAGGTAAAGAAATAAGAAATAATAAGTGACAAACCGTATTCTATAAAGATTGTATTAAATGATATTTGTGTGTTCTTCTTCTTTTTGTTTTTATTTTTGTTTTGCAACAAAATGGGTGCTGTTGTTACCTTTGTCTACAAAGGTGCATTGAAATAAAGACTTTTATGTACTTATAAATGTTTAGTCCCAACACAAAAGTTCTCTTCCAATAACATGCAAAAATCTAGTTTGAGCTTCGAATGGTAACTACACAAACCATAATATACTACAAGATATAGTCTAGGTATCACATTTAAATGCAAGATTGTCACACTAATCATGAATACATGAAATAAAGTGCAAGAATATATAAAATATAATTCTTTCTACAAGAGCTTAAGAGTTTGAACATTATATCTCATTAATATTAGACAAATGAAGAAACCCCTTTTATAAACCAAGAAAAGGGGAAAACACACAACACACACACACACACACACAAATGGCACATACAACAATTAAAGTCTTGTTTATTATGAAAAAACCCCTTTTTCAAACCAAGAAAAAAAGGGGAAAAAACATAAACACCAAAAAGGGAAAAACAGAGGATAGAGTTTTGTATTTTGTTTTCCTATAAAATGTAACCAAACCATAAAAAAGAGTAAAACAAAGACTCGCACCACTAGAGAATAGACCTGCAAAGAGGACATGTGGTGTGGTTATTACCAAACCATTTGTCAAGACAAGCTCTGTGGAAGAAATGCTTGCAAGAAACCAACTCACTCACTTCCTCTTCCTCTTCAAACCCACAAAGACACACACAACACTCTACTACTTTCTCTTCACCTTCTTCTTCCTCTTCTTCTACCTCTCCTTCTCCTCTGTTCTCACACAGAGACTTGAACTGTGTTATTGAGATTCTTCTACTCAAGAAATCCTCTTCGGGCACATCTTCATCTAATTCCATGGAGGCTTCGCTCTCGGATACCACAATCTGAAAAACAGACCTCACCATGTTCTTCAAGAGAGTGACTGAAACAACCGTGTTCATCACAAGAAGTGGTAGCACTCCTTCTGACGCTGTCGGAAACTGCGAAAGACCCATTCTTGTAAGTGATGTCTTCTTATGTAGATTATATCCTACAGAGATGAGAACTCTTTTGAAAGTTTTTGAGACTTTTTGAAAAAGAAAAAGAAATCTTTAGAAGAAGAGAAATAGAGAGGAAGTATAGCCGCCACTCATGTTTCCGATGGGCGATTGGGTTTTTGTATTTTAACCAGCGGTGGTCTAAACACGTGTCAACACGATAGAGGCTATGCTTAGAGACTCAATCCCTCTCAAGTCTCCACAACTTGATCGTGGTGGACTCTTCGTATTTTCAATAAGGTAGCTTCTTCCTTTTATAACGGAGAAAAAAAGAACATAAAATAAATGAAAAAAACTCTGTTTTTGTATGTTTCTGTGGTCTGTTTGTTTGTTGATCTTCTGACACGTATTGTGATAAGCCAACCAGATAGTGCGTTGTGGAGAGCTCCTTGTTCTCCCGAGGTCGACTCCTAATCGACACGTGGAGACTTCATCTCTCACGATCGCAAGCATGTAATTCGTACGGACGTGCTGACACGGCAGTCATCTTAACATAAAAAGTTGACAAATCCTTGCAGAGTCCACACATGTTCTGTTTCAGAACCTCACGATCTCTTCGTGTGATTGAGACCATGGATTGTTATTGACAACTCTCTTTTCTATATTATTCAGTTTAAGGAGATGGGGTAATTATCTATATATAACCTGTAGAGAGATGTATGTATATGTAAATGTTGAGATACAAATAGTACTAATTAGTATGTATGGCAACCTCAGAAGTATCTCATGGCTACAACAACTACTAATATGGTAAGGTCCTATGGAGAGGTGGTTGAATTGGATGGGCTTTCAACTTGTTATAACGATTTGAAGTAATCCTTCTCTGCGTTTTCAACTCTTTTCTCGAACAATTTCCATTCCAGTTGACATCTATCCCTCACCTGCAAACACAGAAATTTTAAAAAGATTGCTCCATTGGTTGCTTTCTCGTCAAGGTATCTAGAAACCTAAGACATCCCTAGGTATTTGTTATAGAGTGCAAGCTCTTCTTTTTCAGACAAGGCAAATACAAAACCAAGATTTCTTACCCCTTGCCATGGGGCTTTCCCGTTATCTGCTTTTCCCTGGATTCATATTGGCAAGAAAAAGAGAAAGAATGAGATTTTAATTGTTTTTTTTCTTAGAGAGGAGAAAGTAAAGAAGTTGGTTTAACCTCATTGCCAAGGGAAGGTATAAATTGATGAACGATCCACTGAGAGTCTACTATTCCTATCTTCTCATATGCAGGCTCCTTCATTTCCAAATATAAAAGTGAGAGCATCATCATCAATCGATCAAACATGCAGGTACGTTTATATGAAACATTTGAATATTTTGTGTACCTACCTCAACACATCTTCTGAGTGCAAAATCAAGACCCCAACCATGAACCAAATCATTCTGTTTTCAGTTCACAATAAGGTTTAAGTTAGAATTTGATTGGGAAAGGGATAAAGAAATTCTGCATATAGTGGAATAAGACAAGAGATAATAAAGTTTAATTGTGACCTGGATCATATGCCACACGCAGCGCCACGCAGCTCTTGAGAAGACAGGAGCCATGATCTCCACGAATCTGTGGTTTTATGAAAGACACAAAAGTTGAGCTAAATATGTGGACATCTAAAACTTGAGTTTGATAGAGAGATTATTATAACATACGCAGCACATGGAGGCCGGGGAGGATTAGAGCACCAATCTAGTTTTTCATCTGTTTCTTCCCTGATAAAGATTCAAGTCATATACATAACAGTATTGTAAGATAATTAAAGCCATCTAGAGAGGAAGTTATGAGTTTGATATATACTTATGGACTTCACTATGTTCTCTTCTTTTGGTGATCTGCCAATTAAACCCTGTCTCTGGGTCCAAACCAGGCTGTGAAATCTCAAGGCCATGCTTCTTCACCATTTTTATGTATCTGCAACAACAAACATATTTTTTTATTGGCTCAGTAAAATGGAAGTGAGAAAGTAAAAGAAACTCACTCTTCTGCGTTGAAGTGATCGACTCCAAGATCTTCATCCCATATGAATATATAATCGTATCGTGCTACAATGTCCGGGTGCAAGAATCTCTTTGCATACCACCTTAAAGTTTATAATATGGGAGTCAAGAAAGTCACATAGCAAGAGAAAGAAGAGAGGCTTAAGCAAAGATATTGATACCATTTCGTCTGCTTTTTGACACTTATGTGTATTGCAGTCTTAGACCACTCAAACTCATCATTCCACTCACTTGTTCTCCCATCGTAATGAAACAGAACAATTGTAAAGTTGTCTGAAAACTGGTTTTTGAGTAGACAATACATAATGAGTTTTACTATCAACCAAGCAAAAAAGAGAAAAAAAAGAAAGGGCATCACACAAACCTTGTTAACACATGCATCTATATTGTGTCTCTGATTATAACCCACTGTAAATGTTGCTAGATATCTCGGTTCTTTCTTCAAATCCTGAGAAAGCAGAGAAAAGAAACTTGAAGCTAGTGTCACTGATCACACATGAAAGATATGGTAATATCCAAGAATGAGGACAAACCTCATCAGGGCTCCCCCACAATCTGCGCAAGTACAAGTCTGACTCGGATGCAACAATACCGGGTGGTAATCTTTCAGCGCCTCGAGGATTTGAAGGCACCCATATCTGAACCAAAAACATTGTTTATAAGCTTTGGTTTTATTCTTGAAACATTAAAAGAAAAACATGTGTAAGTTCCAACATAAAAACATGCCTTTGAGTTATCATTGACTGTGGGAGGAGTTGCAATATCTGAATTCCTATGTGAGATATCAATGGAATGCAGAAGGTTTCTGGGGAGACTCGTCTACAAACACAATAAAAAGTGTTATGCAACAAATGGATTATAAATCTAAGAAAGAGAAGAAGTTGTTTGAAGAGAAAACAAGAAGAACCTCAGTGATCCATAAAGATGGAAAAGATAGTCCAAGAATAATGCCAAAAGCTATAGCAAACAAAGCAGTTGTAAGAAGCTTCACGCTATCGTCTGATCTCCTACTACTACTACTACAAGTTGGGCTGTGATAACAAACAACAATCACATTACCATCGATCTGATGTAGAAGAGAGAGCACAGTAAGATAAAAGGGGCTTTTCTTACCTGCGTGACAAGATTCCCATACTTAGGTTTTGATTACAACTTACAAGCAACAAATGTCATCAACACCATCTTCAATCACTCCTGTGTTATATTGATAAAACAAACTGCATATCACTTGAGCTATACAGGTTAAAAAAAACAAAACACGAATGATCTAATCAAAAGACTTTAGATGCTTTATCATCACCTAGATTAACAATACAATACTACATTCACGTGTCATCAGCAATGTTGATTAGTATACACGACAAAGCACGAAGGTGGTGATAGCAAAAACAGAACAATTAAAAAAAAGACATGACATTACAACGCAAAATTTGAGACGACGAGCAACGCGTTTTGATCAAATAAGTGATATTGTTTTACTTGAAGATCCTAATTCCTCCGGCGATCTCCAGTATTCCAGAGCAGACGACGTGTGGAACTGAAAGCTGTTCTGGTGATTAAAAAAAAAAAAAACTTAGATTTTTTTAATGATATGATTAGAGGAGTGATTACTGATTAGCCACATGGAAATTGGAAGCCAAAACGGAGAGTTTTATAGCCTTCACATATATAGAATTTTTATCAATTATTTTTTTGGGTTACTTATTACTCATATGGAAAAATATATTATTTAGTCATGATGACTCCTCACCCACCCAAGAAGATGAAGATCAACAAAGTTACGTATAACTCCTTTGATGGGTTTAATTTACAATTAACGTGGTTGAACGTTTCAAAAGTTTTAATACACTGTAGAAATAATATCATCCTATTTTTGGAAACTGTATATATCACATTTAACCTTTTTTGAAACGAAATCACTATTTTTGTGCATATGTATTTATTACAATATTTGTTACATTTTACAAATGTATATAGCAACTTATCTACCATTCTGCAATTTTTTAATGCTTTCCTGTTATACATGGTCATTTGGAGAAAATAAAAGGTGCAGAAATGGGCGACAAAAAAAAAAAAAAAAGGTGCAGAAATGAGTAAATAAAAATTGATATCTATTAATGTATTGTTTACTAATAGTATATTATTATTATTATTATCAATTCTTTATGGTATAAGATTTCTATAAGATTAGCACTCTTGAATTTATGATAAATAACTTTTTTCAAAATTGAATTGTTGGTTCGGACAAAAGTAAATACGATTTCAAGTTATGAAGTAACGTATAGCCAGGAAATTGAGAAGCATAAGTTGTGGCCTTGTATTAGATTGGATAATTATATTTTATGTTTTAACCTTTGGTGGCTCATCTTTAAAATAGGTGTATTTGCAATATATGATGTACATTTTAGCTTTACTGAATACGTCTTTGAGGTTCAAGAAGGCTACAACTACAAGTACTTGGATGCGAACTTGCAAAAACGTCCAAACCTTATAACTTTGAGCCAAGAGATTCATCATCTGATCCATAGCACTTCTAAGTTTTTTGAGCCAAAAGGGATGGTAAGTTTCATATTTTATTGATCATATTGGGTGTGGAGAACACCCAACTCTTCGCCAAGCCCCCAAAGTAAGCTCTTTTTCAAACATTACAACATGAAAACATGTTAAAAGCTTTTTGAAAAACATTTTTCAGATGGTATATACATAAAAAACAAAAAGAAATACAGAGAGTATATGGTATTTGAATAGGGTACCGGTTTTCTCATAGTAGAGGTTCAGCGAGTTCCATCTCATTCGCGCTCTCTTGTCCTGACTCAATTCTTCGTCCTCCCACAAAATCAATCCCGAGAAGTTGCCATGGCCAACACGCATATCTAGCTCTGTTTGATGTATTCATATCTCGATGGGTTTCTAATTCTTCAACTTTACGGTTTAGCTCTTGGATTCTTTCCCTCAACTTAGTCGCCCTATTGTCTGCGAGTCTCAGAGATCTCTCTGCTGCATCCCTTGCACCCATGGCTGCTGCAGCTGTCTCTTCCTTAAACTTTAGTTTCTTCTCTGATTCTATGATAGCTTGCTTTGCCTCTTCAAGTTCTTCTTTTAGCACAGACAGCTGAGCAAACAAAGCCAATAAGAGTTAAGACTGTCATTCCTTAGGCATACCTATAAATAGAACAGAGTACTTTGATAGGATCCAAAGAACTTCTTTACGCACTCTACCAAGAACAACACATCATAAAGAGACTTAATTAGTAGGAGAATCTCTACTCAGCCCTATTCCTAATACCCAGAGCAAATCCTGAATACACCAACTATCTCCTAGATTTCCTTTTAGCTCTCAAGCTAACTGACTCAAGTATAGTTACTGAGCTTGTCAACATAGCTATTATCCACACTACAAACCTCCTAGGGTACTAACAATGCTCCTGCACTAGACCACACCAGGACTAACCACACACCTGTGATGTGAAGTCTTGTTCAACAGCTCCACCAGCAGCAGCCTCCTGCTCGGCTGCTACTTTCCATCTTGCTATTTCTTCTTCAGCAGCAGCAATGTCAGTCATAAGCCCTTCAACCTATTATCCAAGGAACCAAAAGTTAAACAAACTCTTGAGACATATTGTATATACTTCGTAGCAAAAGCCAAATGATCCACAAAACAATCAGCTTTCACAGCAATAGCAAGCAAAAATTCACTCACATTTTCATTCGCTATCCTCTCTTTTTCTTTAAGTTCTTCAATTTGGCGCATTCTCTGGTTAAGCTCCTTCGTTTGAGTGTCCAATTGTTTCCTCAGAGCGTTAGTCTCTTCCCTGGTTGATACACACAAATAGAAGTGGTCCACGTAAGAGACACCAAGAAAAGCAAACAAAAGGATCGCTGTGAAAAGCAAACTACATTGGACAACAAGGAGTATCACATTTTAAAAAATGCATTAAAACAGTCACTTCCATGGAGATTTATTGAACATCAAGTACGATGCCTCAAGAACATTAGGTTCCCAATAAAAAGCTGCTCGAATACATAATGATTCTGCCACATCTTTCCTAGGTCACACGAATCAATGAGGTAAAACTAAGCATTTACTTTCTAGCGAATCCAAGTAAACTCCACTATCAAAGTTATTAGATATAAAGGAAGGATTATGCTTTAAAGAGCTTACCTTGCCTCCTCCAACAAGTGCTGCAGTTCAACGATCTCAAGTTGAGATGCCTTGACAATATTTTCCAATGTGCTGGCCTGCATTCCAATATAGAGACATCATAAGGTGCCCGCACAAATGAAATTCATCAAAACATAATCGGCATAAAGGAACACACACCAGGGAAAATATTTCATTCTCCTCCGTACTATGATCATCGGTACTACCACTACGAGAGTCCTGAACCTTTCCATCCTTTAAGAGTTTACTGAATTTGGAATCAATACCAACATTCCTCAAACCATTCTCTGCAGCCTGGAACAATTCTCTTTTTTGGGATGGCTGCTCCACGGTCATCCTTTTGGACAAAGCGCTCCTCAGTAAAGTACCAATATGTTCCTTCTCCTTAACTAATAGACCCACGGTTTCATTCAAATTCTTTAGTTCATGGCTATTCTCTTCCACCAAACTCTGTGCTTTCCCAGAAACCACTTTGGTCAGTTCGAAGATGGATTCCATACCTGCTAAAGAAGCTCGAATGTTCTCCTCCATCTCTGTCTCTTGAGGCATAAAGAAAGACTCAGACAAATCTGACTGTTCGGAACTATTTCCATCAACTATCCTTACAGCCTCGTAAAGCTGGTCATGGATCCTTGATACAAGATTCAGCTGATCCATCAACAAAGGACGCTGAGCTACCATCTTCAGTTCCATAGTCTTCAACTTCCCATCATACTCATCAACCAACTGTTTCAGTTCCAGAACTTCCCCTTCCAGCACACTTACCTTCTCTAAACTACCTTTCTCAAGTTCAGTAATCCTCTTGTCTTTCTCACTCACACCCCTCTCTAAATCATCAATAATTGAAGCCTTCTCTGCAACCTCTAATCGTAAATTACTGATAGCAGACTCCAACTGAGAAACTTCAATGGCTATCTCATAATTCCGCTGGTCCATCTGCTCCCTAGCTTCATTTCTCGACTTTGCAGTAGTATCAATCTGCCTAACGAGCTCCTCCACGATTTCATTAGTACGCTTAATAACTCCATACGCCACAGAAGCAAGACCAGTGTATTTCTGAGACTTGGGAAGACCCCCATTTGAAAAATTCTTAAAGCTGTTTACTTTACCAGATATCTTCTCAATCCCAGAAACCAACATATGCGACGAATTCTCAATCTCTGCTTTTAAACCATCTCTAGATCTCACAGCCTCATCAAGTTTCTTCGACATCTCATCCTGCTGCTTAATCAATTCATCCTTACCTTTATTCACATTCTCCAGCTCCTTTGTTAAACTCTCCTTCTCCTTCAAGACTTCATCTCGTTCTCGCTTAGACTCGTCACGCTTCTTAATTGCCTCGTGGGCAAGAGCCTTTAACCGATTGAATGACACCTGAAGCTCCGATTTCGAGCTCTCAGCAGCTTCTCGAGCTTTCTTCTCACGATCAAGCTCCGCGATTAGCTCCGTTATCCTCTCTTCCGATGAATCTTCCCGCGGCGGATCCTTTAAAACAACAGGCGCTGGTTCATCGGACTCAACATCGCTGAGGACAGCATCGGTGTCCTCATCGGTTCCGTTAGCCATCTCACCACCGTCGATCAGTGAAGACGATTTTGGCTTCTCTCCGATCTAGTTTTTGCTAATTGCAACAGTGGCGTGCAAGGAATTGGCGCAATTGCTTCACCAAAGAGGCAAACTTGGGAAAATGGAAGATCGAAATAAGCGTTTGCTACCAAACAGCCGTCTCCGATCGCAGGATAAAGATTTCCGGTAAGGGTATTAACTATTTAAAAGTAGGTGAAACAAAGAGCCGATCTTCTACGGCGGAGGAACTTCAAATACCACGACGGAGAAGACAGAAGAAAAAAGCAATTCTCGGCGTAGAGTTGGGTTGGTTTACTTATTTTTCAATTTCTTTTTGCTTTTTATTAAAAGATTTGGTAGGCTAGTTTTGTAAGGCCCAACTATGTCTTAAGCCCGTTTCATTCTATACTTTTTATCAATTTCTATAAAAATATTACAATTTACATATCACAGAAAAGATAGCAAGTATTATAGATGACATCAAATCTAAAATCTTATCTACATAGTTAAGGTTTAAGTTAATTAAGATCTTTATTAGTTAAAAGATTTGTTTAGGCCAGTAAACGGATAAATCATACCCGATAATATAGCTAACCGAACCTATTTCTCCAATCAAATTCCAATTTCAAAATGGAATAATAAAAAGAAACTAAAATATCCTGACTTGTAATTCTCTTATATACATTCACAAAGAAATCAATCATTCATTCAGCAGATTCAGCGTACGCAGACAGAACCGATTCATTAAGAAGGTAAACATAAATTGCACATTAAGATTTACTGATCAGTCTTCTCTCCAAGTTCACTTTTTCTACGATCTGAATTGATTACAAAGTTGGAACCTTTCACTACAGTTCCGACCGACGCTTCAGTTTCCTAGAAAAAATCGATTCTTTGATGAATTTTATATGTTTTCTAGCTTGTTAATGTAATCAAAAACAAGGAATAGAAGAAGATACTTGATCAGATCGATAATGCTCCAGCAAAAATTAATATAATTTTGGTTTTGCAGGGAAGTTTAAGTCAATCTGTGATGGGAAGTAGCAGTTCAAAACGCTCGAGCAAGAGAAGCAGTGGTAGATATCCTCAAAGTGCTTCTATATCTTCTTACGGGCACAATCCTCACCAAAACATCCCTCACTACACTCCTCAAGCTCCTGTTTCTTCATCTCTCAAAAAGTTTCCGCAGAAGAAGTATTCTCAGATCGGTGATTACTACCGTTCCATTGATGAGGTCCAGTTTCCATCATTGAATGTTTTTGGCTTTACGAGATTTTTGAGAGTTTTTGTGTTTGTTGATTCTGTTTATTGAATGTTCGTGGTTTATTATAGGTTACGGCTGCTCTTTCTCATGCTGGTTTGGAGTCATCGAATCTGATTGTTGGTATAGATGTCACTAAGAGCAATGAGTGGACAGGTGAAAGTTTGATTTTTTTTCTCTTCTTGATGTATGTTAAGCAATTGTTTGAAAATTTGAAGGGTTTTTGTGTAATGCTTTTTTGGTGGGTTTGATTTTGAATTCAGGAGCGAGATCTTTCAATAGGCAAAGCTTGCATTACATTGGAACAAGTCCAAACCCGTACCAGCAAGCGATTTCCATCATTGGAAAGACTTTATCTGTTTTTGATGAGGATAATTTGATCCCTTGTTATGGATTTGGAGATGGTAATAATTTTCTGCAAAGAAAAAAGACTTGTTAGTCTTGTATATCTTAAAGATAAATGTTTATTTAATTGTTTTTTTTTTGTGTTTGTATGTTTGATTCTTGCAGCTACAACACATGATCAGCATGTCTTCAGCTTCTTTCCGGATGATACATTCTGTAACGGCTTTGAAGAAGTCCTTTCACGTTATAGAGAGATTGTTCCTCAGCTGCGTCTTGCAGGTCGAGATTTAGAAACTCTATTTCCTGCTCGTGTGTGTTTAGTGTTCTTTTACATGATCTTTGGTTGCTCATGTCACAGGGCCAACTTCTTTTGCACCCATTATCGAAAGGGCCATGACAATTGTGGAAGAAAGTGGAGGGCAGTACCATGTTCTTCTCATAATTGCTGATGGACAGGTGAATAAATATTTTGGTTTTGCTACATTCATTATCCGACATTAATCGCATGATTAACTAGGTTTTGATGTTTATGAATGTCAGGTAACCAGAAGTGTTGATACAAATCAAGGCGGCCTCAGCTCCCAAGAACAAAAGACCATTGATGCGATTGTTAGAGCTAGGTACATATCTGATATCTCTCCTTACGTTTAGTCAAAATCAGATATATAATAACCTCTGTGCTCTAACTTATGGTGCAAATCGCAGTGCATATCCTTTATCGATAGTTCTGGTTGGTGTTGGAGATGGTCCTTGGGATACAATGAGACAGTTTGATGACAACATCCCCGCTCGTGCCTTTGATAATTTTCAGTTTGTGAACTTCACGGAGATTATGGCAAAGAACCTTGATCCTGGAAGAAAAGAAGCAGAATTTGCACTTTCCGCCTTGATGGAGATCCCGTCTCAGTATAAGGCCACCCTCGAGCTCGGCTTACTCGGGTTAATATCTTGATATTTTATTGACAGTATTACTGTAACTACTGCAACTACAAAACTCTTTATATAACCAGCAAATGCCCTTGTTTCCAAATTTGCAGACGAAGAACTGGAAAGTCTCCAAACAAGATTGCTCTTCCACCACCAATCAGTGCTAGTACTACTAATCCATTTCTAAACACCAGCTCGAAAACTTCCTGGTCAAACACTGTTGCCACTGCACCGCCTATTTCAGCTGATAGTAACGTGAGAGAGGTTTGTGTATAGGCCTTTAATCATAAAGAAACTGTGCAATAATCACTCATTTAACCAAATTTTTCAAATGAATTTCAGAATTGCCCTATCTGTCTGGTTAATGCAAAGAACATGGCATTCAACTGTGGCCATCAGACTTGCCATGAATGTGGACAAGACATTGATAAGTGTCCCATATGCCGCAGCACGATTGCAGTTCGCATCAAGCTCTATTGATGAATGGTACTTTTTTCATTAGATCATCGACCACAAGGTGAACGAAACCCATTATTTTTTCTCTAGGCTTCGCCATTGTTTCTAATCTCTATAGGAATAAACGATTTTTGTGGTTCTCCATTTATTCTTTCTGTATATAGTTTATTCTCAGTGCACTCGATTGAACACAAAGTGCAGTGATTAGCTTTCAGTATTATAAGCTTCAGAGCTTTTTTAATAATAGATTGTTTCCATGATAGCGTGAAAATATTTCATTTACATACAATTCGTGTTACTCATCTGTCCATTGGACCATTGAAGTAACTAGGGGTGGTTGTGAACATAAAATCCAAACTAAACAGTGAACAGAAACATATCTTTTTATACTGAAGCCAAGCCAACCACATTAGTTAACGTAATGTTTTAAGTTAAGCATATCCCACAAGCCACATCAGATTAAAGTACTATAGTAAACCGCAAAACATTGCATAACATCAAGTACTTACTACTACTATGTTATCTGTAACCGAAACGATGATTTTTCAAAGCAAATACCTTACCAGTTCCGGGGCTGGAGCGCGACAAGCATACCGTTCTTCATGTATAATGTAGTCGTGAGCTTGGGAACAATCTCCTGTCCTTGAACCACTTTGACTGAATATCTCATCAAAACTGTTGCAGCCACCATTTTCATCTGTGTATAGGCAAACTTCTTCCCAACACATAGCCTTGGACCTGCGTTGAACACAACGAACTTGAACTGATCGCCGCTCACGATTCGTCCTTCTTTAATCCATCTCTCTGGTTTGAAATCTTCCCAGTCTTTCCCCCAAATTGATTCTAATCTCCCCATCGAGTAAACAGAGTAGTGAATCCTAGCGCCTTTCTTCACCATTGTCCCATCGGGTAACACATCGTCTTCTAAAGCTTGTTTCATCTCCATTGGTACTGAAGGGTAAAGCCTCAGTGACTCTGTTAAAGCGGCTTGGAGATACACCATTTCCCTAAGCTCTTCAACCTCGAATTGATCTTTTGTTTCTTGTGTTGTACGTTTCCCTTGAATCTCCCTGATTTCGCTTAGGATTCTCTTCTCGACTTGGGGATGTTTTTGAACTAGCCAGAAAAACCACACGAGGGCTACTGATGTAGTGTCTCGACCCGCAATGATGAGACTTGTGCAGAACTCTCTGAAGTACTTGTCTGAAAAGTAGTTTCCTCTTGTGGTACCTTCTTCTTTCTCGTACTCTCTCTGCATAATGCGTGACAAGAGATCAGAGGAATCGTGTAAGTTTCTCAGTTTCCTCATCTTGTTCCTCCTCTCTCTGACTGTCTTGTTGGCAAATGCGTGGACGATTCTAACCGCTTTCTTTAGCTTTTTCTCATACCCAATTCCTAGAAACCTCATTGGCTTCCACACAAAAGGAGGTAACAGAAACCTTGCAAGTGTATACTCTGTGGCTTCTTCAAAAGCCTTAGCAAAGGGAATCTCCGGTAAATCAATCTCTAAAGATCCGGGATAAACCCCAAAGGCAGAGATACAGATGTTGTCGAAGGTGAAACGCAGGAGCACATCTTGTAGATCAAAGACTCTCTTAGAAGTAGACAACATCTCCAACAGCGGCACAAGCTTATGGTCCACCAGATCTCTCATCGTTGTAAACGTGTGTTCCAAGAAACGAGAAGAGTGCATCTCGGTTTTAGCCACGCGTCTCTCTTCCATCCAAAGCTCATTATCAGCATTGAAGATCCCATCTTCAAGAAGATCACGAAACCTCTCTCTATAAAACTCACCCTTTGGATAGTTCTTGAAATTGGTTTTGAGAATGTGCTCGATGTTTGCAGGATTTGCGGTCATGATTCCGTAAGCCCCACCGAACCAAATTCCCCTGTAATGAAACGTCCCACCAGCTCTAACCACGCCTCTGGTGCACCAACTTAACAGATCGTCTTTGTTTAAGGCTAACAGCGGTATGATTCCCAACACTGGCCACATTACTGGGCCACCTTTGCTCACTAACTTCTCACGCAAGTAACTAAGAAGAAAAAGCCCTACTAGAGCTAAAGCCACGTCCGATAACTTCAAGTGGGCGTATACCCATTCCACCGCAGAAATCAACATTATAATCTCCACTACGTTAGAGACTTTCGGTATTTAGTTAAGAAACACACAAAAGGTTAAGGCTTTTTTGCTGAGTTGCAAATGCAGAACTAAGATGGCAAGAGTTATAAATAACGAGAGTAATGAGATAGCAGAGTTCTTAAATGATCATACCAACTTCATTAGACCCTTAAAACTGTATTAACTATTCTCGGCTATATAGCTGAATGAGGAGGAATGATAGTTATAATAGTGGGGTTAGCTGTATAGTAGTTTACTGATTATGTAGCATATACAAAAATGTTAATGAAGTAATGAGTTTCAGAGCAATGTACACTTTGGCTGATTATATAAACTATCCTAATTTTAATCACTGAATTTTTAAATATATATTTGTTGCTGCGATTAACTCTACGGCCTTATAATTAGATATTTCTTCAAACATATATGGTTTCACATATGAATGGGATATTTTTCATTTTTGTTCAAAAACACTTATCTTAGAAATATAATCTATCTGGCAGGCTCTCTAACTCCCAACGACTTTAATCGTAGGTGGTGAACTAAGGATCGTCATCTCCAAACTTCATGGTTTAATCATTAATTATGGTCATTACTAAGTTTATAAAACATTAATCATGGTCCCCCTTCTTTACCTAGCTCTTACACATAGAGATAGCCTTTTTCTATGGAGTTTACTATGTATTGTTCTTGTAAGAAACATATATACTAATCTCTTCTTTCTTGTGTAGATGATTTTTTAGGTTTTTATTTTTTTCTAAAATAGATGATTTTCTCAAAAATCTATCCAAAATTAAATATTGTTTTATGGATTTTATCAGTTTATATTCTGCAGATTGTTTTTTTTATTGGTTGAATTGTGTTTAAGTAATATTAAATGATTTGTTTTAGAAATAAACAAAACTTAAATGTGTTCTTAATCTATGTGCATTTGATCAAAAGATCATTATATTCTAGAACGGAGAGAGTACTGTTTTATCGGGGAAAATGGAGTTTAATCAAATAAACATTGAACTTATTCGGGTAAACTATTTTTTTTAGAAGATTACATATATATATATATATATATATATCTATTAGAATATTGAAAATTCTTTGCAAGTAGAAATAAAGGATTAATGTGATAATGTCATATTGTCCATCAATCGTTTTCGTCTTTGATGCTGAGAAATTAACTTCTTACCAAACTCTCTTTCTTATAACTAACTTTAATTTAGGGTTCCTGTGGACTATATTATAGTATCTGTCTTCTTTTTCTATCCAATCGTTTGGATTAGTACTATTTTTAAAAGCATCTAATTATCCAAGTTTTGTAACCAAATCCAAAATGGTATTATGAGCTATGCCAAGTGGGCTTCCTCTGCCTATAGGTTGGACCAACCTATTTGTCACCATAATTTTGGCCATCGCTTTATTCCCACACAAGTAAAAGTAATGAACATCCAAATTTCATTTTGCAACTATATATATATTTTTAATAATGTGAAATTATTGTTAACCAATGAGTGGTTGAAATTTCAGATAATTTGGGACAGTCCCGAAAATATATATATATATATATATTTTTTTTTTGGTAGTAAAAAGGGAGTTAAACTCCCATTAGAAAGAAAAAAGAAAGAATTCAAATACAAACTCGACGCGGTATCGCAACTCCCCGGACATCATCAGACACCAGGACATCTACACAACTAGGGCTGGAGTCAAGCAAGTGATACCCCAGCTGGGTAGTAAACGCATAGTTAGCCAACCCATCAGCTAGACGATTAGACTCTCTATGCACGTGAACAATTCGGACTATCCAGTCCCTTGAAATCAAATCATGGCACATCCGTACAAGGAAAGACAGGGAATGAGTAGGACTGATCCCTGTCTTCAGAAAACCGACTACTATTTCAGAATGCACCTCCACCTCTATACGCTGAGCTCGCCTCTCCCATGCGATATATAAGACATAGTAAACTGCCCACAACTCCACCAAAGACGCCGAGCAAATCCCAATATGTAATGCAAACCCGACTAGCCAATCTCCCCATTCATTCCGAAAATATTTTATTAGTTACACTTTCCGCGGTTCTATAAACATTTATTGATTTAATGTACCATAATATTGTCAAAACGTATTTTTAATTGATTATTCTAATTATTATTATTATGATTATTTTTGATTATTCTAATTTGCCGACAGTCAATGCTCAAATTAAAACCTAAAAGGACGTATGCAAATATTTATACACTCAAATTGTGCATAAATGTAGTGTGAAAACGTAGGAAAAAAAAAACCTTGAACCTTATTATTGATTCTTTTGTTTTGTTAAACACTGTTACGTTGTAGAGCACTACTTATTAAACTTTGAGTTATGTGGTCGTGAATCGTGAGACAGTACAGACCATAAACCATAAATGAGGCCAGAATGATATCGTATTTCACTAATATTGTTTTGTATGTATGCACGTAACGTATTTGTAATCCATAGTTTAGACTTTACAAACAAAAAAATAAAATATCTATAGTTGTTTGGATATACGCTTTCTATATTTGTCATCTTCTATTTAAATTTATCTGCGACAATCGAGATGCACACACATAAATCCATATTTCAACAGTTATATTCGAACTTAGCCAATTTCTAAAGAATTTTTCGGTCTGATGAGGTCGTAATCGGAAACCCATCTTCTCCACTAAAACATATATAAGAAGCCAAAGTTTGGGCCACTCGATCTTGGATTGGAAGAGAATAAAATTTATAGATCGATGTAAAAGATTAATATTTGTGATTTATTTTTTTCTTTAAAGGAGTTTATCATCATGAGAAACGACTTTGTTTTTGTAATAAGACGAGCTCAAGTTGACAACTTGCATGTCTACTTTTAATTCTCACGGTCACGTACACGTACCAAGGTATGTGCCAACTTTGTCCACTTCACGCAAGATATGTCTACTCATTCCATTTCTTTGTAAAATTGTGTGATGGACAGTCTATTGTATGGATTTGTCTTGTCTGGAACATCACGAATCGTAAAAGGAATAATCAACAAAACAAGAAAAAGAAAAGAGAAAAAAAAACAGTAAAAGCAATAAAACACTATGATCGATTCGTTATCATGCAAATGGTCTAGTGAACTTGTATGTGGTGAAGCTAACTGAATTGGTGGCTGGCGCTGAAGCGTTACGGTTTGTTAATCAAACTTGGTCTAATAAACTTGTTTCATGGGAGAAGGTGATGGTGTAACGGGTTTCGGGCATGTGATCTATCATCTATCACATGAATGACGAAACCAAATATATTGTTCTTCACACTGTCCGATGTCTTAACAGTCCCTCTCTGTTTTAGCCTTTTCTTTTTCTTCTCTATAACTATTAAAGAAAAAGGTCCTTGCGTCAAACAGTCCTATATGTATAAACATTGTTTGCTGCAGACTATGATTATCTAAATATCATTAAGAAGCCCTGTAAAAAGATAGTTACACTAAGTTAATAAAATCACGGTATTGCATACCCAAATTAGTTATAATGGCGACGTCTCCTATTACTCAAACTCAAAAGAGTATTATTGATGGAGTTGGCAACGAGTTATTTTCGTTGTAATAAAAGTCAGCAACATGCATGTTAAACGAATCAATACTGTACTTGTTTGACCCGAACGATAATATTAATAAAGAAAAATTGTATGGTATCATGCAAATTTCTGTAAAACTATTTACAAGTTGCATTTAATGATCCGTCTTAATTTGTCCTTTTTCATTACTAATAATAAGTTGCCATTTTTTATTTGTTTGGTTGGCTTTTCCAAGTATTTAATTTTCTTCCTTTGAAAATTTTAAAGTTTGTACGTACTTTCTTATTTTAATCCCAATTTTGTAGTCAACCTATGAAAGAGATGTATGTTTCACTGTTCCAAAATAATAGTTTTGCTTTGTGTCCCAAATAATAGTTTTCCTTTGTGTATTTTCAACGAATTTGGATAAAACAGTCTGTAAGTAACGGTGCATTCAATAAGTTAGGATAAATCGTATGTTATTGTATATCATATGTTATCTGCTAAGCAATAAGAGTATACGAACGATGACATATATTGTATTAATACACTAATGAAACCGAGACATACATGCAGATTCAAAACGTTAGATTTTTCAATCATATATTGCTAACAATATATGTTAAAACGTTATTAAAGTAGAATGATCTCTAAAACTAGAGATAAAAAAAATACAACTAATAAAGTCTTGATAAATCTCACTCTGTTTTAACAAATACATCAAATGATATTTCTATAATTATATAAAGTTAAAAATAAAGGAAGTTTACGCTATCTGATCAAACCCTCACGGGCCATTTGACTTCTCGGTTTGGCGTATATCCCAAATCAATATATTTATCTCGACAAATCTCACTTTGGTTCATTGGACTTTTTGCATGCAGAATATTATAATGAGTCCAAACATAATTTAATCATACAGTACTTCGTCTGACAACCAATCACAACCCTATAAAGAATCTAACACAAATATAGAAGAAAAAATATAGTCGCAAATTTAAGAAACAACAACCCCATTAGATTTCCCCAGGTTTCATGGTGGCATAGACACATATCTTCATTTTCTACCCCCTGAAGTGAAGAACATGTGCACTTGTGTCAACTTGTCCATTTCTAATCCGTTGTATCTAATCTAACGATTAATTATCATGTTCTTTTATATTAACATTATTGATCACAACCTTGCAATTTATAAACACTCTTCTGGTACATATTTCAATAATTTCTAACAAATTTTTTTCTTTCAAATGACTGTTAAAAAACGCCAAATTGTTGTTTATAAACCAATAATTAAAAAAAACAAAATAATTAATTTATTGAACAAGATTCGTGTAAAATGAATTATCCGGTTTGGTGACGGAGACCTTCCAACATTTAATCTCTCCGTCAAGACTTCCACTGACTATCGAAACGACACCGTCCGACTCCGTTTCTTTAACCGCCGCTAACGACTTAACCGGTTTGGTATGACCAGAAAGAACCTCCAAACAACTATAACTAGAATCCGATCCGCGTCGCCAAATCCTAACCGTCCGATCAGCAGATCCACTCAGCAGCAAATCAGAGACATTGAACAAGCTCAGTATTGCTTTATCATGTCCCCTCAACGCACCTCTCACCGCCATGTAATCGCAAGTGTCCTCCCTCTCCCAAACCAAAATAGACCGGTCACACGAACCGGAAAACAAAACCGATCCGTCGTCGTTTAATGCCAAAGCGTTAACCGCCGATTTGTGCTTCTCCAAAGTCGCGACTAACGTGTGACGTTTCGAACCGGTCGGTTTGGTCCAAACCCGGATACGTCTATCCGCGGATCCGGTGTATACTGTGCCATTCGCAGAGACGGCGACAGCATTGACGGCGTCATCGTGAGCTTTGATGGACTCTTTGCAACGAAGATCAGAAGCTCTCCAAATCTTCAAAGTCTTATCCCAAGAGACGGAGTAAATGAACCCGTTGTTAACGGCGAGAGCTGTGACGGCGTCGGCATGTTCGATCCAGAGACGTTTTTTGTGACGGCGCACTTGAACGTAGTTTTTAGGGAGAGCAAAACGTCGTAAACGGTCGTTCAAAGTCGGAAGCGTCGTTAACTGCTTATAACCGCTTTTCGCCGTTAACTTCCAAACTCCGATCTTACCGTCTTGGTGCGCCGTGAAGATTTTCTCACCGGAGAAGCCGACGGACTTGACTGTTCCCGAGAAAGGATCCTGGCCGTTGAATGTGTCGAGATGAGCACACATGTCGCGATCGTAGATGCTGACTTCGTGTCCAGAGACGGCGAAGAGATAACCTCCGTTGACGGCGAGACAAGTTACGGGAAGACTCCGTTCACGGAGTTTAAAGGAGGAGGTGATAAAGTGAGAGACGGTGAGGGGGAGAGTGTCATCGGAGGAGATTTTCTGGAGAGAAGGAACGGAAGGAAGCGTCTGGAGAGAGAGACTGCTGTGGAGGCTGCTAGAGCCGGTGGTGGTGACGTCGCTGAGTGAAGAAGATGACGTGGCGCTTTCGCCGGAATCCAAACGCTTGGGCGACTTCGTTGTTCGTCTTCTGTCTGAATCGAACAGCTTTGAGAGAACTCTCATGTTTCGGTTTCGATGTTTGGTAATAATAGTAAGAAAGGTTTGGTTTGTGTGAAGTGAAGAGATAGATTTGTATATAGAGAGAGAAGCGCGTCGTGCAGAGAGATGAAGCCACGTGGCAGGTAAGTACAGAGCGGCGCTTACTAAATTTCTGGGTGTTTTCTAAACTTCAAACTATAAAGACTGATTGTATAAATATGTTTTTGTACTTATAGACGACTGAGGGGGTATAATTGTAAATATGAGAGCCGATAGTCAAATAGCCAATGGTGGTGGTGTGTTTGTGGTTGTGAGGGTAAAGAAAGAAAGAAACAAGAAGTTTGAAATCAATCAACAAAAGAAGAGAAGGGAGGAGATTTGGGTTTATTTTGCGTTACAGCATTGATGAGGTTGGATGGTAGTGAATTGGCAGTATGGGTTAAAGAAAAGAGTAGGACCTAAATAATTATGTTATCGAATTATAGCTAAAACGTTTTATTGTGAAGATATTGTTTTAGTAAGTTTTTTGGGATGATGAATAGTTGTGTGAGTTGTAATAAATGGGTGTGTGAGTGCATAAGTGGGAAACTTGGACGGGAAAATAAATTATGAGATTGGTCACATCGTTGCTGGAAAGTGGAAAAAAGTGTGGCTGATTATAAGGTGAGAGACACAATGAGATGAAATGGGGTCAATGTCAAACCCGGGAGCTATATTAACCGATGACCAAAACGATATAAGATAAATTAGTTTTGAAAAGAAAAGAAAAAAAAGTAGGACATGTCGGAGTCGGTCGTTATCAGGAGTAGACAGTGAAGCAGCAGCGATGAGACCGAAGTTGCCAGCCCAAAATAGTGGAAAGGTTAACTTACATAGTAGGAAGGAAGGCTCGTTGCGTCTTTCTTGTTTGTTTCTATGAACCTATACTACACGAGCTATCGTTTTCGTGGTTTTGATAGAGAAACCATCACGCCGTACGCTACTTATCAACATTTCTTCTTCTTTTTTTGAAAATTCATGAGTCAAATGTGCTTATGTTGATTTTAGTGCGATTTAATAAATTTGGGGTTTCTTTTTTAAGAGGGGTCTGTCGGTCAGATAATAAACTTGTGTTTTTTTTGTTATGTTTTTTTTTATGTATTCTTTAGTTTTTGTACTATTCAGATTATGACTATTATCATCATTTTATACATCAATTCATAATTATCTATATGATAATAATGGCTTTTGCAATTACTATCTGTGTTATTATTAGCATCTTTTGTTAATACATGTGCTATTAGGATATTTTGTATGATTCTTTTTTTTTTTGTGTGGCATGATCTTGTTCTTTAAAGTTCTTTTTACTCTAATGTGTGATTAGTTTATATCCTTGAGCTAGCGAAATGGGAACAGAAGTTGGTTATTTCTTTGATTATTATTCAAAGTACACAAGATTCGTAGTACACTGGAATAGAACACGAGAAAAGTTGTGTGGAAGTTGTGAAACTGTTGTTTGACTGAGGTCTCCTTAAAAGTTGTTGCCACTGGAAAATATCAAATCAAGGATTTACACTCGACGACTATATTGTGGTCTCTCTTTTTAAAAGAGCTGACTGATTCTTGTCAATAAATGTTGCCAACTTGGTCAAAACATTACATTTTAAAAAATCCCTTATTTAAGTTGAATAGTATGCTTAGTTATTTAGATATTTCATCATTTTAAAACTTGAGGAATTTAGAGTTTAAACTTAAATTATTTCGAGACTAGATCAATGGAACCTCCAGAGAAGCAACTATGTGATGTGGCATTCTTAGGACAGAACAAACAACATTTACGTGGAAACAAAGATACATTTCATCATTAAGCTCCACTGACGATCATATATATGCGTTGTAATATTGTTTTGTAATGATATGGAACGGAAAAATTCAAGTGGTCGATTTTTGGAGTTTTCTGAAATTGCTTACTATTCTAAATATAAATGGAAAATATCTTAAAAGAACAAAACATTCTGTAAAGTTAAAATAGTATCTTGCAATATATAGGTTGTCAAACTCGAGGAGCACTCCTATGTTTTGTTTCTAACTCTATTTATTTTAAAATCATATAATATACACATCATTACCTAGATAATAACTAGCTATCACTTTTTAAAAAAAAAAATGGTTGAAAAATTAAATAAAAAAAGAACGGTTAGTGATCGTGGAACTTTCTCTATCAAGTAGTATGATATAAGAGATGAAAATGAAGCTTTCGATGGTTAATACTTACTTGATAAGAATAGCCCACATTTACGAAGTGGTGATTTCATAGATAAGACTAAAGAGATCACAAAAGAGATGGAAAAAAAGGAAAAAGAAAAAGGAAAAGAGAAAAGAGAGGTATTTTAATAAATTAGTTTAGGGACCAAAAGACACAAACCAATACGAACATCCGTATGCACTACGCGTACGGCTCTTTCTTCACTCGTTTATGGGGTCCCTCAGCTATAGTGGAAGATCCCCAAACCCAACCCAAGTAACTGGCGCCTCATCAGTCATCACACATGCATGCACCCTTTTTAATTTCCATGCGCTAAATATATATACTTCACGCCTCACTGATGAGCACAAATATAATAACAGTTTTCTGACCTCGTAAACCAAAATAGGTACGTCGCTGTTAGGTAAAACTTTACGACAAATGGAGCCGGAAGGAATTGGAGATTAAGTTTATACCCGAAACTTATAAAACGATCCTTTGGGAGTTGGGATGTAACATATTATATGCCCTTTTTACCATCTTATATTGTATGAAACATTGATGTTTATACATATGTGCATTTTGGTTAGAAGTTTCTAATTTTTTCCAGACGATATGATTAGAATTGTATTTTCAATGTTCTAGGAATTAACGCAACTTCTATGTCTTTAGCGACTCGAAAACGTGAAAAATGTTATACTATTCAATTCAGTATATTATCTAATCATTTCTTATATAAACCTTTTGTTTTTTCCCCGGTATTATTATTACAAACACAACGTTTCTCATAACAATGGAGAAATAACGAAATACAACAAGATCATCACAATCATCCATACATATAGATAATAATATTTCAAAATAATCTTCTTATCATAACAAATCCCACCTTAGAGAAACAAGAAAGAACCGGCGATGGATGTAACACCAACGACGACCGCAGAGACGCCAAGAGCGGCGCCTTCAGCAGTATCGTCAGAGCCTGAGGGTCCGTTTGCGTAGGAGGAGTCACTTCCTACAGGACCAGCCACTGCAACATCATCATCACCGGGAGCTGGAGCTGCATTGTCGTCGGTTGTTCCGATTTGGTCATCGGTGACTGGTGCTTCGACATCATGATCAGTTTTGGAGGCAACCGGAGCTTTGGAGGGAGATGCTGAAGGAGATGGAGATGGAGAGGAGGCAGCTGCGGCTAGGCCAAGGATGGCCATGAAGACGAGGACGACCACTACGATAACGTTTTGGCGACCCATTCTTCTCTCTTCTCCTTCTCACGTGTGTAGGTCTTTGTTAGTTTATTTTTAGGGTTTGAGGTTTAGAGATTGTGATGATTTGGGATGAGATGAGTTTTATGTATATATAGTTGTCTTTATGTGATTAAGACAAAATCATAAATAGAAAACGTTTGAACTACGATTGAGGATTACCGTACAAATCTAATGTAGCTCGACTGGACTACCTAAATAAGGTATTTGCGCAGATATAGATTGTGAATGGTGACATGCCAATGTACATGAATCTATTCATCAGATATTTACTACAGTATATGTATTAATATATAAGTAAGTGTTACGAGCTTCTTAAAGACGATCAATTCAAATATAAATTTAGAAGATGGTTTCATGGAAAACCTATAGCACTTAATCATCGTATCCACATCTTAAAAAGCATGTATTAAAAGAGTTCTATCCTTGGATTTTGGATATAAAAGCATGTGCTATGTTTTCCCTTTGCAAATTCGTGATTTTATGAATTAAACATTGTATGAAGTTGTTCAAAAGAAAAAAAAAATAATGCCACCTTATATCAGATGGGCTTTTTAGCCATATAGCCCAAAAAAATTTCAAGGCCCTTGAATCAGTTTCGATTTACGATTCTGCCATCAACAGCGAGTTAGGGTTTTACACTCTTAACCATTTTCGCTCTCAAATCTTCCAGAGACATTCTTCTTCTTCGTGTTCTTTTTTCTTCCCATTTTAACTTTCTCTGGAGTAAGGAAAGAAAAACCAAGATCTGTAGTTCGATCGGATCGAGGGAAGCTCGAAAATGGCGCTGGCGTTCGATGAGTTCGGGCGTCCGTTTATTATACTGAGGGAGCAAGATCAGAAGACGCGTCTTAGAGGCATCGATGCTCAGAAAGCTAATATTGCCGCCGGTAAAGCCGTGGCTCGGATCCTTCGTTCCTCTCTTGGACCCAAAGGAATGGACAAGATGCTTCAGGGACCTGATGGAGACATCACTATCAGTTCGTTTCTCCCTTTGATTTCTTCATTTCTGCTTTTGGATTTTTGTTAGTTTCATTCTTGTATGCTTGAAATAAGTTACTACTATGTCTAGTCTGATGAATGGATCCATCTAGTTTTTGAAAATCGATTTGCTATGTCTGTGAGCTTAGCGTGCTCAGCTCCACTAGTTTCTGTCTGTGGCTTAAATTAAATGCTAATGAATTTTCAGCTCTTAGCATTTTGATTATGTATGCTGAGTTGAAAACTGGATCTCTTTCGTCATGTTTTTCTCGTGCTGAAATTATCCTGTGGTGTGAACTTTGTGTCGTATGATCCCTATTGAAATCGAGCTCTTGTTTCATGAAATGATTTTCAAGTATTCATCAAACTCCTAAACAATATCTGCTTGGGATATGCAAAACATTGTTTGTGTTAACAGCCTATGCAATTTTGTGTAAACCTTTCTCATTTTTGCCTTAACAATGTCTGTTAAAATGAGAGTTTATTTTGACTTAGTATTTTTATAAAGATGTGGATACTGTTACAGTAGTTGCCACTCTACAGAGGATTGCATCTTTTATGTGAAGTGTAGAATTTTTTTTTCTTTTTGAACAACCAATGCTGTCTTGATTATAACCTCGCATTTTTTTTTCCAGCAAACGATGGTGCAACCATCTTGGAGCAAATGGATGTTGACAACCAGATTGCAAAACTTATGGTGGAACTGTCGCGAAGTCAGGATTATGAAATTGGTGATGGCACAACAGGTGTTGTTGTCATGGCTGGTGCACTGCTGGAGCAAGCTGAACGTCAATTAGATAGAGGAATTCATCCTATCCGTATTGCTGAAGGATATGAAATGGCTTCTAGAGTGGCAGTTGAGCATTTGGAGCGTATATCTCAGAAGTTTGAATTCGACATTAATAATTTTGAGCCACTGGTTCAAACATGCATGACAACTCTGTCCTCGAAGATGTAATTATCCTTTTTGATTTTTGAGCTACCTTTCAATAATTTTTGCATATCTGGTTTTATGGTTTGTAGAATATTGTCCTAACTTCATTTTGTTTCTCATTGCTACAGTGTGAATCGATGCAAGCGTAGCTTAGCTGAGATTGCTGTTAAAGCGGTTCTTGCGGTTGCTGATTTAGAGAGGAGGGATGTTAATTTAGATCTGATCAAAGTAGAAGGGAAAGTTGGGGGAAAGTTGGAGGACACCGAGCTTATATATGGAATATTGATTGACAAAGACATGAGTCATCCGCAAATGCCAAAGCAAATTGAAGATGCTCACATTGCCATTTTGACTTGCCCATTTGAGCCACCGAAGCCGAAGACTAAACATAAGGTGGACATTGACACAGTGGAGAAGTTTCAGACTTTAAGGAAGCAAGAGCAGCAATATTTCGATGAGATGGTTCAAAAGTGCAAGGTATGTTAAAATTTGAATATATGTTTATTGTCATTTGAATGTTTAGTGAGCTTCTGGGAAAGTGCTTTTGAAAATGATGATTGGTACCGCAGTGCATTTTATGATATGATATATGTATAATCCTTATGATTTAAAACTTGCAGGATGTTGGCGCTACACTGGTTATTTGCCAATGGGGATTCGATGATGAGGCAAACCATCTATTGATGCACAGGAATTTGCCTGCTGTCAGATGGGTTGGGGGTGTTGAATTAGAACTTATCGCAATAGCAACAGGTAAGTAAATATACTTGAAGCATCTACTGCTAGTGTTATCGGTTATGCAGAGCTGAGAAGATACTTGTCTTTATGTAGGTGGTAGAATCGTTCCAAGATTCCAAGAGTTGACACCAGAGAAGTTAGGGAAGGTATTATTTACTTTCAGTTGGTGTTGCCAGTAAAATGAGTGGAATTTGCAATATGCTTTAAATAGATCATTGAACCTCCACATTTCCTGATATGTTTAGGCCGGTGTGGTTCGTGAAAAATCATTTGGTACAACAAAAGAGCGAATGCTGTATATTGAGCACTGTGCAAACTCGAAAGCCGTCACTATTTTCATCCGTGGAGGTACTCTAGGCTTTTTCTTATATGATTACTAACGAATCTTTGACTTTTGAATAGCTGATGAGAGATGGCCATCTATATATGGAATCTAATGTACTTCATAGTATATGGTAGATGCTGTTATATACTTGATTTTTCTAACACTTTGTGACGGGATATGGTTTAGGTAACAAAATGATGATAGAAGAAACGAAGCGTAGTATCCACGATGCTCTGTGTGTGGCTAGGAATCTCATCCGCAACAAATCAATTGTATATGGAGGTGGTGCAGCTGAAATCGCGTGCTCACTTGCGGTTGATGCAGCTGCTGATAAATACCCTGGTGTTGAGCAGGTAAAAGATGATTTTTCCTCTTTGTCTTTGATTCTGAAGTGAAATCATTTATTCACAAAATCTTAACGCTGATGTATAAATGCTCTACCTATTTGCAGTATGCAATTAGGGCATTTGCAGAAGCTTTGGACTCTGTCCCTATGGCTCTTGCAGAGAACAGTGGACTACAGCCCATTGAGACACTCTCTGCGGTTAAATCTCAGCAAATTAAGGTAAGTGACTGATAAGCTTATTATCCATTGCCACTGACTTGTTTGAGGTGACTCAACAAAGAATTGAAATTTTGGTGAACAGGAGAATATTCCCTTCTATGGGATAGATTGCAATGACGTGGGAACAAACGATATGAGGGAGCAAGATGTGTTTGAAACATTGATCGGGAAACAACAGCAGATTTTGCTTGCAACACAAGTCGTCAAGATGATTCTGAAGATCGATGATGTCATCTCCAATTCTGAATACTGATGTGTTGTTACCATTGTAGTACCCTTTGGCTTCTTGGGTGTTTTTGTTTGCTTTCTATTAGTGTTTTGACACTCTTGAACATCATTATCCTTTATTTTCCCTTATGTTTTGGAAGCTTTTAATTAAGAACATCTTCAGATTTTTGTTATTGTGACTTGTCTACAGACCGAAACTCTCCTTGCTCGCATTTCTTGTCAATTTTGATCACATATGCGCACGAGTCTTACAATGTAGTTATTTAAGTTATTGTATATTCGTATTAAAGCAATACTAGTGAATGAGGATAAACGTAGTTCTACTTGTACATATGAATGTAAGGCACATGAACCAACGCTTCTATGACTTACAAAAACCCATTCCCTACTGTCATTGTACACATTCTAAACCTTTAGACCAATGTTCCCACTCTTGAGATATATAAACTCCGACCTCTTTCTTGCAATAATTGAGTTCCTCTTGTCTTATTCAATCTCAATTCCTCTTTGTTTATATGGCTTAGCTTTTCGACGCAAAAACAAAGAGTCTTGATGAGGAGTGTTTATCTCTTCTATGTTTCATGAGAATGGTGTTGTTCTACGCCGGATTTCCCATTTGTAGTCTCTTCCTTCTGAATAAATGGCTTCCCATTCACAGCGACTGTGCCATCAGTTGTTTCTTGCACTGCAGAAAGTTTGCTTTTTTCCTTATCTCCTTCAGCGACAACGGCTGTATCAGATTTTCCATCTTGTTCTTGTGCTTTGTTTGTATTCTGATTTGATAGAGCTGCTTCAGCTTTCAGTCTCGCCTCTTCTTTTTCTCGTCGTCTCTTTGCTTCTTGCTCTTTGAGCAACCTAAACCTAGGAATCACATAGATGTGTTAGTTAAAAAAAAGGACCATCTAATAACGAATGATGATACATTTCAGAAAATTTATTACTTTTCACCAGGCTTGGGCCCTTCTGGGGTCACTTTTTCTTCACCCTTCTCTCTTGGCATTTTCAGTTCTGAAACAGACTTTTGCACTAGTGGTTCTGAAATAGATTTCTCAACTTTTTGCGTTTTATCTTCCTTCATGACTAAATTAGTGAGTTTCTCCACCGGATTCTTAGCACCACCATATTTTTGAAGCCATACTTGCTGCGCCGTGCTCAAAATGTTGTTGGTCAGCCTGCAAACGCATTCTCTTTAAGCTGAAAAGAAAAACAAGCGGAAAGCTAAACTGCAGGAGAACAAGCAAAACCAATTGCTGCTCACCAATAAAGACTTAAACCAGAAGGAACTGATAGTGCAAAATAGCCAATCATCAGGGGAAGAAGCTTCGTCACGGCTTGTGAGCTCTTCATGGCTGGATCATTACTCTGCGAAGACATGATGATGATAAATTGTAAGTTGCATTCATTATCAGATGAATTTAGTTATAACTGAATGATCATTGGAGAGATATACCAATTTACATATTTTCATAACCAGCCTATTCTTCAAGCAGGAGGTACTACTATCTAGACTATCACAGATGCCAGAAGATGCTATACCTGTGAGGATTGCATAATCTGAATGGAGAGGTACTGAGAGAAGACGAGCAACAAAGGTAAGACAAGATAAGCTAACGTGTCTGGCCATCCAAGAGGTGGGTGTCCCTCCTGAGAAATAAAACATAAATTTGTAAACATCAGCAAAGGTCCGACGCTTTTCCACTATATTATTCTTCAATCAGTTAATTTTAATCAATTCACATCCATAAATAATTAAAGTGAAAAAGAGTTAACAAGAACTGGGATTCTAGTCTGGATTCCAATTTCAAAATATCGACACCAATTAATATCGAGGTTCAAGATGGATACTTACAATGAAAGGGAAGAGCCATGAGATTCCACTGCCACTCTGTCTTGCAGCAACGGTAGTTGGACCAGCAAGAGAAGGAATCCAGAAAAAGCCTTCCGTTAAGAGCCCCTTAAATTTATAAAAACAAGCATCCAATAACATGTCAAAAAAGAATCTCAAGACAAATACAGAAACAATTGGATATATTTCTTCCCAAGTACCTCATCCGCAACATTTGAGAGGGCTCTATATAACCCAATCCAGACTGGTATCGTGGCTAGTGTGGGGAGGCAGCCTAACAGATTAGACAAAATATAGCTTAACCAAAAATGTTGTCTCAAATGGAAAATCAAATGAAAATCTGAAGCAATAAACACGTACCTGCAAGAGGATTTATTCCAGCAAGTTTATACAATCTGGCAGTTTCAAGCTGAATTCTCTCCTGCAAAGAAAAAAAAAAATTGAATGCTCATTATTATCATAAATAAAGTAGAATTCATCAACAGTAAAGTTATATGAGATATAACCAATAGCAACACACTTGCTCCTACATTTTCCTTATATTTTATCAACTCATAATTGATGTAACAATGACTTAGTTAGTATGACATCAGGAAAAAAAAGAAAATCTATGTTGCAGTGTCGAATGGTTTTCACCTGATCACCAGCATACCGTTCCTGAATAGCCTTAATTTGAGGCGTCAAAGATTTCATAGCCATGGCAGATTCAACCTATAGAAAACAAAACCACCATTTCAGTAACATGGACTAAACAATTGTATCTTGGCTTAGCAGGTTACATAGAAACGAAGTGAAAAACCTGTTTTTTGGTCAATGGGAACGTAGCAGCCTTAACAAGCACAGTGAGTAGAATGATAGCGAAACCATATGAATAAGGAACATTTACAGTTGATAACCCATCTTTCAAAACCTGCAATTCAATTCAAAATCCGACCAAAATCAATTTTTTTATATACAGCACATAAAAGTTCATTCTTTCTATACAGGAAGACAAAACTTTTATAATACCTTGAGGATAGTTTCCATGTAATTGGCAATACCAGTGAACCAATCATTGTTCTTGGTGGTAGTAGTGCCAGCGACAGATTCAAAGGTTTCAGAGGACGAAACGGCGGCATCAGCGATCGTGTAGAGAAGATTCTCCGCATGGTCCTTGATGAAATCGAGAGAGTCACCTGGGTCAGGAAACGAACCTGGTCTGAACCCGAATTGAGCTACGAGAGTCCTATAACGATACGACGAAGAGGGTGAGTGGCTGAAACGGGAGCGGCGGAAATGGAGGACTTTGCCTGTGGAGAAAGAGGATAGGAGGATAAGGTTCGTCGCCGGCTTAAGGGATATGGGAGAAGCCATCTCCTAGAGAATTACAAGGTAGGAGAGTTTTAGGGTTTTTGGTTTAGAAGAAGAAAAAATGGGGAAGATTTTGGATTTTTGTTGGTTGTGTGATATATAGTGTTCTTGCTTCGCGGCTCAGTGCGTGAGACCGACTGGGAGAAGTGGAACAAACCAAATTTTTGTTTTTCTGATTTTCTTAATATTATACCCACAAACTTTTTTTTTTTTTTATACAAAATATTTCTTTTAACACAAAATATTTTTAATTAAGGTAATATGTTTTTTTTTAAATTTAATTAATCTCTATTTTCGTTTTTAATCCCAAAAAAAAATCTCAAACAGTAGACAAATAAATTATTTAATTAACTCCTATTAACGAACATTCATTCTCCTCCATCAGTTTGCAAAATATTGAATATCATATTTCAGGGAGATTTATAATTTAAGCAGATATCTGAATTTCTCAGGAAGTCATTGTACAAGCCTAAGGCTGATCGTAGCAGAGACTAAGGTTCTCTCTTTATAAGAGTATAGAGTTCTCTCTTTAGCAGGATATTGAATCTTAACTTGCTGCCCCAGCTCCAGCAAAAAATATATTTATCTTACAACTGAGCTTTTCCTTCTTCAAAAGCAATTAAACAAGCCTTATTAAAGGACTTTTACTCTCCATCAATTTGCAGAATATTGGAATTGTTTTGGTTTAAGCAGAGAATTGAATTTTCTAAGGACCTCATTGTCCAAGCCTCAAAAAAGGCAGCAAATATTGAAGTTTCTGTCAAGTTGTCCCAGCACAACAAGACAATAGAGATTGATGCCACCAATAGTAGGACTTTTATTCTCTTATCAGTTTCTTAAGACATGCCTTAATAAAGACTAATCTTAGCAGATATTAACAAGCTGTCCCAACTCCAGCAAAATATGTTTTCTTTGGACAGTAGAGCTTTCCATTCTTAGAAAGCCATTATACAACCCTTATTCAAAGGACTTTTTGTTCTCCAACCATTTGAATTCTCAGGACCTCATTGTCCAAATTTTAATGAAGGTTTATCTTAGCAGAGATTGAAGTTCTCTTTAAAGCAGAGTATTAATGATAACACACTGTCCCAGCTCCAGCAAAATATCTTTTAATCGGATAGACATCATTGTTCAAGCCTTAAAAGGCTAATCTTAGCAGAGATTGAAGGTCTCTTTATACCAGAACGTTGAATGTTAACTTGCCATCCTATCTCCAACATGATATCTTTTAGTCAGACAATTTCCCCATCAAACAAGCCTTATTCAAGGACCTTAATTTTCCATCAAATTTGCAGAATATTGAACCATATTTGTTCCAGCAGATAACTGAACTTTCTCAGAACACACAGTTCAAGCCCTGATAAAGGCAACAGAGAGATTAAACTTTCTCAGGACACATAGTCCAAGAGCAACTAAAGTTTGTGTCAAGCTGTCCCAGCACAGCAAGAAAATATAGATTGATTATCCCCAATATTATTCGGACATGACAAGCCTTTTTTTTCTTACGGACGTAATATCGGACAATTTCCCCAACTTAGAAACCGGACATACACAACAATCATGTAATGTGTTACTCCTTTTCCTTTGGGGTTTAAAATAAAACTAAAACCAAAGACAACATAAATACGAAGTCTTTGGAAGAAAAAAAAACCCCCGACGAGGATGAATCCAAATAGGGTTTTTTTTTTTTTTTGAAAACTCTAAATCTCCTTAAAACAGAGAAGAAAAAGAGGGGTTTTGATATGCCGAAACAAAACAATCAAAAACCCTAATATGAAGAAGAAGCAGAAGAAAAGGGCTCTGGATTTGTCTGGGAAAAAAAATCAAATCTTGCAGAGAAGGAAAGAAACAAGAGTCATAAAGAGAATTGAAATTGTGGAAACTGAGAATTACCAAACATCGAAACCTCTGTTTATATAGAGCTCTTAGTTTAGTAACCCCTGTGATGGGCTTTAAGAGCTTAAGCCCATATCATTGTTTTAGGTTTTCCTTTTTTCATAACTATTTCCCTTTTTCTATAAGTATTTCCAATTATTTTTTGACAGCTTTTACCTTTTCCATTTTTATTGGCATCTTTTATTATTTTTGGGGAAATACATTATATTTCTTTTTTGTTTTTTCCTTTTTTGCGAGTTTCCCTTTCTTGTGTAAAAACAAAATCAAAATATTATTACCCCAAAAAAAAAAAAAACTCAAAATATAATGACGTGAAAAAGGATAACTAGTTAGTAAATAACGTTTTTATTTTTATTTTTATGTTTGCAAAAAGGAAAATACTTCTAACAACCAATAAATTAAGGAAAAAAAAGAATGAACATATGGGAGGATAATGATTGATGATGATGGATCCAATTGTTGTAGAAGTCTCGTTCGTCATTGCCCAGTATTCACTGTTGCATTTCCCATATTGTTTCCCACATTCACTTGTACATTTATATTTTGTTTCAACGGTACTGCAACCACAAATAATTATCTTATATACATCAATTATAGCAGAAATGGTAATAATAAGAGATAATAATAAAATTCTATTGATTAGAGTAATACGTTTATTAAATTTAAAAAGAGAAAAAGAAAAGGTAAGAAACGAACACTCTGATTCGGGGTGGCGCTTGGGTTTGATGAAATAAGTCCAGGCGCCCCAACCAGTAGCTCCAAGTACCAACAACGACGGAAATGAAATACCAAGTGGCAATGCTAAGCTGCTGCTGCTTTTTTCCCCTTCGGACTTCCCTGAAGTATCTTCTTCATACACACAAACACTATCACATTTTAGCGTACTTGAACCTATATATAAAGGTCTAAAAATGGTTTTCTATTTACGTAAAGAGAATACACATTTTCTGATCTTTTGACTATCTTATCATAATTTGAAAAGTAAAAAGAATATTATAAAGAATAAACGTACCATCTTATTATAGCATGCATAGGTAAGAATATGACATTATGACAAAATAGTAATTACCGGATTTGCCTCCTCCACCGCCGCCGCCAGTGCTAGGGCTGCCACCACCACCGCTAGTGTTTGGACTGCTACTACCACCACCGCCAGTGCTAGGGCTGCCACCACCACCGCCAGTGCTAGGGCTGCCACCACCACCCCCAGTGCTAGAGCTGCTTCCACCGCTCGTGCTTGTTGAATTAGTCCCGTTTCCACCACTATTGCTAATGACATATAGCTCGAGAGCGTTGATGAGTGGGTTCAAATTTGAGTCTGGTGTAGCTTTAAATGTCAGATAGGGAAGCCTACTCGTAACCACACCTCTCAGAGAAGCTTGCATCACTGCCCCGTAAGGTGGCACGATTATATTTGGACCCACTTGCTTGTTCTCATAGTAAACGTAGAAAGATCGCTTTTGGTCGGAACCAAGGCTTAGTGGTTCCGAGAAATAAATGACAATGTAAAATGTTAGTCCGGCAAAAGGTAGGCTTATGTCATAGAAAGCCATGTCCTTCTGCGACCAAGAAGTCCGAAGGACTATCTCTGGTGGTCGATTGTCTGCCCCTGTTGTGTTTATAGAAATGGCCGAACTCTTTAGATGTGTCACCGCCACCGTTGCAGGCTGCCACATTCTATCATATGGATCAAACGGGGACCTGTATAAATAATGTAAAGCTTATGAATTAGTTAAACCATATACTCTATCATCAGAAAAAATATATATTAACCATATGCTTCACCCAAATGTTTAATATATCTTCATTTTTATTAAATTTGTTTCTCATCAAGAAGGTCAAAAAATTTGTATTAGTCTTTAGCTATATAAAAAAAACATGGTAATGGCTATATTAAAATCCTATGATCATTTTCATTCATGTATTGTTTACCTTACTAATTCCTGCGCACCGTAGGCGGTCCTTTGCTGGAGGATGAAACCTTCCTTGGGGCCAAGATCGGTGTACATAGAGTCGTCCAACCTCCGTACTTCAATGGTAGAGACAAAAGGGTGCTCGTTCAAAAGCGTACGAACAAAGCAAACACTTGTGTTCCCGTTCTCAGGAATAAATATCGCTTCAGATCGAGTACCGCTGACGAAGGTCGTTGTGATGACCGAGTCTCTATGTTTTCCATCATACACGACATCGAACTTGGGAGCCTTGGATTCTCCATCGTAGTCTCCGTAGTTGAATCTCGTCCTAACTAACACTTTCCCACCTTTATCCACCGGAATGTTGGAGTAACAGTTGTTGTCTCCCGTAGGAAAATACCGGAGTGTGGTTAGAGAATCAGCCGTTTCGACTATTGGTGCATATTTAGACGTCAAACCGGTGTTTACGAAGTCTGTGTCTCCCACCCACGTTCCGTTGTCAGCGTCAATATGCGAACTTGATGATCCACAGTCTATGCTTATGTCTGAGACCAATCCACATCAAACTCAAGTCAGACTAATCTACTTAATTAGATACGTTTTCTCAAATTTGTAACACTAGAAAACACCAAACCTTAGGTTTATTTAGTAAATATATATAACGTAAGTTGAATAACTAACCGGCTGCATTAGAAAGAGATATGATGGAATAACAGAGGAGAAGACAAAGAAAAGAAGCTTGAGCCATGTTTGATTCTTCTATCACCAACACCAAGAGACAAAACTGTGTTTTCATGCGTTTATTTTTACGTACATGGTCTATATTAGTGGAAGATATTATCCATTTGACCCCTAGATTCTATAGAAAACATAAGAATACCCCATATATCTTTTAATTTCTCTAAAACATTCATGCTTAGAAAGAAACATGAATTCTAAACCGCGAGTATTATACAGTATTTAACTATTTATCATATTAATGACAACTTTATTTGCGTTAGGATTTCATATGTACCTTTTCTTCGGGTTTAATTTAAGAAGCAAACACTATGCATTTTTTTATATACTTCATCTATATTTAATATGATCAAAACGTGGATCGAAGTAATGACACAAAATGGCACATTATAAAAGACGAAATAATTCGATGACAACAAAACAAAGTAAGACTAATACAAGAATGTGCGAACTGTTAGTTGTAAAGGAATGTTCAGAGTAATTATAGGATAATTGACTTAATTAGTTCGTAGATCATAGAAGTTCGATGAGTTGTCCGTCGTCGAATATGTTGGTCAATCATACGTGATGTGGTACCGACTAAACCAACAAGGCAACAACGTTGGGAATTAGTTACATTAATTTGTTCGGCAGCTTTCCGGCTAGTATAAAAACAAACAGTTGCTAGTATAATAACATTTTCTAGTCATCTTTGAGTGTAGTTTTTGAAAAGTATTGGCACTAATTGGCAATATTTAGCAAATCCGTACATAAATTAAAATTTATTCAACCTTAAATATATATGACTTCAATTTAAAACTTGGTTATTCGTTTGGCTAATTTTATAATATCCACATGGCTGGTAATAATTTTTTGTGTTAGATAATCAATATATTAACATCCTCTCCCCTCACATTTTGTTTTCTTCTCATTTGTTACCTCTTTTCCCCGTCAATCTTTCTTATTTTATCACCTTCACACGTCGCAATTTACACCAAATTGGTTAAATGAGCTGCATGCTACTATATCAAATCGACGATTAAGAATTAAAGCTGCCATTATTTTTATTTTTTTTGGTATATTAAAAGCTGCCATTATTACATGCACTATATTAATCTTCACATAACCAATCATTCCTATATGACAAGTGTTGCGTATACATTAGCTGAGATAATCTCAATTTGTCTTGCCTTCTAGTACACCTTTCTCTTCCCTCCATTTTCGATATACACCTCTAGAGAGAGAGAGAGAGAGAGAGGTTTGTGTTTGTGAGTTATCATACGAGGAAATGAAGCAACCAAAGCTGATTCTGAAATACGTTTTTGTCTCTATCTACCTCACTCTATGATAGGTCCCAATCAAGAGCTTATAAGAACAATAAAATTTAAACATTTTTCTCTATATTTCATTATAAGATGTTATGACTATTTATAAGGGCAATCCTAGAATATAGGAGATAGACATGAATCTAAGATTTAACATAATCTACCTAAAACCAATAACAACAATAAGATCACAAATGATATTCTCATTGTTTCATCCTTATCTTAGTTGATACCGGTTTACTTCGGTTATGTTCTCATCAATACTCCACCCTCCAAAAGAACTTTGTCCTCAAAGTTCATAAGAAACCTCATGCATCTTCTTGGATAGCTTCTTCCCATCTTCTTCGCTTGTGTCGTCTTGTCTAACTAGAAGATCAAAGGGCAGCTTCCCGTGGCTACAATTTTTTTTCTTTTTTTTTAATATGAAAGATATAGATTTTGATACCACAAATGTGGTCCGGATCAAAACGGAGAACGATGATAAAAATAGGGTTTGATACCACAAGTTTGGTCCAGATCAAAATCAAGATAGATAGTGGATGAAGGTTGCTATTGATACCACAAAGTGGTCCGAATCAAAAGCGAGATGAAGGCTCTGATACCAATTGATAGGTCCCAATCAAGAGCTTATAAGAACAATAGACTTTAAACATTTTTCTCTATATTTCATTATAAGATGTTATGACTATTTATACATGTTAAGGACAATCCTAGAATATAGGAGATAGACATGAATCTAAGATTTAACATAATCTACCTAAAACCAATAACAACAATAAGATCACAAATGATATTCTCATTGTTTCATCCTTATCTTAGTTGATACCGGTTTACTTCGGTTATGTTCTCATCACTCTACCTCTCATCCTCTTCTTTTTTATACAACTACGTAGACCCGAAAAAGAACTCATCAGAATCCGACCCGGTTACACGTCTTACGATTACTACATCCAACGACAGCTCAACAAGACGCTTAACCCTAGGCTACGTACAATATGGATGACACGAGACTGGGACCGTAAGATCAAAGTGTTCTCAAGATTCTTCCAAGATCTGAAACATCAAGGTCTCTTGTCCAACGCTTCTAAATGTCTCTGCATCGGAGCTCGAGTCGGGCAAGAAGTGGAGGCCCTGAAACGTGTGGGCGTAACCGACTCGGTGGGAATGGATCTGGTGCCCTATCCGCCGTTGGTGATCAAAGGAGACTTTCATCATCAACCGTTCGATGAGGAGACGTTCGACTTTGAATTCTCCAACGTGTTCGATCATGCGCTTTACCCGGACAAGTTCGTTGGAGAGATCGAACGGACATTGAGACCAGGAGGTTTATGTGTTTTATACGTGGCTCTCTCTACACGCTCGGATAAGTATTCGGCGAATGATCTGTACAGTGTGGAGGCATTGGTGAGGCTATTCCGACGATCGGACGTGGTTCATGTCCGAAATGTAGACGGCTTCGGGTTGGACACGGAGGTCGTGTTTAGGAAGAAAAGGGATTCGTCAATCATAGTACGGTCATGATTTTTAGATTTACTTTGTGCTTAAATTTACAATTTATTGTTATGACTTATGTCCCACAGGGGCGGACCTACGTTATAGGTGGTGGTGGCAGCTGCCACCAGTAACCTATAAATTGTTTAAAAATTTACTTTGTACATAATAATTAATGTAGCAAAATGGTTATGTTTACACGTTTAATATATGAGAGATGGTGAGTTCGAATCTTGCAAGTGTTACTTTGCACCCATTTAAATTTTGGGCTGGATCCGCCCCTGATGTCCCATCGATTTTAAATGGGGGAAAGTGTGTGTTTAAAGTTTGTACGTTCGTTAGAATTGCATGATTATATATGAATAGCTCAACGAACCTTATGCCAAAACGTATATCCGATCATAAGGACGATACCATACTGACCAACGTTACTAATAATCGGAGTGAAAATATTTCGGAGTTGGAGTAAAGGTAGTAGGTTTCGTGTTGCATGATAATTTTTAAAAGATTTAATCTTTCTACAAAAATGGCATTTAAGCAAGAAGCAGAGAGAATAGGATCTTTCGAGAAAGAGGCAAACTTCATTGCATATTTCTCTCATCCCATTTGTGTTATTCTACTCAACTAAATTGTGCATCTCCATCTTTCTTAAGTAAATTTCTATAACCAAGCATATAAAACAATTGTAGGCATGTAGCTTTTTTTCTCCCAACCATGGTCCATAGTCCATATAATTAATCATGTATCATGTATGCATCTAGTTGGAGATAACCTACACGGAAAGGAAATTTAATAAACTACAAATCATATATATAAAAGTAAGGTTTCACTCTCTCTTTATTGGTGGAAAAACATTTAAGGCTTTAATTTTTTTTATAAATAAATAAATATTTATGACAATCATTCAATACAAAATTTAATTATACTATAAGTTATAATCAAATGACAAAAAAATGAAAGGACTTAATCATATATCATTTAACAAAATAAATAAATAAATAAATGTTTATGACAATCATTTAATACAAAATTTAATTACACTATAAGTTATAATCAAATGACAAAGAAAATGAAAGGACTTAATCATATATCATACAACAAATTTTATAAGCCTTATTGGTGGAAAATTATTTAAAATCATATATATAAAAGTAAGGTTCCACTCTCTTTATTGTTCCATTTTGTATTTATTTTTTAAAATATAATATTTATTTTTAACCAAAAACACATTTAATCATATACATTAATTCATACTTTAAATTCACACTTTACTACTAAAGTGAAACTGAAAATTATATAAATTTCCAAAGACTATTGGTTTTCTTTATTGAATTCCAATTAAACACACTATAAATTATAATTATAACTCCTTTAATTTAATTATTTTAAAAATGTAAATTACATCACTTCTTATCATATAAATAGTTATTCTCACATCCTTCTCTACCATATCTCATATCTTCATTATTTTCTTTGTTTTTTTTTTAAGATCTTGCATGGGGTGAAAACTCATTTAAAATATCATTGTAAGAGTTTGACTAATTATTTAGTTTAAACTTTTGTTTTCAATTTTATTTATTTTTTGTTTTTATGTATTTTTTTATGTCTTCATTGTTTTTTATATTTTTAAATGTAATACATATGTATAATAATATTTTATGGTTATAAGAAAATCAAGCTAAAGAAACCATCTTCATTCTTTTACTTTGGATGTTTGTTTCTTTCTCACATATTCAATTTATTTTCAAAAGTATGTAATTTTTTAACAAAATAACTTTTTGTTATATAATTATCAAACCAATTTGTAAGACATTCTTTTAAGAATAATGATCATTATATTTAGTTTGTGATTCAACATGTAATAATACAAAGAACATTATAATTTGTTTTAAGTTTGAATTTTATACTTGATTTCCTATCTAAAAAACAATTTGATATTCCATTTTTTATCTATTATATATACTACAAGGATGAAAAATATAATTAAACCTAGAAATATAACTTAAATTAAGAGGAATATAAAAAGAGATTAAAAATAAAATTATTTCTTGGGAATTTTTAAGGTTTCACTCTCTCCTTATTGGTCCATTTAACATTTATTTTTTAATTATAATATTTATTTTTAATTAAACCAAATATCTAACACATTTAGTCATATACTTTAATTCATACTTGAAATCCACACTTTACTATTAAATTGTAACTTAAATTATATAACCTTTCAATTGACTATTTGTTTCCTCCATTTAACTTCAATTAACACACTATAAAATATAATTATAACTCCTCTGATTTAATTATTTTAGAATTGTAACTTACATCATATTTTATCCTATAAATACTCATTTTTACATCCTCCTCCACCATATATGATATTCTCAATATTTTTTTTGTTTAATTTTTAATGTTCTTGCATGGGTTGAAAGCTCAATAAAGATTAATTTAATTAAAAGTGGGTAAATTTAAAAAGTGGAATTTTTAAAGGGGTATTTTTTAAATTCTCCCAATATCATTCCTATTTTTATCATTAACAATATTTTTTTTTTTTAAATACTTAAAAGTACTAAAGAAAATTAATATCAAAATTGATTAATTAAACAATTAATCAACGAATAAATTCAAAAGATATGGATGTATGATTCTATTGTATGATTTAAATAAATAACATGTAAAAATGTCATAAACATTAAAATTTAGTTAATCTATTTTTTATAAGTAATAAATAAATTAAAATAATTAAATAAATATACAGCAACTCGCGCATATGCGCGGGACATTACCTAGTACTATATGCATTTCATGTTTTCTTGTTCAAATTAATATTTATGTTTAGTTGTCTTTTGTTTTTCGTTTTCAGGTCCAATAGGCCTCAACATTATTGCTAGACTATTAAAACCCAAAATGGGTATCTTGCAACAGTGTTTTGTATCTTATATAAGATACAAAACACTGTTGCAAGATACCCATTTTGGGTTTTAAGAGTCTAGCAATAATGTTGGTCTTATATATTATTCTTGCCATATATTATATATATACCCTAGCAAACGTTAGCTTTATTATTTTACGGCAGAAGAACCCAAGAGCAAAAAGTATATGATCGTGAGAAAACTAAGATAAACTTCTTCTACTTAGTCCGATAGAGAGACGCCAATTATCAAGGAGGTTATCCGGCACAACTCCGGCAAGAAACCACTGGAGGGAATGAGCCCAAAACGGCGAGCAACGTGATCCGATTCCGATCTGCTCCACCGCCGCTTTTGCGTAGACTTCCGGCGACGGTACAAAGAAGCTTGGTTTATCTATAGCTGCTACCTTTGACACCATCCTCGTTGCCACGTATAACGGCACCTGCCAAATTGGTTGACACACGAACGTGTATAATAACGTTATTTTCTTTTACGCTGAAGAAAAAGAAAGAAGTACCTGGCATTGGACATGAATACCAAACTGCTTATATTCCACATGTAGGGATCTTGAGAGTGCATCAACATATCTGCATACACGTTCATGCATCATGTGTTTAGAGTTATTAATGTGACAATCTAGTAGCTAGATATAAAATATAATGATAGAGTCTACTTAGATGAATAATTTTGGCTAAAAACTCTATATAGCTGTCTTTGTTTTTTCTTTTTTTTACATACAACATTTAACACTCTAGACTATTAAGGTTCTCTCGTATGATTTATAATCCATTAATTTACTCTGCACCCACCTAACTGGAGTATTAATAGATAAGAAAGTCACACGTACGTGTCTTCATCGGGGAAGATATGCACCACGTGAACTGGAATAGATTAGACATTCTTTAATTTGGATAGTCAAGCTCTCCACACAAGTGCTAATTGCGTATTTATTATACAACAACCACCAAGAAAAAGAAAGATCGGAAGGGAAACCTTAGTCTAACAATTATGCAATTCACTACTATGCACTTTTGTAGGGGGACTTTTATTAAATTGAGAAATCAAAGTAGCCAAGTAGGTGCATGCATATTGCTGAAGTTCAAAACAAAAATGTTTATAGTCATTTTAGCACTTATTCCTTGTCAAACTATAGATGTTCTCTAAGATTCTAACTTAAGGAAATATACAAAAAAAAAAAAAAAACTTAAATTGAATATCTTAGTAATACAATTTGTGATATTTTACTAATGTCCCTAATGAACATTTTTCTTGTGGTCACAAAAAAGTAGTCACGGTTCTGTTGGTTACTGGTTATAGTATACGTATTTATGTATAGAAAACGTACGGTTGAACAGAAAAAGAAAGAAGTAAATGAAAACGTGAAAGTGGTTAGTTGTCCTTACGCTTTGGTGGCGGCGTAAATGGCGTAGAGAGGATGAGAAGGGACAACAACGGCGGCACCGGAGCTAATATTGACGATGGCTCCTCGACGGCGGTGAAGCATTGGTCCGATGAGAGATCGTGTGACCCATGTGGTTCCTTCAAGATTAACCCTCAGGATTTTGGTCCATGTGAGTTGGTCAACCTCGTGGAAGAACATGGCTCGTGGGTAAGTTATCCCAACGTTGTTTATCAGAATACCAACTTCAACGCCTTTGATCCCTTCTTCGATTACTCCATAATCTCCTCCTCCTTCACAATAATCAACAAAAAGAAAAACACTTTAAAGAAATTTAGTTGTTTTATATTTTTAACTTTCATTGTAATAAAATCCCACAGAAAAAAATAAAACTTTTCATTGTAACAAAATTTCTCTTATCGATGAGAAATATTTGAAAAGTTATTTTAAAACTGTTGAATTATGTACTATTTATTTGCAAATCTCTAACAACAGAATATATATAATAAGTGTAACAAGAATAATTATTCTTAATTACTATCATCATGTAATGTACTTAATATACACACAATAAAAGTATAAAACACAATAGTATATATATAGATTAGTTTTACAGGATTGACCAAAACTAAGGAGTGCATTAACTATATCAGGGATTACCGGAGGAGAAGTCAAATGGAATGTTCTTGATCTTGATGTGGGGGAACTCTTGTCGGAAATCATCAGAGACAGACTCAAGCTTAGAAAGGTTTCTGCTGACTAGGATGAGGTTAAGGCCGTGTTTGGCCAGCTCGTGAGCAAAGGCCCGTCCGATCCCCTCGGTGGCTCCAGTGACCATAGCCCACGAACCGTAACTCTTGAGCCGCTTGGGGTTTGTGAGGAGGAATCTTGTGATGAACCATTTCAGGAGAGGAAAGAATAGTCTAAGGAGAGAGATAAAACCTATGAAGCATACGACATGGAGGTGCCATGGCTGACTCTCGGAGGTGCATGCTCTCTGCATGTTTTGCTTTCTCTTTTTCTTTTTTTTTTTGTTTGTGCTGATTATTTGTTATGAGATTTGGGCTTGGAGCTAACTAACTCTTTATGTAGGAAAATTAGAGTTGAGATAGAGAGAGTTATTTCTAAATGTTTTTCATTATATTAATTTGAACATAATGAATGAATTTACAATGCACTCTAGCTTACAAAGAAATGCCAAATCAACATATACTATTTAGGTTGAGTAAAAATATGAAATACAGAAAGGACGAATATGATTCTCTAGGTTAAGCAAGGTTTTATCCTAATAATTTGTTAATATCCTAGAAAATACCTAATAAAGTTATATGAAATTTGCAGACTCGATGATGTGTAACACCTTTTCCGTCCGATTCCATACAAAACAAATCCATCAATTATTATTATTTTGGTTTAAATAGATAATTTATTTCTCTTTGCTCAAATCTTAATTGATACATACACAAAATAAGTCGAGACCAAGTCATTAGGATAAGTGACATTTATAATCTAACTAGAAAAGGTCAAGTGTACTCAAAATTCAAACATACAACAGGAAGAATATATATGACTCTTTAAGGAAATGGTAGGTTGGGGTTACGGACATCTTTTTTTTTTTTTTTTTCTTTTTAAAGGACTATGCAATCAATTTGGTAGACAGTCTTTTTGGTGTCAAATTTAATGATCTAGTTTCATGGTAGATTTTCGACATTAATCACGTTATTATATCTTTCTGCTAATTTAGCTCATCGTTATTCAACTAGGTCGACCGTTCAAATCAAATTTCAATATTGTATACTTTTGAGGGTTTCCTATTCCTCAATTCAAATTCGATGCTAGTTCTGAATTCTGATCCATCATCATAGATGCAAAACAACAATATGTTACTACTTTTCCCATGGCCTCTTTGGTTAGTGCAAGTTAATTTTATAGTATTTCTTGCTTTTTGGTCATAGAGGCAAAAAAGCTTGAATACGTTAATTCCAAAGCTCAATTCTTGGGAATAGAGAACATAGTTAATGAGTGGTTGGTATGACCGTATGAGTCAATCCAAGTAAGAAAAAAGGCTATTAAAGAGGGGACGAAATGTTTGGTTTCGTTAGATATCTACTTGGATCATACTATCCCACTAGAGAGCTTGTTTATATAAGTAGCCATTCAGAACTTAAAAGTAGTTTCTGACACAAAACTTGTAAGTCATGGAACAGATGTTTCACTTTTCTGAAAAAAACTTTGAGAAACAAACAAACCCAACTGTTATAACGTACTGCTCCATTTCGGAGTCCTAATAGAACATTTCTAGGACTAAGAAACTGAAGAACTAAGATGGAAAAAGCTCGCAGATAATCGAGACATTATTCATTTTATATATACAAGACGACACCTATCATTCTCTGCTTACGCGGGTCGACAAAGAATGGGAAGAATAGAGAAGAGAGAGAGGAGAGACTGAGTAATCTATGTGTTTCTTTTGTGTGTAGTAGGTAGTTTCATGTGAGAGACCTAAGTGTCACCTGTCTTGCTACAAGATGGAGGCTAGGAGCCACAGATGCAATAAGAGACTGTACACCATAACGCCAAGCCTTGCTTGAGGACGGCTCATTAATACTCTTCCACCTGAGACCCTGCATTACAGAAATCAAACCCGGCGCTCAAATAAGATAAAACAATTCTGGGAGCATTTTCAGATCATTTTGATATTGGTCAGTGTTTTACCATATTCCATCCACCCGATCTGCTATCATCTTCCCTTGCGTTGGAATAAGCCCAGACATGTTGAGAGATTTGAAAACATGGCCTGCAAGGAATATATGTGTTCAATATGAGTCAACTGAGAGGCTCATGTCATACTTTAAGCAATTGATAGATATGTAGACGCCTGTGTCCTGACCTTTATCTTCATCTGTTTCGTTGTGGTTCATCAGAGGCTCGGAGTCTGAATCTATGTTGATAGAAAGATGATCTGTCGACCCCTTCCTCACTGTTCTCACTTGCGCTGCTGTAGGCACAGGTGATATTGATTTTTTTCCCAAGGCTCCCTGAGCACAAAATGGGTTCAGTCAAAGCTTGGAGATCAAAGCATCGCAAGAGATCAATGCTAAAATCATTACTTTTAATATACCACTAAACAAAATAACAACTACATTTTACAGTTTAAGATCACAAATTCACTGCGGATAGACTGAACAAGATAAGGGGTCAAGGAATAAGCTGAAATAGCACAAGATGAAATATTACCTTGTCCTCAATCTCGGATATCTCTGAGGTAGAAGGTGCTTCGAAGATGCTTCTTTCATGAACAATATCAGGCTGAATCACTTTGCTTTGAAGTTTTTCTTCAAATTCTTTGACTTTTAATGATAACTTATCGACAAGTTTTTCACTACTGGCCAACTTTAACCCAAGTTCTTGGGCCCTTGATTTTGAACTCTCTGATTCTAGGAGAAGGGAAGTTATCTTTCTCTCTAGTGCTTGTACGAGTGTCCATGACTCAGAGAAGTTTGGGTCTCCCAAAGGATCATTGCCCGCCAATATACCCAGCAGTTTTTCCAAACCAGATATTAGCTTGGACAGTTCAGTCTTTGCCTTCACTAACTCTAGCTCAGTCGTACTCTCTGCTTCAGCCGCCTCCTTCAGACCTTGAATTTCAAGATCCTTTTCTGCCAAGCTGGAATTGAGCTCTTTTTGTTCATATGATAAGACTTTTATCTGATGCTGCATCTCAGTAACACTATCAACAATCGAGAACAACTTCTTTACATCATATGGACTCCGTGGACCTAACTCATTGACTGGATCTACTGAAGGCACCTCAATACCATTTATTTTTTCAAAAAGGGCACGCATATCAGATGCTGGAACTAAATTTTCCTTTGCTTCTGCAACTCGAAGCAACAGCAGATGACATTTCAGTAAAGTGGTACGCATGCTAAAAAGATTTAAAGAAATGAGAGACAACAGAAGAAAATATTACCTTGCTCTTGACCCAATAGTTTATCTTGTAATGTAGACAGTTCCACTTCTTTTTCATGCCATATCTCTTCCTTTGCTCTGAGATTTTCCAACTGAAGTTTAAGATCTTGGCAAATCTCTTCCATAGATTCCACCTTGGCCTCAGAACTTGAAATCTTCGTTTGGTTTAGATCTCTTTCTGACACAACCTTTTCTAAAGCGACAGATGCTTCTTTTAGTTTGTTTTCCATATCTCGGATTACAACGGTAGCTGAGTTATTTGTTTTCTCAAAGAGTTTAAGAGTAGTACATGCCTTCCCTGCGGCAGAAGATAATTCTTTTGCTCTCTGGGCGCATTCATTTACATGAAGATCCTGTATGTCTTCAGTTGATTCTATCTCACCACCGTTCTCATTTTCTTGGAACTGAACCAAATCCAAGAGGTCATTTTTCACTTCCAACTGCAGTTCTCTGGCAGCCGCACTACATGCAGACATCAAAGATGACAAATCTTTTTGTAATGCAGATATAGTGGCCTCCTGTTCGTGGACAATATCTTCTGCACTCTTCACCTGTTCTTTCAGGGACTCATTATGACCCAATGCATTTATCACATCAGCCCTAGCTGCTGTTATGTTTTGCATCAATACCGTAATGAGCGTATCAATGGAAGTTGAGAAACCCTCAAAGTTAGTCTCGAGGATTTTGTTTCTAAGCCTAACCCCCTCTGCCATCTTCCTAAGAGATGAAGAAATTTCATCTTCAGCCGCTGCATTCCCTTGACTATTCTCAACCTCTATGTTCACTGTATCATCAAGGCCATTCAATAACGATTGTGCCACAGTTGAATCGTCCTGAAAATATAAACAGCGTTATCAAGAGAGCAGCCTAATAAAAAATTCAGTCTGGCCCACCTATATTGTGAAAAATGCGCACATGCACGACAGTTAATTACTATTGATAAATCTTTCACAGAATAATAATATATCATGATCTTCTCCATTAATCAACTTCTACCCAGAACAGATTCTAACTAACGCGTGCATCATTGGTGGCAAATAACAAATTGGAGATCCATCCGTGGGTAAGACATTTTTGGAACCATCAAAAAGTAAAAACAAGAATGATTAAGGGCAACTGTAAATTTTGATACCAAGAAAGTTAAAACACAGAAGAAATCTTAATCTGGTAAGGTTAGAGACTACTATTACCTCAGCGATGTCCATTTCCCCTTCCAATAAACCCTTCTCACCAAATTTTCTTACGATATCTCTAGCAATGACATCCACGTCTCTAAGGCTCTTGAATTTCCTTTCAAGGAAGTCATTCACCTTGGAAACTAGACCTCCATCCTTCAGTAGCATCTGGAGATTATCAAGATGAGAAATAATCTCTAAAGATTTGATCTGTGAGTTTCCACTTGATCCAGCTAACTCTTCCATGCACACATTAAGTTTACTACTAAGAGTTGATATCTCGACTTCAGCTTTCACCATTTCTCCTTGTAAAGCAGAAAGACTATTCTCTGCCTTCATCAGTGCCTCTTCAAGGGATCCTATTGTCAAGGAAGCGTCAGCCATCTTGCTACGCTCAAACTCTGCCTCATTTTTAAGCTTTTCTAACTCATTCTTCAAATTTGTAGTCAGAACTTTGTCATCTTCGATTTGTTTGGACAGCGAATCCATGTTGCTTTCTGTCTGAGCAAGTGTTTCTTCAAGTGAATTTATGGTGCTATGTGCTTCCGTTAATTTGTTATTCTGAACTGAAATTTCATTTTGCGCCATCTCTAGCTCCATCTCTGCAGTGGCAGTTCTGCTTTGAGCCTCTTCCTTTTCACTAATAATATCAGATATATTTCGTTCAGCCTGCATGAGTGCAGCTTCAAGTGTATTTTTGGTTGCAAAAGCTTCATCCAGTTCGCTAGCTACAGAGGACGCATGTGCAACAGTTTTTTGCAGCTCAAGTTCTATAATTTCCTTGGCAGCTTGGACTTCTCTATTCTCCTCAGCAAGCTGATTGACGTTACCCTCTGCAGTAGACAAAGCATCCTCAACCAACTTCAGAGCTGTTTGGGTTTCTGCTAATTTACTGGCTAACGCATCAACTTCTGCTTTTACCTTTTCTAGCTCTTCTTGCTCCTCTACTCTGGCCAGCTGCAGTTCTTTGAAGTACCCAGCAAGTTGGCCAATCTTTTCTGACGGATCCTCAGATGCTAAATCAACAGGGAGAGCTATAATATCAACTGATTTCATCACTTTCTGCAACAACGCATCATTTAAAGATAAGGATTGCTTGAGTTGATCCCTTTCGTCTTTAATAGCAATAAGCTCAGTCTCTAGCTCTTTTGTGCGCTCTAGGTCTCTCGATAACATATCTATCTGATTCTTGTAGCCATCAACTGTACCACCTTGCTGCTGCAACTCGAGCATCAGCTTCTCGATTTCAGATTTTTTCTCATCCAACTGAGTTTTAAACTTTTCCCTATCTTGGACTAGTCCCTTGCCTTTCTTGATAGCCATAGAAAGTTTGTCTCTGAGTAAAGCAGATTTTTCCTCTGATCGCTCAAGATCTTTCTCCAAAGCAATTTTTTCTTCTTTCACAAAAGCAAGTTCTTGAGATGCCGTTTTTAGCTCATTTGACAGATTGCTTACCTGCAAACTAACCAGCACATCCTCTCCTAGAATTTCCTTACAAAGCGACAACTCTTGATCTCTCACATAAAGGAGACTTTGAAAGCTTTCAAATTCTTCGTTGCCATAAGAACTGTCACTAGAATCCCTGATTTTCCTTTCTATCTTGTCGAAGGATCTATCAACAAGTAAATTGATAGATGAAGAAGTATGATCTTCGGCACCTTCTGTCATCAAGCCAGAGATTTCCACGAGTCTCCTCACAATTTCATCTCTCTCAAAAGAACCTCGCTCTGCACTTTCCTCATTTTTTTTCAAATTGAAAGTTAAATCATCCAGTTCTTTTCTAATGTTATTTTTCTCCTCCATTTCTGCTGAAAGAGACATGCTTACATTTTCCATCTGGTTTTGCAAGGCACTAACTTCATCTTTCCCCTGGAGAAAAGAATCTCTAAGCCAGGCTAGGCGACTTTCTAAGCTGGATTGGGAAATCTCCTCTGGTAAGTCAATGGAGAAGATGATATCTTCCAGTTCTTTTTTAATGTTATTTTTCTCCTCCATTTCTGCTGAAAGAGACATGCTTACAATTTCCATCTGGTTTTGCAAGGTGCTAACTTCATCTTTCCCCTGGAGAAAAGAATCTCTAAGCCAGGCTAGGCGACTTTCTAAGCTGGATTGGGAAATCTCCTCTGGTAAGTCAATGGAGAAGATGAAATCTTTTAGTCTGTTGCATTCCTGGGAAACATTTGTGAGCTCTTTCCTCTCTTCTGCAAGTGACCTAACTTTTTCAATGATATCAAAAGACTGACCTTCTTCTGGTGTATCTATGTTTGACAGGATAGTTTCAATATTCTCAATGATAGAGTTCCTCACCGATATCATTTCCTGATATGATGCAACCATAGCATCGGATTTTGCTAACTCGCCTTTGTCGAGTTCAGATTGATCCAATGCTGTTGACATCTCTTGTAGTTTAATCAAACACTCTTCAAGTTCTTTTGCTTTCTCGGCCAGAGACTGTTCCAACTCTTTCTTTGTAAGCTCATATGTTTCTAGGGATACGGACTTATCATTCAATTCAGCATAACATTTCTCAAGTTCATCAGTCTTTTCGGCTAACGATTGTTCCAGCTGGCCCTTCACAGATTCAGAAATTTCAAGGGCAGTCTCCTTCTCTTGTAATTCAATCAACCTATTTGCAAGCTCTGTGGTTTTTTCAGACAATTGATGCTTCAGACCATCCCGGTTCTGAACTAACGCCTTCCCCTTTGTTACAGCCATGCTGAGCTTTTCTTTTGTGTTAGCACACTTTGTCTTTTCTTGCTCAAGCTCTGCCTTCATTTTATCAAAGTCTGCTCTCATTGACTCAATCATTTCTTTATCTGTGTTCACTTGTTCAACAAACTTCCTATTTTCCTCTTCTAGATGAGTAAGTCTTTCAAACAGGGCTGCTTCCTTCTGTTTGAGCTCAAATAACTCAGAACAAGCAGCACCGAGAGCTGAACCAAAATCCTCTTGGAAAGTAAGATCCAACGCATCACTAGACAAACACTTCCTTAACTGATCAGCACCGTAGTAAAATTCAGTATACTTTGCACCTAAAAAGGAAACTCGGTTCTCCAGATGAGCAAGCTTTTCAGAGATAGAAGAACCGTACTGCAGCTCCTCCTGCCCAAATACATGACTCAGAGCAACCATGATCCTATCTGTTGCAGCCTCCAGCTGCTCCTCGTTCTGTGCCTGAAGACCCAGCTCAGAAACCGAATGTGAGGAAGAAAGCTCTGAAATCTTGGTGGTGAGATCAGTAATCTCAGCGTCCTTGCCGCTGATAACCTCGTGAAGCCCCCTGAGTGCATCCTCATGCTGAATACGTTCTTCCTCGGCAGTTTTTAGAAACTTTGAGAAGCGGCTGACAATATCCACATTACTAGTGTTCCCATCTTCACTTTTCGAATCATTCTCACCAGTCAAAAGCTTAAACTGCTCCTGAAGCCCTGCAAGTTCCTTCTCCCAGTCACCATCCTTTTCATTCTGTATGTAGAAAGAAAACAAACAATAAAAATGAACAAAAGAAAGAGAATTAAAACTCAAAACTAAGAAGAAGTATCATAAAAAATCACAAACATTGAATTGATTTCGACGCTCTCCATTATCATCATCGTCATCTGTCGTGGGAGCTTCCTTGCTGCTAGGTGTATCAAAATTCAACTCTTCAGGGGCATCAACAAACATATCTTCCTTACTATCAACGAAAGCTGTTCCCTGTAAACACTACCCCAATTTCAGCACAGGAAACAAAACCAATGATTCAGAGAAGTATGAGCAATGGTATATGATAAGAAAAACTCACCTGGTCAGGATCAGCCTCTTCTTTCCCATTAGACTCGTCCTCATTCTCAACCCCATCAGCTACAGAATCAACCGAATCCTGGGGAATATCATCATTCTCGTGCATTATCTAAAATACGATCCCAAAACAGATCTACCACGAATTCGGAGAACGGAGAAGGATTAAAGGATAGAGATTAGCAATATATTATTCGTAATCAAACTCGGGAGAGAGAGAGAGAACAAAGAGACTCGAACGAAGTGTGTGAAACGGCTCTTGAGTCAGAGAGATCCGTGACTAATAAATTCGCGAGGGAGGACAAGGAGAAGAAGGAGGCTACAGGTAAGAAGCGTTGCAGCTGCACGACCGACGCGGTGCGTTTTGTTCTTCTCCCAAACTCATTTTTTCTTTTATTTTTGTGTATGATTGTGTCGTGCCATTGAAGTGGGTGATGTGTTTCATCCAATGAGAAACGTTTCCTTCTGTCCACGTGACTTTTATTTGGTTATGTAATTTAAGGATCACTCTACATTTTCTTTTAGTCAAATTGTGTATATATTGAATTGAATGTAAGACAAAATTAGAATATAATCACAGATTCTCTAATCAAATCTTCCAAACTATACTAAAATTTGATATACAAACAGTACGTTTTTAAAGAAAGTATTGATCTCATTTTTTCCATAGTAACAAGTAAAATCAAAACTAAATTAGTACACACAATGAAATGGTGATTGGGATTCTCAATTTCCTATGACTTGCTTTAGTTCAGCACATGTAACACTTGGAATTACAAGGTGTCGCTTTTGCATCATTTGTACATTATGATCTCTTACAACTGTTGATCCATAAGTTCTGCATGCACATCTATCACGTTTTGGCCTCTCGTATATCTCTTTCTTATTACAACCTTAACTTAAGCTTCCAAACTAAAACCATATCCAGATCGGTTAAGTTAATCCCTTAACATCCTCATACGATCATACCATTAGCTACTAGTTAGCAACATAAACAAAGCGGTTACCATATAATTCTAAGCAAATGGAGAAGCGTCTCTTAGAACATGGTATCCGAAACAAACCATACTCTAATTTACAACATAGACACTAATCTTCCAGCTCGATCTCCATGTACCTTCCAGAAAACCTTTGTAGCATCATCAACAATTCCAGCATCAATAGCAATAGCTCCGAAGATTGCCCTGAAGCCAGCACAAAGAATGGCCGAGTTCGATGCATCTGTCTTAGGGGAAACCCTGATTATCTTCCCCAAACCCAACCGGCCTCCGTCAAGAGCACATGAGGAATCCACATTTGAAACCTCTGCTATCAAACGGCCCAGCGCTTTCGAGGAGATATCGATATCTTTAGTGAGATTCTGAAGAGAGACAGAGGTTTCAATGATATGGGTTCCCAAGATACTCAAAGCTTTGTTGTTCTCTTGAGAGAAAGAAGCATGAGTCATAGCACGGCGAAGAAGGTTGATGTTGTTAAACTTGTAGCTACACCAAAAAAGAAGAAAGGAGAAAACTTTAAAACTATAGATAGATTCATGTGCCTATGAAGTTTAACCAAATCAGCTAATTCAACTATGATCACTACATCAAAAGAGTATACAATCTTATACAAATGACCTTAATTTCCTTAATTATGATCCTCCATTTCACATTTAGGAACATATCAGGAACAATATACAGAGAAAAGGTGGTTTTAGTTACTGTACCCAATTTGAGTTTGCAGCGTTGCAAGATCCGTCGAGAATGATTCGATCCTCAGATTGGTTTCAGTTGAAGCACGAACCTGATAGAGTAAGAAGAAACGGTTGGTTTCTCCGATTTGGACACCCAAAAAAAGAATACATAGGGTTTTAGACAAGTACAGAGATGGAGAGATACCTGAGACAAGGAGGAGAAGATCCCGATAACGACGAGGAGAAGAAGTAGAGTGAAACGATGAGTCACCATGGTTTGATCAACCTTTGTGTTCTTCACTTGATTTCACCACCTATGCTCTCTGATTTCTTCGCTAGTGACAAGTGAAACAGTTCTACACAATTGCCCTTACCGTAATATGACGCTCGATTCAGTTTGGTTTGGTTCCGTTAATTGGATTTGGTTTGCTTCGGTTTATCCGGATTGAACTAGGATTTGACTGTTGTAATAGAACATAGCATACAGTTGCTGAACAACTGACATGTTTCAGTCGTTCTTTGTATTATAACGAAGTTTTAAATCTCATCTTGAAACATGTTTATGTTGGCAAGAATATATCAGACATGGAAAGGGTAATGAATATATATATATATATAGCCGAGAGATCATCTTTCTCTTTTTATCTTTCATAACAGAAGGGTACAGATTAAGGGAATGACAATCTTTCTTATACCATAAATCTAAAATGAAGGAATATGCACCTTGGACCACCAGATTCTTATGTACACTTAATTTAAGTTCTGGGGATCTCTCTCCCTCTGTACACCCGTGTTTTATGTTTCGGGGTGAAATCATATCAAGTACTCGTTGTAGACTAAGAAGGCGGCTTCCGGATAATCCTTTGGGAGGCTGTTAATGTGGAGGTAAAACCGAAGCAGATCCTCTTTCGTGACCGTCTCTGGATCCACAACATCTTCATCGCATGTCAGCACCCACAGGTCCTCTGAGTTCACTCTCTTGATGCTACCCCGGCAAAAGGGGCATGACTCCGACTTCGTGTTCCAGTTACGGTAACATTTTATGCACATGGCATGACAACAGTTGGGCAACACCATTTTGGTGCAAGGCTCTAAGCATATCCCGCATTCGTCTTCTCTTTCCAAGTCAATGCTATTCATGAATCTGCTACCTTCAATGTCATACTGCTTTTTGGTTATGGCTTTTGGATTCAGATACCACATGCTTTCTTCGGGTAAGTCAGCAAAGTTGATATGAAGTCGCTCAAGTGACGGTAATATAACACCTGCATTTATCCAAAGCCCTGTTATAAGTTTAAGCCACTAACCAAAAAGAATCGCATCAGAAGGCCTTCTTATTCTTACCGTAAAATTCTCTAATTGTAGCTTTCCTTCCGTACCTGGATAGATTCCACCGCCCATCAGGCCGTACCTGTACAAGACAAAGAAGACTCCTATAAAACAAACAAGCCAAGAAGAAAGGGGAAAAACTATCAGGGAATCTACCAATCCACACACACGCGCGCTCAAGTCGTGTAAACAGAGAATATGGTAACAACCTTGTATATGAGTATGTGGAAGAAATCAAAATATCTTGGAAGCAGACATGAGAAATCCATCCATTGTAGCAGGAATATGAAGAATGGAGCCAAATTGCTACACACCAATTTCATCTGTAGACGCACACCGCTCTTTCCCATTGGAATCTCAGCCGCCCTGAATCAATTTTGAGATAAATCAGTTCACTTTATTAATCCTTCTAATCTACATAGAGTCATAGACCCATTTATTCAAGACCACACTACACAGATACCAATTCTGAGATTAATCAGTTACTATTCTTCTAATCACAAACCCATTTCTTCTGCCAACATATGCATCAAGACCACGCCACAGAGATACCAATTTTAAGACTAATCATCAGTTCCTATCCTTCTAATCACATAACCCATTACTTCTGCCAACATATGCATCAAGACCACACCACACAGATACCAATTTTGAGACTAATCAGTTCCTATCCTTCTAATCACATACCCATTTCTTCAGACAACATATGCATCAAGACCACATAACACAAATACCAATTCTGAGATTAATCATTCTAATTCACATAACCCATTTCTTCAGACTACGTATACTTCGAGATCACGCCACACAGATACCAAAATTTGGCAAAATTTTCGACCATTTCTGCAAAGTTTCGATTTTTATGTAATAATCTAACTTCGTGAACTAAAGACTGAGAATTTACTTTTGGGGGGAAGTGGGTTACGGCTAATTCAGTTCCATAATCCATCAAATCATCAAAACCAATAATTTTAAAATCCTAAACCCAGAAAAATCAGATAACCCCAGTAAAATAAGAAATGAAAAGAAAACCGAGATAAGACTCACAGTCCATTGGCGTGCTCTATATCAGCCTCGAGAATCTTCAAAGAGTCTCTGTAAGAAGACTTGCTCAACTGATAATACATCTCCCTATCTCGATAAAGAAGAGATTTTTACACAGATGAACAAGGTCAAGAGAAAACGAAGAGAAAGAGAAGAGAATCCAAAGTTTGGGTCTTGAAACAGGACAAACCCTTGTTAATAAGAAGAAGAGAGCGATCAATCAAAAACAAACAACGAAACAGACACACAGAGACGTCTGCTTTTCTCCACGTCTATCTATCTCTCTTCGGTTTTGCTTTTATAAATTTCAGAAAAGAAAAACGAAAAAAAAAAGTGACTTTTCGGTCATAGAGATATTTTGATGCCTCAAGAAACGAGAGAGAGAGAGGAAGAGAGACTTCGTTAAACCCAAAGGAAAATGAAAGAAAAAAAAATAACAATACACACAACAACAGAGAATCTTATCTCTCTCTCTCTCCTTTTAGTTTTGTTTCTTCCACAACTTTTTTTAATTTTGGTGTTCTGTTTCAAAGATGGTAATAATGACGAGAAATTGAAATGTCTAATGGATGATGATGATGATGTATTGATGATGATGAGTGTATGTTATAAAAAGAGATGATGAATGGGGGGAGAAATAGGATTTTGTCCTTATCTATAAAACATTAATATATGCCTTCTTCTTCTGTTGGCAGGTCTCCGTTACCAAATTGATTCTTTTTTAAATCCAAAATATATCTGTGACCTGTCACAGCCAGCATCATTTCCAATTTTATTATGTTCATCATGATAAACAATTAGGGAAGATTCTTTTTCTTCTTTTCATTATCGATTCTATATACTAGTATACTACACTACTATATTTGTTTCATCTCCTTTTTAGAATTTATCTATCATCTTTAGACTAATATTTTTCTTTTTGGTTTCAAAATATGTCACTTTTGGGTTCAAGTACAAACTTTATTCATCATTATCAAAATTAATATAAAGTATACACTTTTTAAAAAAGTATTGATGTTTCATATATATAAAAAAATCTGGGTAGAGTTAGAACATAATTTATTATACGTTACGAATAAACGGCGATGGAAACTAAAACACAGTCGTTTTATTCATGTTAATATTAAATCATATCGATGTATTTTTTTGAAAATGTATATTTAAAAATCATAAATAAAAAGAAAAACGTTAACTATCGCTAATATTGTTTAATCAGATTTTTTTTTGATAAAATTGTTAATCGCAAGTTGAAAGTCCGATGGAAAATAAAACTCAGTCATTTCGTTAAAACGATTTTGACTTTCTTAATGTACACTAAAAAAATGTTAACTATTGCTACAATTATCATATTGTTTTGTTAATCACAAGGTTGCTCTAAGATTATTTGAGTTTGATTTCAATTTTTTATGGTAAAGATGGTTTCTATTTGAAGGTTCTAAAATTTAATATTGGATAAGTCCCAAATGTTAACATTTCATATACTGTATGCAGAGAATATAAAATCTGTCGACAAAAAAAAAAAAAAAAAAATGCAGAGAATATAAAATCATATTGTCCATGGACAAATTTTTCACGAGTCACCAAAAGTCAACAACGTAACAAAGCATTTAAGAAGATTAATCGAATACTTTTAGTTTTAGCAATTGTATATTTTTTTTAAAACATATTTTAAAAGAAGATTGTACGTTTTCAATTGAGTATAGTGGAAGTGGATAATCCCATTAAATAATAATCAAATTTCAGATGTAAAACTTGTGAACGTGACGTTGATCGTGTTGAGAGCATGAGTGAGATACGTAGCTCAACAAGACCCTACGTTTTCGTTAAACTATACTTTTGATTTGAATCATTTCATTTAATTACTCTTCTCGCGTGGACAACAAGCTTACAAAAATAATCTCCTTCCACCAAGAATCTTTCTCTGCATATATCCTTCAAAAAAATTTCAGAAGATAAAACTAATGTTAGTTTAAAATTCATTGGCAACTAATTAGCTAGGAGATGAATTCAACACCCCATTGTTGTCACCAGACATAATTTATGTATGAAGTTAAACGCAACCAAATAACGTTTACTTGTTATAAGTATATTACTGCTACAACGATTTTTTTACTAATAAAAAGTCTTCATTCTTTGTTTAATACTATTTACACTATGAAAAGTATATTATTTACACTATGAAATTTGTGTAACCGTTGTTATATATGTAAACAATGTTTTTTAGGGTCTTAAGTATTTGTCATATAATTTATACAATATTATGGACAATAAAAGGTTTGTTGTAACCATTTTACATAAAAAGAAACCACAATCGGATAAAAGACTAGAATTGTAGAATCAAGTCGAAAGAAGAAAAAAAAAAACTGATTGTTGTTATGAATATATAATAATGTCACTAATAAATAAGATAATTGTTTCTACAGAATACTAGTATTATTGTTGTGGTTAGTTGTTATTGGTGGTAATGATCATATTAATTCAAAGTAGATGAACAGCCCACATTTATTATAAGTTAAAGAATTGGAATATTTGGAACAAATTCATACCCTTATTTTTTAAACTCAAAAAATACTTAGCAATTAACGATTTTAAGTTCTACCTAATAGTTTCCATTGACTTGAAAAGAGGAATCTGTCTGTCGACCAAAAACATACAAAATAATAATGTTATAATTCGCAAATACATAAATATATACAAACTCGTATAGTTATTAAAACTAGCAAAGTTAGATAAATTTAGCTAAAAACGAATAGTCAAACGTTTACGGTAAGGAGATGTTTTGAGAACCATCGACCACCAACCCCAACTAATTTAATTATTAATGATGTTGGGATTTCATTGGTAGCTCTGCTCCTCATCTCCTCTAACTTTGACGTTTTAATTAGAGTTTAATGAAACTTTGAATATCAAAAGTAAGACTTTATAAATTGTTTGGTAGCCATTATGGTCATAATCAACTACAAAATGTTCAAATTCATTTTGTTTATCAAATAATATCTTTTTCTTATGAACAAAATTAAAAAGGACCAGATAAGTTGTTCATTCTCTTGTGCTTATTGCTTCTTTTTTTATATACTCTTTGCCATGAAAAAGGCCTCTAGATGTATGTTTGTTTGGGTTGAATCTAGTCTGGTGTGGGGGTGATTCATATATAATTCGGTTGTTTATGTTTTTTTGGTATGTTTAGATTGATCATCACCTCGAACATGATTAACTCTAATGAACTTGTGAAAGCATTAGTCTACAATTAGAGTTAATTTGTGACTTTCTTGACTCATTTCCTCCATAGACGATCACCTAAGCCTTTAAATGTCTTCTAATGACCTTTTCTTTTTAATTCATCCTATTACAACTAACACGACGATTCTTGTTCCTTCTTGGTGTTTGTTTGATGACATGCACATAATTAATGGTTGCTTGAGAACGATCTATAGTAAGAGAAACTAAACTTCTCTTCTTATTTAAGAAGCAACACAATTTACAATCAAACTCATATAAATAAATATGAAGTTCTTTATCTTATCTAGATCAAAACAGGGGGATTCAGGGAAGCTGATTCAAGAAGCTCTTGATCACATTCGAACAGTGACATGTGTTCTTCAGTAAGAGTGATCCAAGCTTCAATTCCTTCTCCATCTTTGGTATCAATCAACAACATCAAGTTCTTGAAATTGGAAGTGCCTCTTCCGGTCACCCAAACCGGCCCTCCCCATCCGAAATCGGCCTCGTACATGCCGAGCTTACACCAGCTATTACTCATCCACAAGTCCATCTCAGTTCCTCTTCCATGTACTTTCCCAATCTCTTCCAAAAGCTCGAAAATTTTCGACGAGGATTTCGACATCTCCTTGCAATTCAAGCCGAAGATTTCCTTTGCTTGTCGTAGCTCATCAACCACATCTTGAATTCTTTCTATCTTAGCTTCTTCGTTCTTGAGAATCATGAGGGAAAGCATATTCCCAATTGTGTTCTCACTCAAATAATTTACCTTTCCTCGTAGGTTCACTAGAGTCTGTAGCACTGAGGTTCTTGGTGTTGGAGACCTTGATCTTGAAGCCTTAGTAGCACATCTCCAGAAAAGAGCTGTGACTGCTTCAACACGTGTTGGATTCTTGACAAGGTTGCTTGAAGATTTGGCTCTGAGTTTCTTGATGTTTGAAGCATTGAACACAAACCTCTTAGTTACACAATTCATTTCTTCAACCTCGACTTTGCGGTCCATCGGTTTTGATGGAAGTTCATCAAGAGGTAGAGGAAAGAACTCTGAAGCGTTGAAACTAGGAATCAATGTAATCCCCAAACCTCTTGATGACTCAGCCCATCCTCTGATGAACATCGCTAAAGAGGTTGCATCAGTGATCTTATGAGAAGTGCAGATTGTGATAACTAATCCTCCACATCTGAAGAAATTGGCTTGGATTAGTAGCACAGGCCATGTAACAGCTTCTCTTGACATAGCTTCAACAGGAATGAGTGGTTCCAATGATTCAGGAACAGGGCACTTGAGAAACTCTGAGAGAAGATGGTCCACTCGAGCTTCTATAAACACAGCTCCTTCATCATTACATTCAACGAAACTTCCCATGATTCTTCCGGCAAGAGGGTAGAAGATTGGTAAGGTTTCAGACAGAGATTGCTTGAGCTTCAAGGATGCCGAAAAACCTAGAAGGTTCAGAGGATGAGCTGCGTAAAAGAGAAGTGCTCCTGTGTACATGGGTGAGCTGAGGATATCAAGAAGAGAAAGATTGAGAATTCTCTTATCATCTGGAGTTGGAGAAGATGGTTTGATTATTTCTCTTGCTATGATCTCAACTCTCTTCTCCATTGCTGCGTACGAAATATTTTATCAACTTTCCGGTAAAATCTCTTAAAATGACTTCACTGAAGATTCTTGATGTGGGAATAGCTACAGATTCCTGCATCACAAAAGACAAGTCTTCTTATTTATCATTAACTCACTGTCATCAATCATCATCAATATTATTATCATCATTAGATAACATTTTCATATTTAAGGTTCTTAAGGGGGACCAACAGTTCAAGATTCTTACTCTTCAGGAGACGACAATGTTCTTGAAACTCTTGTCTCGACACAGATCGAAACAGAGTCGTCTAGTTAATGAATTCATTGATTTTTAAAAAGCATGTTTTATGAACAAACCTTTATCAAAATGTTGGTGATGATAGCTAATTTCCATTGGCGGCTTTGCGTTCTGTTTTCGTGCTTATATTATCCAAGCATTGGTTTGCGTTTGCACGTTAAAGTATTTGATATAAAAAAGCTATAATTTCTAATATTAAAATCATACTAATACTTATTTTTGTTTGCTTCTCATTTTATTATTCATGCAACGTAAGCATCTCGCGCGTTTGATAAAAGTACCAAAGCGACGGCTCAACACAATCATCCGCAAATTAGTTTCTCTAATTACATTTTAAATATTTTTAACAATTAGACTCAGAAGAATGGGTACAAGAGAAGAGAGAAGCAGAAGTACTTGATGGATTAATCATAATTAAGGAACAAATGAATCAACAAATACAAACCTTTTTGTACGTAATAACTAAAACCCTATATAGATTACTTATCAGATTTCTTGCGAAGTTTCATCCATTTGAAGCCAAGTATGGCCTTGCCGATACCGCTTTTGCTTCCATCTTCCTTCTTCTTTTTCTTCTTATCATCTTCGTTATTTGAATTTGGAGGAGGGTCAGAGTTGTAATCCCATTGATCAGCCCATGATAGTCCCGAATCCATCTTTTTTTTTTGTCTCTAGCTCTCACAAAGATTTTTTGTTGAATGTAAAGGTTTAGAAAGAAATTTGAGGAGAAAAGAAAAATCTTGTTTTACTTATTTTAGACGACAGTATTGGTTTGACACAATGTCTATAAGTTTCTTGGTTGCTTATTTTTGGGGTTTCTCTGTTTTTAGTTGTCCCTTTGGTTGAACAAAGAGTTAATCAATTATTCACCTTCAACTGTATAACCTTCGACAAGAAAGGAAATTACACGTACCCATTCAAATAAAACTTACAATGAGAGAACTTGACTATTTATGTAGTCAAAATATATATATTCTTCTAATCAAAAACATCATTTCACAACTGTAAACTTCAAACGTATATATGATATCAATCTCTCTTTTCACTCTGATAATTTTGTCTTTTAAATTTTATTTTAATTCAGGATACTTAATGGGTTTCTGACTGCCTCTTAATTCTTAGATTACTGAAAAAGAAGTTTATCCAACAAAAAAATGATGAATAGATAATTTATGTCCTCTGAATCTCTGATATAAGAAAATTATAAAGAATTTGTTTTTTTTTTTCACAAATATCACGAGGTGGAAGTGACTTGAAAGCATGACTTGAAAGCATAATAAATAGATACGTATTTCATTGTAGTTTTAAGCCCATGTGACTCTTCTTCGTACTCACAATTTTCATGGGATCTCAGATCTCTATAGCTTAAAGGCTGAGTTAATCGACAATGTAAATATCCTAATTAATTGCGTATAAGATAAAAGATACACATGAGTACATGACATAAGTAGATAATGCATGCATGTAGATTCGTTAATATATGAGTTTATCCTGCTCATAAGATATATGATCTTTGAGATTATTACGGATAACATAACATAAAAATTTTGATTCTCTCGATCAAACCGACATCATCAATATTATCCAGATGCAAACTCTTATGTAATTTTATTGTAGATTCAGTCAACAAAAGAATACGTGCCTTTTTAATCTGATCTTGATTCTTGATATATATGTAAACATATCAAAATTACAGTTGTTTTTTTTTTTTAAGAAGGGCTTCAAAATTACATTTGTTAAATTTTTTTTTTTTTTTTGTCGGTCAACTCAAATAATTATTAAATAGTAAAAAATAAATATTTTATATATTAACTAGCGAATTACTCGTTAGATCAGGTGACCATGACAAAAAAAATAAAGTTAAAATCATGCAGATCCGAAAGAAAACTAACGAAATTACAGAAAAAGCCGTGTCAAAGGTAGACAATCAAGAAGAAGGAGTGGGGGTAAATTAGTCATTAGATAAGAATGAAACAGCTTCGAGCTGATGTTTTGCCTTGTGCTACGGGGTTTAAAGAAAGACCGAACACACAAAAGACGGAACTAAACTGAACAAACAAACTAACAAACATTCCTGTAATTTTGGAATATTTTAGAATCTCATATTCCTATTTATTACACCCCAAAAATACTAATAAATCGTTGCATAATCAGAATCAGATAATATCATAATCACGAATCTTGATCCTCTCTCTAAAATATTTCTATCTAACCCTCTCATTCATCTTCTTTCTGATCCCCTTAAAATCTTCTTCATTGTCTTTCTTCTCTCTCTCTCTCTCTCTCTCTCTCTCTCTCTCTCTCTCTCTCACGAAAACCAAACAAACAGTAGTATCTCTGGAGAATCAAGAAAAAGATGGGTATTAATGAGATGTCGGCGAGTGAGATAGCCGCGGCGAAGCAGAAGAGCGTCGACGATTGGTTACCCATCACATCCTCCAGAAACGCCAAGTGGTGGTACTCTGCTTTTCACAATGTTACAGCCATGGTTGGTGCTGGTGTTCTCAGCTTGCCCTACGCCATGTCTAATCTCGGATGGTACCGTTTTATTCTTATATATTCTCCTTCTATATTTGTTTCAAGTCCTTGAGTTGTGATAAATAATATATATATTACAGGGGACCTGGAGTGACGTTGATGGTTCTGTCATGGCTGATAACTTTGTACACACTGTGGCAAATGGTGGAGATGCATGAGATTGTTCCGGGGAAGAGGCTTGATAGATATCACGAGCTTGGCCAACACGCTTTTGGTGAAAAGCTTGGCCTTTGGATCATTGTGCCTCAACAGCTTATCGTAGAGGTCGGTGTAGACATCGTTTATATGGTCACCGGAGGAGCCTCGCTCAAGAAAGTTCATAATCTACTCTGCTCTGATTGCAAAGATATCAGAACTACTTATTGGATCATGATCTTTGCTTCCATCCATTTCGTTATCTCTCACCTTCCCAATTTCAACTCCATCTCCATCATCTCACTCGCCGCTGCTGTTATGTCCTTAACGTAAATCTCTTCAACACACACATATATCGACCTAAAGTGGTTCAATGCTATTTTTGTGGCTTCTTCTATTGAAAAATGGTTTCTAATATCATTTTGTGATGCATTTACAGTTACTCAACTATAGCTTGGGCTGCATCGGTGCACAAAGGGGTTCATCCAGATGTTGACTACTCACCTAGAGCCTCGACCGATGCTGGAAGAGTATTCAACTTCTTGAATGCGTTGGGAGATGTGGCTTTTGCCTATGCAGGTCACAACGTTGTGTTGGAGATTCAGGCCACGATCCCTTCGACCCCCGAGATGCCATCCAAGGTCCCAATGTGGAGAGGAGTTATTGTAGCCTACATTGTAGTCGCCATCTGCTACTTCCCCGTAGCATTCCTCGGCTATTATATCTTTGGAAACAGCGTTGATGACAACGTTCTCATCACTTTGCAGAAGCCTATATGGCTCATCGCTATGGCTAACATGTTCGTGGTTGTCCATGTCATTGGAAGCTATCAGGTCTTCTTCCACATTCTAGTACTTTATGTTATTGATCGAATCAAGAATGATCTCATGAAATATATTGACACTCACTATGTGCATTCAGATATTTGCAATGCCCGTGTTTGACATGCTCGAAACCTTCTTGGTTAAAAAGATGGATTTCGATCCTTCCTTCAAGCTCCGCTTCATCACCCGAAGCCTTTACGTCGGTAAGAATCCACTTCTCATTTTTATACTGTGAACTTCATTTTCCTGTTTTACCATTTCATATGATTTTCCTCACATTAATTGGTCTATTATATATATATACAGCTTTCACGATGATCGTTGCGATTTGTGTCCCCTTTTTTGGTGGACTACTCGGCTTTTTTGGAGGATTCGCCTTTGCCCCAACAACCTACTACGTACGCCTAACTACTCATTCATTCATTCTTTTGCCCAAAAATTAGAGTTGTGACTTTATTTTAATATGTAATTGCAGCTTCCATGCATTATTTGGCTAACTCTCAAGAAGCCAAAGAAGTTTAGTCTATCTTGGACAATTAACTGGGTACATTCTTTACTAATCAATGATATTCATATGAAGCTCATGTTTACTTGTATACTAATGGATTTTTGTTTTGTTGTTGTGTGACAAATGAATAATGCAGTTCTGCATCGTAGTAGGAGTTCTTTTGACGATCCTAGCCCCAATTGGTGGACTTAGAACCATCATAGTCAACGCCAAGACCTACAAGTTCTTCTCTTAGATCGATCACTCTTTGTAGCACACAAACAAAGAAATAAAATCACGGGCCTGTCTAATTTTATGCGACTGTCCGTGGAAGTAATGTTAAGTTTTCCTCATTGTAGTTAAAGACGCATAAGTTTTGTTATGCTTGGTTTCGTTTGATATTAAACTATGTTATATAAATCTCCATATGTTTTTTTGGTTCATCTAAAAAGTTGTGATTTCGTAATTTCGTAATTTACGCAAGAACGTACACGAGAATTTGATGACACGTCTAGTCTAGATCCAATGTTCCCATGGCCAATACGTCAAGCAACATCTTTTTGGTATATGGATACAAAGTTATATTGGATGGTTAGGATCTGTGTTTAATTAATTTTAAATCACGGTTTTTTTTTTAGTATTCACCTATCAACACTTGACTCTTTATACTTTCTAATGCATATATGAGAATACTTTACTAGCTACACGTATAGAAATATTCGTTTCTTTCCAGCCAAGCATATTCATGGTTCACGAGAATTATACATTTTGGCTTTTCAAAAAAATATCAAAAGGATCCTTTTGAAAACTCAGAGCGATATTACGTGGTAAGATTAAGACCACACTTTTGCCGTGAATTGTTGGTTTTGTTCATAATCAACGAGTTAGCTACTTAGTAGTGATGTTTTGCTTCTTCTTTTTTTTTTTTTTTTTTTTTGCAACACAATATTGACTGGATTCGTCTCTACTTGGAACTTGCAGTTGCCACGACTAATAGGGGCACCATTACGGTTCATGATCTGTCCAACTTGAAGATTGTCAAAGTGGCTAAATATACTACTCTCCAAGATGTGGATCTGGTATTCAACTGCAAAAATGTTGCGATTTTCTACATAAGGTACATGGACTCATGCGAGGCTCGAGTTGGTAACTCGTATCATCGTATCATGGTAAGGATGCTGATCGCGTAGCTATAGTCAGAAGAGCCTTCTATGAGCAGTGGGGATGCTTCGGTCTCTTGGGCAAGACTCTGAGTTTAGGAAATATGCCAAAAAATGGGTTGGAAGCAGAGTTGGCAACTTTTGTTTAGCCTACTTCTCAAACGCAGCTGTTATGTAGTACTAGGCGGCTACAAGAAAGTGACGTTGGAATGTTTTTTTTTTCTTTTACTTTGAGTTGCGTTTGGATTGGCTTTTTGGTGCAATTTGTTGTGTGGGTTTTAGTTCTCTTTTTCATTTCTATCATTAGCACATATGCGCTCCTTACTATTGTTGATTTGTTTTAAGATACATATTTGAGAAAAGTTCAGATAATAAATAATATAACACTCTATGAACAAAAACATTAGAATGCGAGATTGTATCAATCAATTTATAGTTTCTGAAAAGTGGCCAAATACGTAGTTTTAGATATTTCCAAACAGAAACTGCAAAATAGAAATCCGACCAAGTGCTAGAAAGAACTCAACTTTGTCTCCTTACCAAATTGTTTTAACTAAACAAAAGCCGAATCATACCAAATGTCTAGATAGCAATCCCTCCATCAATGGTGAATGCCTGCAAACCAGTGATTTTAACCGTGGTTAGGTCAATAACATAATCAGAAAACCAAGATTAATCACCAAATCTTTATTTGACAGGAGTATTGGGTTATTAACCTGTCCGGTTATGTAACTGGCTGCAGGACTGAGAGCCAAGAATTCTACCAAGCCAGCCACTTCTTCAGGTTTTCCATACCGTCCTGAAAACCAAACAGTTTTGCTTTGTATCACATCCTAATCCACATAAAAAATTACCCTGCAATAAATGTAAAAGATGAAATTTCCATTACCTAATGGGATTGTTCCCATTATTTTCTTTTCCATGTCTTCTCCAAGCTCGGCAGTCATGTCAGATGCAATGAAGCCGGGGCAAACCACGTTGACCTGGAAGAGAGCATATAGTCCAAGTTTCAAAACTATGTCCAAGAATTTTTTTTAAAAGACGAATATGATGAGGGAGATAGGTCACATACATTAATATTCCTGCTTGCACCTTCTCTGGCAGCAGTCTTGGAAAACGAAATAACTCCACCTTTAGCGGCAGCGTAGTTTGCTTGACCAATATTACCAATGAGACCAACAACTGAGGAGATATTGATGACTCTTCCCTGCAAGATCATATGCGAAGTATAACATAAATTATGCTTGTCTTTATAACAGATTTGTCTTTTTATATATTATTTCTCGTTATGCAGAGAAGGAGTAACATGTCAAAACCAACGACAAATGTGCAAGGATAGGATATAGACTGTGACATGGCATATGACATCTGTAGAAGGCAAAGAGAAGTATTACCTTTCTCTTCTTATTCATGATCTTTATTGCTGCCTAAAGAGAGTAAAGGAGTTTTAGTTTATGAGAAGAGTATCAAAATTTAAGACGGATTGCAGGAATACAAACCTGAGTACAGAGAAATACGCCAGTGAGATTCAAAGCAATCACTTCGTCCCATTGTGATTGCTTCATTCGTATTAACAAGGTATCCCGAGTAATTCCTGAAAATATGTGGCCATGTTAGTAAGGTACCATATAAAAATTAATGGGAACCAAGGTTCTCATTTACCTGCATTGTTAACCACGACATCAATGGTTCCCCATTTATCAAGAGCCTGCAGAACAGAACGAAAGAAAAATGATAATTATGTATAAGGATAAAGGAATATAAGGTGGTATACAGTTGATCACTTACGGTTTTCATCATAGCATCCACATCAGCTGATTTCGAGACATCACCCCCAAAAGTGATAGCCTGACCACCATATTCTTCAATCTACAGTTCCAAAAGAATAAAAATCAGAGATAACATGGAATAGTGACACTGCAGAAGGATACACTATTGACTGCATATGTTATTTTTCAGCCAAAGAGATGTGGTTTCCTTTGGCAGCGTTGATTAAGAGTGAAATCACAAATGCATTTGAAAAGCAAATCACAAGAAACAGAATAATGAAAACATTTTCCAGGGACAGAATATTCAATCTCCAGAAACCAAAACTGATTCAAGCATTCGTCATTGTTAAACTCAAGGTGCCACAATTCTTTTTCGTACTAATAGCAACATCCCTCCATACCTAATACCTATGATTTTTAAAAAAGGATATCCAGGAACAGGAAACAAGGAAACTGCTGCAAAACTTAAGCAGCACAGAGTGAAGTGATGAAAATTGCATTCTAAGTCAGGGTGACAATCACTCACCTGTCTAGAAACTTCTTCAGCCTCCTTTGCTGACCTAGCATAATTCACCAAGACCTGCAACAAAAACACAATGTTTGCTTCCATATCAGCATCAACTAAAACACTAGAGCTCAAACCCAACTAGACAGAGAACTAAGACTTATTGGAAAAAATGAAAACCCTAACCTTACAGCCAGCTTTACCCAAGGCTAGAGCAATTGCTTTACCAATCCCTCGAGAAGCACCAGTGACAACGACCACTGGAGATTCAACTTTTTGAACAACTTCGCCTGGTGATTGCTCAGTAGCAGTCGCTTGAGCTTTCACAGCTGCGTTCCGACCACAAAGATGATGAGAATCAGAAGAGATCAAATCTAAGGAAGAGAGAAGAGGAAATCGATGAATATACAACATACCAGAGGTAGTGAATGGATTTCGCGATCCACATCGCAGCATTCCGAAATGAGGCATGGCAGAGTGAAACGGAGCCAATTGGCGAACCTGGGAGATCTCACGGTAACCGAGCTTCCCGGCGGCTTTCAAAGAGAAGAGCCTGGGTCCAGCGACGGTGGTGGCCATGGCACGGATAATTCCGGGGAAAGTAATGGTTAACGGTGGGGGTGGAGAGAAAGAAATCGTCCGCACAAGTAATGAACCTCGTAAAGATCGACGAGTCAGTAGTGGAGATGAGAGAAACGTCTTTAATCTTAGTAAAAGCGATACAAACGAGGGTTGCGTTTGTCTAGTTATGTTTTATAGTTGAGAGGAGCAGGTGGAGACGAGTGTGTGTGTATTACCAAATTTTACCAACCCGTATACAGTATCATCAGTATGTATGACCCGACTATAATTATTACATTATTTAACAAATTATTTAGACCTAACGATTAAGGAAAATTTCCATTTTAATAAGATTTTCATTATCCGATTAAAATAAAATATTGCGAAAAAGGAAAATTTCCATTAAAAAAAAAAGGAAATTCCTACACTTTTCTCTTTTTGTTTTATTTGGGCAAAAAACTCAATAAAAAAAGCATAGATTTTTTTTTTTTTAACACATAAAGCTTATTGAAAATCAAATGTTATCAATGTACAAAGGCTGAATCAAAAAATGAGGAGCATAAGAATAGTAATAAACAGAAAGATCATTAGGTAAGGGAGCTTTAGCTAAAGTATCAGCACATGAATTTCCTCTTCTAGAAATCCAACTATATTTGATATTATCAAAATGACGACTCCAATTCTTCACTTCACGAATCCAGTTTAGCACAGCAAAGTTCTGAGAAAGACCTTGAAGAATAGACACCACCTCTTTATTATCACCCTCCAAATGAATATTCTTGTAACTTTTGATCGAAGCATGTTGCAGAGCCAAACAAACAGCCTGAAGTTCACTCTCAAGAGCCGAGCTAGTACACAAACCAATACCATGGCCAGAGCCATCATAAACACCCGTAGTAGTACGAAAAATCCAACCTGCCTTAGCCTTAACTGTTGGATTGATATAAGATCCATCGTAGTTGCACTTAATCCAACCCTGATCCGGACGATGCCAATTTGAATGAGTATTCAATAACCTGTCATGCTGTCTTGGATGCATATGTAGAGAATCAACTTTAATAATAACATCACACCATTCAATAGCATCACGCTTTGCCTGACGTAAACAATAATTCCAATCAAAGAATTTACATTGGTAGAGAAGCATATTCCTACACTTCCATAACCTCCATAAAATCCAGATTGGAAAATGTCTATGGATCTTATCAAGGTTCTGATCTGCATTCATGGTGAAGAAAATCTGAATTTTATCTTCCACAGATATGGTAGGATCCAAAATACGATTCACAGGAATACCCGATCCCCTCCAAACAGCTTGCGCATACGTACAACCAAAAAACAAGTGCTCAATTGACTCATCTGTAGAACAACAACGACGACAAACAAAATACTGATTTATATGCCTAGCTTTCATTGTAGCACCCGTAGGAAGAGCCCCCGATAAAAAACGCCAAAGAAAATGCTTGAGCTTCGGAGCAGTATGCAGTTTCCAAATTAAAGTTTTTAGATTGACATTACCAGGAGGAGGCTGAATATTCTGATCATTGATATGAGTGGAAAGCCAATAAGCAGATTTAACCGAATGGTTTCCATCCTTGTTGTAATGCCAACCTAAAAAATCACCCTCTGCCCCAGTAGTTATCTTTAACTTCAACACAGTATCAACATCATCTTCATGAATAATCCTCCGAACTATATCATCTTTCCAGCCTGTTTTCTCATCATTCAACAACTCAGAAACTTTTAAAGACTCCACATTATCCATAATAACAACAGGAGCTCTAGGAGGATGATAAGGAAGCCAAGGATCCTTACTAACATTAACCATAGAGCCATCACCAATAATAAAACGAAGTCCCTTAGTCAATAAATCACGCCCATGAAGAATAGATTTCCACAAATAGGAAGATTTAGGTTTATATGTAGCAACCAGAATATTTGAGTCTGCAAAATAGCGACCTTTTAAAACTTTAGCCATAAGACAGTTATGATGCTTCAATATTCTCCAAGCTTGCTTACTCAGTAAAGCTGTATTAAAATGCTCCAGATCACGAAAACCTAAACCACCTTCTTTTTTAGGGAGACTCATACGATTCCAAGCAAACCAATGCATACCCTTCTTATTTTCATCATTACTCCACCAAAACCGAGCAAGAATACTAGAGATCTCCTCACATATCTCCTTTGGAAGTCGAAATAAATTCATAGAATAGATTGGCATAGCAAGAGCAATTGATTTAAGTAAGACCTCTTTTCCTGCTGGAGAAAGAAAAGTCTTCCTCCATCCTTGAGTTCTCTCTTTCACTTTTTCCAAAATGTATTGAAACATTTCAGTTTTTTTTCGACTAAATTGCTCAGGCAAACCAAGATACTTACCACCCCCATCATTGTGGATTCCCATTCTATTTCTGATCCGTCTTTTGACATCATGATGCACCCGACTGCCAAACGTAATAGAAGACTTACTTAAATTGATTGCTTGACCAGAAGCTTGCTCATAACTAGAAAAGATCTTCTTCAATGCGTTACAGGATTTATCATTAGCCAGTGTAAAAAATAAGGAGTCATCAGCAAATAAAAGATGGGTAATGGGAACCCCACCATTACTGACTTTAATCCCCTGTAAAGACCTATTGGCAGCTGCATTGTTAACCAATTGAGAAAGAATCTCAGCACAAAGAATAAAAAGATAGGGGGATAACGGATCTCCCTGCCTTAACCCCCTCCCTGGATGAATCAAACCATGAGGAGTGCCATTGATCAAGACTGAGTAGCTAACAGAAGAGACACAAGTCATTATCCAGCGAATCCATTTCTGATCAAAACCCAAGACTGACATAGTTTTCTCTAAGAAATTCCATTCTAGACGATCATAAGCCTTGGTAATATCCGTCTTGACAGCCATATAAGATTTAGATTGACGCTTCCGAACTTTTAAGGCATGATGAACTTCATGAGCAATGATAATGTTGTCCGTGATCATCCGGCCCGGGATAAAAGCTGCTTGATTCTCAGAAATAACATTACCAAGATGTGATTTCAATCTATTCACCAGGACTTTAGAGATTATCTTGTAGCTAACATTACACAGAGCTATCGGACGATAATCTGACATTGAAATGGGACATTCAATCTTTGGAATTAGACAGATATTAGTATGGTTATGAAGATTCCCCATACTACTATCATTGAAAAAACTTTTAACCTCATTGATAACATCGATCTTGATATCATCCCAAAACTGATGATAAAAAACTCCGGAGAAACCATCAGGACCTGGAGCACGATGAGTGCCAATACTGAAAACAGCTTGATAAATTTCCTCTTCAGAAATATCTCTAGTAAGATCACTATTCATAGAAGAAGAAACCTTGCTCTGAATATTTTGGAAAAGACTAGTAAGATTGGTGTCAGTTGTAGCCTGAGAAGAATACACATCCTGAAAATAATTAGAAGCAGCCACAGCAATCTCATTCTCAGACCGCCGTAACACACCATCTTGATCTTGAATAACATTTATTATGTTTCTGATTTTCTTAGCTTGAGCAGTCTTATGAAAAAACGCAGTATTGCGATCCCCAACAGATAACCAAGTGTTCCTGCTTTTGATTTTCCAGTGAAACTCTTCCTCTAATCTCGCTTGATTCAACTCCTGACGAATTTTATTTCTTTCTGATATCGGAGAACCAAAAGCAACAGCTCTGTCCAAATCTCTCTTAAGGATACCAATTCTCTCATTAGCATTCATACGATTACAACGTTTCCAGAGGGACATTTCTTGTCTACAAAAACTGAGGCGTTGAATCAAACTCCCCTGAGCAGAACCAGAAACTCTTCTCCAACCTCTCAAAGCTGAGTCTTTAAAACCCTCTTTATCATATAATCTTGAGTCATAAGTAAACATCCCACGTCTCAAAACTGTTGATTCTGCAATTGAAGTCACCAACGGGCGATGATCAGACTCATCAAACTCAAGAAAACGAGTTTCAGAGGCTGGAAACAGAGAATGCCAATGGGCATTAGCCATAGTGCGATCTAAACAACTTCTCACATAATGAGCACCTCTCTGATCAGCCCAAGAGAATCTATCTCCAATGATCTTCAAATCTGAAAAATTGCAGTGTCTAACCATATTTCTCATGTCTGCAAAAGAAGTCTCAGGTCTTAATCTTCCCCCTCGTTTCTCATTGTTGCCTAACAGTTCATTGAAGTCTCCCATTATGAACCAAGGATGGCTGTTTCTAGTAATGGCTAGTCTTTCCAATTTCTCCCAAGTCTCTTTACGAAAGAAAGGATGGGGATGACCATAAACAAAAGAGAAGTAGAAACTGATTCCATTACTTGAAACTGTACAATCAATAAGATTAGGGGACTTAGAAAGAACAACTAAATCAACATGACTTTTTCAAAGAACTGCTAGACCCCCACTTAACCCAACTGGAGGAACTGTTACACAATGATGATAACCCAAATCTAAAGCTTGTTGAACCACATAATCATCTTGTTGTTTTGTCTCTGATAGGCAGATGATGTCCAGGAGATTCTTCAGACTGATCTCCTTTCGGCGTCGAACTGTAGGAGCACTACCCAACCCCTGACAGTTCCAACAGGTTGTCCTCATGGCGGGAGAGGTGGTTTAGGGCCCACCGCGCCTCTGACTTGAGCAGTAGCGGATACAGAACCACTACCTTCACCCGACATGTCAAACCTCATCTTCACCATAGCACCACCATCAGATTGTTCGATACAATCCTCTCTTTTGCGCTTGCCTTTGTCCTTAGAATCCAGCATGGATATCAACTCATGAGCAGAATTCTCCAAAACGTCTGGAATAGAATGAATAGCCTTAGACATCATCGGGTACGAAGAGCTTCTAGGGATGTCTCCTGTTGCATTGTCAAAAGGAGGAATAGGGTTAAACAATTCATTAGGATCAAGCTCAGCACTGAAAGTACCAGTGTAGTCATTTGTTTCATAATCATCATCAGATTCCAGAGAATTATGCTCCGGATCGATATCAGAGAACTCTGAAGCAACATCCAAAGCATCACCCTCAGCCTCAACAGCAGCAGCAGGAGGCAGATCTTGCTCGTTCAGATTTCCAGGGCCATCTGCATCCATGTTAGGTCCGTTTGCATCATTAATCTCCTCAATATGAACCCCCGGGTTACCCACATACTCAGGGGCTTCATCATCATCATCGTTATTATCTTCATCAGGACCCTCATGACCACCATTCTGGATGAGACAGCGACCCGTATCATGAGTTAACAGACCACAGACAGAACAAAACCCACGGAGACGCTCGTAGAAGAAACTAAGCACCGTATTCACACCAGGGGTGAATTGAAAGTTACGCTGGAAACAGAGAGGGTGATCAACATTCCAGTTAATCCGGACACGAACAAACTGAACCCGATTTGCAGCTTCTTCATCAAAATCAATCTCCATACGTTCTCCCAAAGCACGAGTGATACTAGTAATCACTCCCAGATTCAAAAATTGGAAAGGGATTCCACGAATTTGAATCCAAAAAGGAATGAAATTGAGAGAATTGGGATCCATATCTGGAGCCCAGCGTTGTAGAACCACCATACGATCAGCAAAAGCCCAAGGACCACGACGTTGAACAGTCGCCAGAGATTCCTCAGAAGGAAAAATGAAGGGACAGCGCCTTTGCTCCACAATACGAACACGAACAAAGCCGACCAAACCCCAAGAACGGGGAAGAGCATTAATTAGATGCCGAATGTCTTGTTTCCGAGGGATAAGAGGTCTCCCCAGAAGGCAAAACCGATTTGCATCCTCCGCCTGTTGAACCACCGCTTGAGGAATAGCAAATGGTTCATCATCGATACCGAGATCAATTTGTTGAAGAGCACGTCGAATGTTATCAGCCATTAGAAAAAGAAGTTTGTAGAATCTCAAAGGAAAAAGAGTAGGATGATTGAAGTGAGAAATGAATCTCAAGGAACTCAAACGATCCCAAATATATACACGAATCCATCGATGAGAAACTGCAACTTCGTGTCTTAGTGGGAAGAGAGCATATGGAACAACTGCTCAATCGTGGCATGGAGGAAACCACCCCACTACGGCATAGAAAACCGTCAAAACCTTCGGAAGAAGATGACACAGAAATAACTGTAAAATCGCCTTTAGAATCGCCATTCGACACACACACTTTATTTAACTTTTTTTTTTTATAAAAAAAGCATAGATTATAATAAATAAATTCCTATGAATTTCGAAACTTAATACCAAAAAGAAAAAGAAAAAGAAATGGTCAACGAGAAAAGGAAGACGAAAGAGGATTGAACGGTAGACGTAGATAGACGCCATAGGAGAGTTTGAAGAGTATAACCTCATTTGTGAAAAGGGAATTTTGCGTCGACGCTTGCTTTATTATGGACTATTGTCGTTGAAGCTGAAGCTGCTGCGATTGAAGGAGAGATCCAATCATCGGGCAGATGGAGGAATCTACGGATACGACCACTTCTTCCTCTCATTATTTCTCCATTTTCACCAATTACCCTCTCATTTCCGCTGTTACGGCTTTCACCATCGCTCAATTCATCAAACTCTTCACCTCCTGGTACCTTTTTTTTGTTTTGTCTCCGATTTCCATTGCTATGAATGTGCCTTTGTATCTGTCCCGATTGATTTTGTTTCGAAATTGTTAGTTTAGGGAGTGATCTCTTGTCAATCTTTGTAATTCTCGTGAACAAACTTGCGTATCGTTGGAAATTTGTAAATAGAGATGTTTAGATAGACAAGAAATGATCTTTTTCCATTGTTTCCTTGATTCTGCAGGTATAGAGAAAGGAGATGGGATCTCAAACAGCTTATTGGGTCCGGAGGAATGCCTTCTTCGCATTCGGCCACAGTCACTGCTCTCGCTGTAGCTATTGGATTACAAGAGGGCTTTGGTGGGTCACATTTTGCCATTGCTTTGATCTTGGCATCTGTTGTAAGTTTGCTCCCCTCCTTCTATCTTCTTGTGGAACACTTTCGTTGCTTTCTTTCTCTAGTTTATCAATTGGTTATCAAGGGTTCAAGTGGCACTTATGTGTGAGTGATTTTGGTTGTAGGTGATGTATGATGCTACTGGTGTTAGATTACATGCGGGTCGTCAAGCTGAGGTTTTGATCATTGCTCCAACTTCTCTTTGTTTTTTCTTTCAACTTGACTGGTTTTTGTTTTGTTCTCTGGTATCTTGATCTCTGGGGTCTGATTCACTTTCCAGGTTCTCAATCAGATTGTATACGAACTTCCTGCAGAACATCCGCTGTCTGAAAGCAGACCATTGCGTGAACTGCTCGGTCATACCCCTCCTCAGGTATGTAATATAATTTATTGAACAACTATAACAGACTACTCACAGTTCTCCCTTATCTTAACATCCTCAAATCCTCATAGATCTCAATATGTACCAATCCCCAATTATAAAACCTACCACATTATATAGGAAAAGCAAGAGATGAGACACTTATAGGTGTTGCATAACAGCCGTTTCACCCTCCCTACCATTCAGTTAGCAAAATTGTTAGATAGCTAGGGGAAAGCATGAGTCAAATTGAGGGAGTGAAGGAATCAGTGAAGGGGGTCAAGTTAATTGGAACCGCTATTTTTTGTTTCCTACTGATTGATATATTAACTACTCTTTCATTTCTCAGTGTGTTGTTATAAATTGATTGCTTGTTCTCATCAGTTTCATTTTTTTATTGCTGAGATATCAGGTTGTTGCTGGTGGGATGCTTGGAAGTGCCACAGCAGTCACTGGATACTTGTTTTTCAGGATAGCTACTAGCTAACGTTAAGACCAAGCAAACAACTCTTCTACTTCATTTCCTATTGAAGCCACTGGACAGAACCAAAACAGGCTTACAATCAAAGCCGAGTTTGATGCACTATTTATTCTTACTGAAAGCCATGCTCCTCTTATCATTCTATATTTGATGTAAAGAAACTAGAGACACCATTACAAAAAATCGTGATTTTATTTGGAAATAAATAGTATACAAGGAATTTGTGGATATAATTGGTGTTATTCATTGTTTACCAAGTATGATGGAGAAGACATCTCTAATGTGCGACGTAGGGTCCAAAGTAACACTAGACTTCGCACGCCAAGCAATGTGCTGGTCGGGACGGACTAAAATAGATCCTCTCTCTGACATTTTACATATACTCCACCATGAAGTTCCTTCATCATCTTGTCTTTTAACTTCCATAACATCGACATAATTTTCCCATGGAGCTAATGCTAATTTGCTGTCCCTTTCAACACCCTCTTCGCTACTAGGCCAGATCACGCATACCTTGACATTAGCCATAAACTCTTTTGCCACTTTAAATGTAGCACAAGCTAGCTCATAGGACTCTTGTAATGGTGATATTATTAGTAGAAACTCCACTTTCTCTGTAGAAACAAGGTCCAGAGTAGAAACAACAACCTCTTTTGTGGAACTTGACAGCAGTCTCACATGCATATGAGGCAGTCTTGAACCTGGTTCAGCACAAGGAACATAGTCTCTTCTACGACCACTTGGTACTTTAGGATCACCAGCTTCAGACCTGTTATCAGGAACAATGGCTCCTTCTAAATACCTAAACAGTAAACACATTAACTTCTGTTACTCCAACTCTAAATTTACATATCTTTTGTTCAAATATAATGTAAGAAGCACAATGGTTCGAAACATTCAAGACCACAATCTCCATGTCGTGAAACCACTGATATTAGTTGACAAAAGCAGCCAGCCCTAGTTGCTTCATTTTTAAAAAAAAATTCTTGGTGTATTACTCAGACTAGAGTGAGAATTTTACAGTTCCAAAATTATGATGCTACCTGAAACCAAGATCCTCGGCAGGAAACTGTAGTTGAAGGCTTTTTCCTCCATCAAAGATACTCTTTAGTCTGCTAAGTCTCTGATTTCCCAGCGGATTGCTCTCATTCAACAGAGATTCTGAAAGCTGTGCACGACCTAGTGCAAAGACATTATCCAAGATTGCCTTTTGCAGTCCAGTTGGAAGGATGGAACCGACTGTTTTGTTTATAAAGCTATGAACTAAAAACAACATAGGAGATATTATTGCTACAACTTAATTATGAAGCTTTAAACAGAGCAAGAGACAAGCTAGTTCTAGTTTACCTGAGTTTGCAACTGTTGGGTCAAGGCCTAGTGCTGAAGGAACCGCCATGGCTGCTCTGAAGTTCTGAACACTGAGTGAAGTATTGAAAAGGGCAATCTAGCAGTCACAATAAGATGCTTGTAATGAATCAACTTAAGAAGAAAGGATGGCAAGTGAAAGTTCATAAAAGACAAATACCATACCGGTCTACGTTCTGTTTCATAGGTATTAAGAATTGAAGATTTTGCAGAACCCTGAACAAGAGCTGCTATTTTCCATGCAAGATTGTGAGCATCCTGAATTCCAGTGTTCATTCCTGTAAACATCATGTAATTTGCTATCAGAATATTATACAAGACTGCTGATTGAAAGTACATCATATCGAACTGATTCCTGAGGCTTGTCATTGTTCGATTCATAAAACTTCGAAAAGGAAACTGACAACAAGGATCCTTTAAGATCAATGTTTAAGTTTGCGGCATTCCTTGGTTTTTATAATATCTCATTCGGCGATATCTCCAATAATAATAGTGGAGGTTATGGATATCTTCCAAATACATAACCATCATACACGACAAAACTGTCAAAGAAGTAGCACATGGTTCACTTTTTAAAAAGAATTTGAACACTTACCAAAACCTCCAGCAGGCGGGAACCGGTGAGCAGCATCACCAGCAAGTATCACTCTATTCTCACAGCACATGAATTTCTCAGCGACTTCAGCATGCATGACCCAAGGCTTAATATCAGCTACATCCAAGTCTGAAAGCTCATGTCCCACCAAATTGAATATCAACATCTTGCACATCTATAAAAAAAAAAAACCGTTCAGGGGAAAATGACAAACAAAATCGCATTCGAAATTGGTCACAGGTCACAGTTGGGATGAAAATAAAACCACAGAAGCGTACAGATAAATGAGTGTTCACAAGTAAAGGTCCATTATTTTTTTGGTGATGGTAAAATCCACTCTTCTCTAAGTGATGATAGTAAGTACCTCGGGACTGAAATCAGATAGACTCTGCTGAGGTGGATAGTATGGAATCTGCAGTAGAAAGAAATTAATACATGCTAGTTCTGGTATATAATTTAAACTGAGATTTTCTGGTCAGGTCTGTAGCTACCTGCAAAACAAATTCTCCTTGTTGAAGATCATGGGCAACGAGAACTCCTATACCTTTAGTGTTGAAGATGAAAAATAACATTCCTGGTCTGCTACTCATAAGATACTCACCGAGCTCTCTGCTCATAAAATGGACACTAACAAGCTTTTGTAGATCTCTTTCCCCTCGCATTTCTATCTTGGTGAGCTTCCTTACTTCACTCCCAGCACCATCAGCACCAACCAGTAGACTACATTGAATGTTTCTTTTCATATGCTTGCCTCCGCTGAGAAAAGAAACAGTTGCTGTAACACTATCCTTATTTACATCAATCCCCACACACTCATGACCCATGAGAATTTGCCTCGCAATAACAGAGCCAAGCTCAAGACCGTCTAACTCTTTGGGAATTCGAACATGAAAGCCGAGGTGTTCCAACCGCTTAAGCATCAAATTCGTCAACTTGTACTGGGAGAAGTGAGCAACAGAAACCGGGCTGACAACTTTCTCGAAATCTATTAATAACAACAAAAGGAATTCTTTGAAAAGTCTGCAAATATTCGCAGCTAAAGTAATTCTATGAGAACTATTTGCACAAGAAAATTGTATGGAAGAACACACCTTGAGGCTGCATGTGGTCCACTGTGCCAAGAGTTGAACCGGAGAGGGAAGTGCAATATATAAATTTCCTCCACAAATCTACAGGAGGCTGTGATCTTTCAATCTCCTCAGCTAATCCATCCAATTCACGGAAGATCTAAGTATATGAAAAGGGAGAAACTAAGGTTCCAAAAATCCAGGAGCACCAAAAACAAAATTAGCCAAAGGGAACACAACAAAAATCCAACCTCCATAGATCGGTTGTTGATAAAATGTGCTTGTGGATGTTTAGAGAAGCTTGTAGCTTTGTCCACAACAGCACATTTCACCCCTAACACAAAGGTGGGAATCCAATTCGATCAAAGACGTGAACTCAAAATGACTAATGTAAGGTAAGCTCAGGTTTAAAAGTTGGAGAAAATTGTACCTAGTTTGGTGAGAAGGATGGATAAAACGAGACCCACGGGTCCAGCGCCGACGATCAGAACAGGAAGCTTAGCATCTTCCCCATGAAATGAATTTGTATTTGAAAGGTCCTTGCTTTGGAAGTACCTCACTGGATACACTCTGACCCTCGAATTGTTTCTGCTTATCCGTGTAACCTTCTTGATCAGCCCTAGCATCGCCATGGTCGATAAGCTAAACCCTAAACCCTGAAAATTGTTTGGAAGGGTAAACTCTAATTTAGTCCCCTGAATTACAAATTGAGAAGAAGTAAGACTCTCAGACTAGAGACTCTTAGATCACAAAAGGAATCTAATTTCTTTCTTACAAGCTCATTCACAGTTACAGCAACGACGGAGACGACGGGACAGAGACGACGGAGACGCCGGGAAGGTGATGGTGGCCGTGGGAGAGATGTTGGTGGGACCGACTCTTTACGATCTATTTTTTTATAATTATTTTGTTTCAGACAAAAATAAATTATTATTTTATAATACTTGATTCATACTACGTGGTGCTAGATTTACCACTGCTTCAAGAATCGTCGTCGGCGTTGCAGCTCTCATTAATCTTGTCAATGGAAAGAGGTTTCATATATAATATCTGATACGCATCAGTAAGTTATCTCTATTCTCTACATGTATCTATATCTCTGGTGAGAGAGGAATAGTGAGCAAAAATGGTATGTTCACAATGTCGCCTGTACATATTTTTCTTCTCTATGAAGACGACTTGTAAAGAAAGAAACAAAAATAAATCAACTTTACAAAGTAGGGTGTAAATGTTACAAGTTACAACCCAATCTATATACTTAATGGTGAATCGAGTAGCTTTTCTTCCAGAGGAAACTGAATGGTCTTGTCAGTGTTTTCCTTCTCGAGATTGATTTAGTCAAAGGTTTCACTTCTGACTCCGGAGTTGAAACTGACGCTGGTATTGACATTGGTGCTGATACGGTTTTCCTGGGAGCTTCATCTCTGTTTGGCAATGGCTGATCTCGTTGCCTTTGTTCCTTGAACAGCATCAGAAGCTTCTGGGACTTGTCTCTTCCTCGTGGACTTCCATTCACTGAGATCGACACCAGAGACGGGATCACTCCTTCTTGTAGTACCATCTGGATACATGATTCGTTTCCCGTGCATAGGATCACTAGGCAAGAAACGGCTTGCTCTTGTTCGACTGCGTCACCAGTGTCTAGTACAGTTGCAAGAGTGCTGACCAGGCCTTGTGTTGATATCATCTCTTCTTTCCCTTCCCGGCTAGAGGCTAGATTTAGTAATACGGCTAATGACTTCTCTATCCACAAGTGGTCACCTGTTGATGCAAGAACTTGGAGGCTTTTGATTAAATTTGATGAAAGGAGAGTGGGTATATTGGGAGGGTAGGTAGAAAGGTTGTAGAGGGCATGAAGAGCGTCCAGCTTGCATTGTGTTTCCGTTTTATCTCCCTGAAGAAGAAGATTAACTAAAAAAGGAACTGCTTGACTTGAGCCAATCACGGGCTTGGCCTGTTCAAGGCAGGATATGTTTAAATATAACGCAGTTGCTGGCCCTTGAGACTGGGAACAAGAGATCATTTTCTCCAGCAGCGGAATGACCCCTGAAGTCAACATCAACTCTTTGTTCCTGCAGTTCAATGAAACAAACAAAACAGAAGAAATTATGAGAAGGTTTGCGCACGAAGAACACTGGTTAACACAGACTTCCCCTACAGAGGAACAATCAATGTCCTTAAATGGTTATATTAGAAGAAGATCAAACAGTGATATTCCTAAAGACTTCGATTGGTAACAGAAAAAACAGGATGAGCTATCAAACCTGTTATTGTTGACTGCTAAGTTAAATAGAGTCATAGCTCCGGTTTCTTGTGCGCCTGAATTGTTTTCAGTAACAGCCGATCCTAGAAACCGCAAAAACGCTTCGACAAACCCATTGGCTCCCATGAGGATCCTGGCCTCTTCATCATCCTTTAACAATAGCCTTGCATTTTCTACTACTTTACACTTTTTAGCCAAGTCCTCCTCTTTGTCCAAGATTGCCAGTATATCCTGATACCTCTCTAGAACATTGATATCAGAAGTCTCCTCATCACCAATTACAGGCACATTGACTTCTTCGTTGTGTTGTTGTTCGGAAATAATCGCACTGCTCTCCTCCAGAGGAACAATTTTAACATCTTTCGGTGTGCACGATCCTATACTATCACCTGACTTTGAATTGGTCAATTCAGAGTCAGACAGGGCTAGTCTCCAGTAGTTAAGGTCAAGAGATTCTGGTGGTCCAGTAGGGACTGTGATCCCGTTCTGCTCACACCAACTCGCAATCAGACCTTTAACACAGTAATTGGGAGTCAGGGAAATATGTGGGAGCTGCTGCTGTGTCTTGGGGCAAGAGTTATGTCCATCACTAAACCATTTCTCGATACAGACCCGTTCATAAGTCTGTCCAGAAGCGATAATGACAGGATCACACATAAGCTGCAGTGATATGGGGCACCTCAGTTCTTCTGGTGGAATGGGCATTTGTCCTGATTTCCTACTGTTCATGGGCTTAAAGTTAATAGAACCAAACTTCGATAGTTGACGTCCAAACGCATGAACACGGTCATCATTAGAACCTTGACCAGTGGGTGAACATGGTGGTGAACCCTGAGAGTCATTCTCATCCATAATCTCACTTCTGAATAGCTTGGAATATTTTCTCATGAGATGCAAGAGGTAAGCCACAATTGACTCCTTCCGCTTGTCTTCTTCCACACGTGCCCTGTCAATGAGTTTCTTTAAAGCACGCCGCTCCGCCAGAGCTGATCTAGAAGAAGTTATACTGAGTCTAGTAGCTGCCTGGAGAAAAATTTCAAGTTCTGTGCTGTCACTGCAGTTGTCAAATTTCTTCCCTTGTTGCAATAGTGCAATTATCCGATCACCAACGTCCTTCTCTGATGGATCAAGCAAGAACTTGGTCTGCTCTAGTTCACTAACAATGTCCAGAATCTGAAGAAATTAAATATCAATATGAGAATTCGCAACTAGGACCTAGCAGAAACCATTGTATCGATCAGAACTTTAAATCCAACAAACATAAGCCATAGACAGTTGGAAAGATTGTGTTGTGCACTGAAATAGAGATCACCTGAGAGCCAATAGAGCTAGGGACAATGTCCTCCACGCGTCTAAGACCATCGATAAGTGCAGATTTTGCTTTCTCAAATTTCAACAGTACAGCATCACCAGTAATGGCCTGTGCAGAAGGACAATGGAGGAATTTAAGAGAGACCAAAGACACAAAGACAAAGAAAATCCATCAAAAGAAAGAGACACATAAAGAGAAACTCACCAAATAAAGTTTGCTACACTCAGAACAGTGTTGTAGAATGTTCTTTGCTTTCTCAAGTGCAATATGTAAAGAACACAAGGCTTGAATCCCCGATTTACTCCGAGGTCTAGCTTCTTCCAACGAAGGGAAGATTGACAATACCTTGCAATAAACAGCAGATAGTTCCATGCACATATCTCTATGTAACTGCATTTTAGCAATGGCCATTACACAAAAATTTTAGCAAACTAAGTATAGAGAAGATTTTCAAATACTCTCTCTCTCTCTACAGGGCAAGGGATCAAAGAACAAGAACAGAAATCCCAAAAGACACCAAGATTCCCAAATACTCTCTTTCTCTCTCTACAGGGCAAGGGATCAAAGGCAAAACTGGATTCTCAGGGAGAATCACATTTCTAAAACACTATAATAGAAAACGCAATCCAAACATAAAAAGCAGAGACAACATAGTAAGCAAAGCCCGTTTTGTGTCCATTTTGATTACAACAAACAACCACCGACAATGAATCATTTAGAAAGATTGATGAATTGAAACGAGCATTAAGATACCTTGGCATCGCTAGCAGCGAACAAATTCTCCTCGAGCTCGCTTACATCCATGATCTAAACCAACCTCACCCTGAAAAACTCAAAGCTATGCCACAGAGAGAGCTTAACACAAACCTGAAGAACATGAAACAAAGATGGAATCAGTGTCGACAGAACAGAACCACGCATTGAAGAATATATTATACACAAAACGCAAAGGCATTGCCTTTTTGGTTCCAAAATCTGAGGAAATAACGAATCATTTCGTCGTCGTGAAAACAACAACAAAACACGATTCTGAAAAGAAGAAAAAAATACCTTTGTTCTAAGAAAGACAAAACAGAAGAATATACGAAAAAATGGAAGCAATCCAACTCCAAGCATAACGGTAGAGAGAAAGAAATGGGAGAAGAACCATGTCAGCTCTCCACAAAACACGCAAAAAAAATCTACGATTACAATTGAAACACGAACCAAACCATCGAATTACACGAATGTTACAAGCGACAAACCAAAAAATATAAAACAAAAAAAAAAAGAGCTGGAAGAAGAAAAAATTAACGCACGTGTGGAAAACTCGCAACAATAATACCAAAAGAGCAAGAAAACAAAACAAACAAAACTGAAAAAAAATTGCAGAGAAGAGAAGTTAAGACCACAAAGGCACATATGGAGAGATTTGCAGGAATTTTAGGGTTTATTCTCTCCTTTGTGATTCGGCAATCAAAGAGAAATGAGTTTTTTTTAGAGTGAAGAAGTCACGAGTGTGTCATTTATTACAACCGCAGTTCCATTTTCAATCCACTTTTTTGTTTTTTTTTTTGTTAATTAGTATAAAAAAGTTGGTTAGCAAGTAAAATTTTCGGTATTATAAAAAGACTTTGCAAAAAGACAAAAGTAGCAGTGCTAAATAAATGAGTAAACAAGACAAAGAATGAAACTTTTTTAAAAAATGGGTTACGATCAGTTCCAATCACGACGATCTGTTGTTGGTCAAAACTCAAAAGTCCACTTGCTCTGCTTTCTTTACTTGTTCTTTCTCAGTTTCACCCATCTTTCACATAGCTCAGCTTTGTTCAAGCTTTACTCCAACGATACTCAGATGATCACCGGATCATTTAGCCCATCTTCCAGCGATCTGGTCAATGATGAATCACAGAGACCTCGTGTTATCACTCCTTTTCCTTCTCCTAAACTCACCGACTTGCCTATGGTACTTACTCTCTCACCACATTATTTTCTTCTTCTTTTTGTTTTCACTGTTTGTAATTTGAATCTTGATCTTCTTGTAACAGTTTCAAGATGACCATAAGGAGAGCTTGTACTGGGGAACTTATCGCCCTCAGGTTTACTTCGGAGTTCGAGCCAGGTTATGATTCTGCACTACTTTCATTAGACCGTACTAGTTTTTTTTTATCTTTTAAGTCTGACATGATCTGTGTATGAATCAGTTATTTACTGTGTCAAAGTTCATTGATGAGCTCTTAAAAGAGCTAGTGGCTCTTCTTAGTTTTGTAAAGGGAAAGCTAATCACTCCCCAATGTAATGTGAAACTGTGTTTTCTACTTGTGCAAGCTGCTAAGTTTGTAGCTGACTATATATGCAGAACTCCTAAGTCCCTCGTTGCTGGCTTGATGTGGCTCGTTACCAAAGATGGGAAACATGTTATGAGGCATTTCTGTGAAAACTCTGGCGATCTTAAGTCTTTTGGCTGGAGAGAACACAATGGAAGAGATTTTGGGCGGCAAGAGCTGTTTGAACAAGATATGGTTTTGGAGACAAGTTTTGTCAAGTCTAAGGAGGGAAGCCTTGGTTATGGAGGGGATTGGTCAACTCGAATCAATGTTCAAAATATGTTGAATGATGAAGTAGAGAGAACCGTACATCTCTTCTTCTATCTAGCTGATGAAGGTGGTAATGGTCTGAATTTAGGCAAAGATGTATTGGGGCTTAAAAGGAGTTCTGTCCTGGCTTCGGGTTCACGCCAAGATGTAGGAAACTGGCAGATGCACTTAAAATCACAGGTAAGTTTTTTATTTAAAGTGCCATTGAAAGATCACACAGGATCATTTTAGTTTACTGTCTTTGCAAGAAAATTGACCATTTCCTCTTCTTTTGCAGAATCAACTTGAAACACATTATTGCGGTTTTAAGACGCCTGACATTGTCAATCTGTCTGATCTTGTTCAGCAAAATCTTGTTGTTCAGGTTATATCTCAGTTTTGCAAGTTTCCAATTTGTATTTGATATTTCTTTGACAAAGACCAAAGTGTATACCTATATTGGTTTTTATATTTTTCAGGAAGGGAAGTCTGAACGACTTCAGCTCTCTGACACATCAGAGGATTCTTCAAACATTTATGTTTTTCAGGTAATCATTCTTGATCAGGATATATGAATACAGATGTGTTTTAAAAACAAAACCATCATCCTCAAATAACTCATATGAATTGTATGATCTAGATGTTTCTTCATCCCCAATCCCCATTTTGTCTTACAGATTTCCACTACGACTCAATCTACTATAGATATTGCCTTTATCTCTGGAATAAGAGAAGAAACGTCCAACACGGAGAACCGTATAATGAGTCTTACAGGTTTAGATTTGCTGAACAATCAAATTTTACGTAATCGTATTCCAGTCATAATGTGAACAGTTTGGATAGTAGACACCATTTTCTCTGTTGTCTGTCTATGACCAGAGGTTCCTTATAAGAACATGTTTTGTCTAATACCATTTCCTTTCAATACATCTATTTTTCATTAGCTGGTCTTTAAGCTAAGTTTCTGTCTTTACTCCGTGTAGGCTCGCCACTCTCTAGTCTACTTGAAGAAAAACATATAGCATTTGATGCAAAGTTCAAGGAATGCTTCAACCTGTCTGAAAAGGTGTGATTCTACTCTTTTTTCTTCTCAACACAAAGATCAACTTATATGAAGGATCTCATTAGCAAATCCATTTTTCACCTCTCAGCTCTACTAGTAGTCTTTTCTTTTCTTATACGCTTTCAAAGTCTCAGAAACTGTTGCCTAAATTCTTTGGTACTGACTTGCTATAGTAAATTATTATATGCATTTGATTTGATGTGTTTAGAAGAGATAACATATATGATTCTCTCTTCCTGTTGCTCCAGCTTGATCTTGAAACTTTTGTGGTTGGTAAAGCTGCAATTGGGAACATGCTTGGTGGCATTGGTTACTTCTATGGTCAATCAAAAATTCATGCTCCTAGAAGTACTCTGGTGAGTTTCAGTCCTATTTCTTTTTTCACTCCAAAACAGTTTTATATATAGAGTTAACAATGTTCAGTTGCAGGCTAAAAGTGAGGATGATTTCTTGCTATACTGGCCAGCTGAGCTGTACACAGCAGTTCCAAGCCGGCCTGTGTTTCCTAGGGGATTTTTGTGGGATGAAGGCTTCCATCAACTGTTGATCTGGTTCGTTTCATTACACATCATGACTGAACATTTTCTTAATAATTTTATAGTGTCTTTAAGATCTGTTTTAACAAAGTTGTATGATACAATCATTCTTTGAAGTGCTTCTATCTGTGTTTGATCAGGCGCTGGGATGTCCAGATAACGTTGGAAATTGTTGGAAACTGGTTAGATCTAATGAATATTGATGGATGGATTCCTCGTGAGCAAATTTTGGGAGATGAAGCTCTGAGGTTGTTATGATACTCTTCCTAACCTCAAAATAGGCATCATTATTGTTTCTTGTTAATACTGATTCCATTCTTTTTTTTTTTTGCTGCAGTAAGATTCCAAAGCAGTACGTTCTTCAGCTCCCAAGTAATGGCAATCCACCTACACTACTTTTGGTGATACGCGGTAAGAAGTATGTCTTTGATTATGCTTCTTGCATTGTTTTAGGGAGAATGGCTCAAATCCAGTTCATTCTTACACCACTCCAATTTACCAATAAGTTTTGCCAGTTTGTACCTTGTGTTGAGTTTACTAATCATTCTATATGACCTTGGTAGATGCTCTTGGATTGGAATAATGAGATAGATTTAAAATAGAGAACAAGATTTCAGAATCATATCATCAATTCCATGTTGACATTCCTTGTATTCTTTTTGCCAGATTTGATCGATGGTATACGAGCAGAGAAATTTAACAAGGCAGAAAGAGACGAAATCTTGTCATTCCTTGACAGGGCTTTTGTACGGCTAGATGCATGGTTTAAATGGTTCAACACTTCCCAAATAGGTAACATTGACAACATTGGAGACAATACTTTATAGTGTTGCAGGATGTTTTCTCTCTTCAACTCCTGTGTTTTGTGTTTATAGCATTTAAGTGACTACTGCATACAAATCACATTGAGTATATTAGTCCTACATTGTATGTTTTCATATATTTATGACTTGATTAAACATCAGGGAAGGAGAACGGAAGTTATTATTGGCATGGCAGAGACAATATAACAAATAGGCAACTAAACCCTCAGGTACCCTTACTAGCTTCCTTTTTCTTTACTTGGTTTACCAGACTTCAGAAATACCTGATGCCTTAGCTTTCACATATTTGGGCAGTCTCTTTCCTCTGGTTTGGATGATTATCCACGGGCTTCACACCCAAATGAAGATGAGAGGCATGTTGACCTTAGATGCTGGATGTATCTTGCAGCAGATTGCATGAACTCCATCCAAGAGTTTATGGGGAAAAAAGAAACACTTGTGACGGTTAGAAGAACATGAAAATTATATCAACTACATTCTCTAATATATACATCACATATCTTTGAAACTGTATCCTGCAGGAGGATTATAGCTCTATTTCCAAGCTGCTTTCAGATTTCACTCTTCTGAATCAGGTTTATACTTTTATTATGCAATGGTTCTCTTTAAGACAAGAATCGCATTATCTCTTTTGGTCTCACTCTCATCTCTTCTTCAACAGATGCACTATGATCATGACCATGGGGCTTACCTTGACTTTGGTAATCATACAGAAGACGTAAGGAAATTTTGATGAATTATGTCAAAGAGAAGCCTAGATATCAACTGTCATGATATATCATAAACCTATATATCTAGGAAATTTTGCTGAATCATATATGCATTGGTCTGATTTCTCAGGTTCGGTTAATCTGGAAAGAGGTAACTGGAGAAGATGGTCGTTTATCTCGAGAGTTTGTAAGGGAGACATTTGGGAAGCCAGAGCCAAGATTGGTTCCTCACATTGGTTACGTCAGCTTCTTTCCCTTCATGTTTAGAATTATCCCAGCTGTGAGTTATATATTGTGCATTAGTATCATCCATATGATTGTTGAACCCCTTGTGGAAAACTAGAACTAAACTTAACACATTTGTTTGTTGTTTGACGAAAGGATTCTACAATCCTTGACAAACAACTCGATCTCATCTCAAACAGGAGCATTGTATGGAGTGACTATGGATTACTTTCACTTGCCAAAACTAGGTGAGCCTGCAAGAACAAATATATCTAAGAATTTTCATTCTTCCGTGATTTCATTACCACTCATTTGTTGTCTTCATGCAGTTCTTTGTACATGAAGTATAACACTGAAGACGAAGCACCATATTGGAGAGGTGCAATATGGATGAATATGAATTACATGATTCTTTCTTCCCTGCACCATTACTCTAAAGGTACATTTATGAGTCCACACCTCTTCCAAAACAAAAACTTTGTATAACCCATCAAAATTTTCTGCAGTGGATGGACCTTACAGCAGTAAGGCAAGAACAATTTATGAGGAACTAAGGATCAATCTAATTAGGTAAGCATGTTTGTATAAGATACAGTTGAAGTTGAAGATGTCTTGAGTATATGTGGCCTTACCTATGCTGCGTTATTGATGCAGGAACGTGGTTAGAAACTATAACCAGACTGGTTATATCTGGGAACATTATGATCAAACAAAAGGAACTGGAGAAGGTGCACGTGTCTTTACCGGTTGGTCTGCACTGATCCTCTTAATCATGTCTGAAGAATACCCTCTATTTTAGAAACCCCGTTTTGATGACCAACATTTGTAACCTCGAACATCAAATCTATCCTCGTGTGTTTGTGAACAAAATAAGGCAGTCTCTTCCAAAGATTTTAATGAAAAAGCAATCACAATACATCAAGATTTATAGCTCAGCTACTACGTACATGTTAAAGCTAGCCTTGTGTGTCTGAGCATAACATTGTGCGCATCCAACCAGGCGATAGTAAAGGAAAGGAGACATTTAAAACTAGAGTAATTGCAGATCACTTTCATGGGTCTTGGGTCATTTCTGTATCTTCAGACACCATGATTTCTACATCCCTCATGTCTCGCTTTAATACGTTCCCAAGTCTTCCTATGGCTTCTGTCTCCTGTTGCAGTACCTATTTAAAATGTTCCAAAACGTCACATAGTTTTCTAATATATTTTACTGAAGAAAAAATCAAATTACCCATATACCAATCCAGAGGTTACTGTCCATAGATGTAGTATATCATACCTCCTGCATATCGATCAGGCTCTGCTCGTCTATTTTAGTTGACCCAGGGAGATAAAGGGAACTACCAGCAGCAATCGAATTTGCTTGAGCACGAGATATTGTCTGCAGACTTTGCACCCTTCTAGAAAGCTCTGCTCCAGGACCTTTCACCTGCAAATCCAGTAATCCACAACCATTTTATTAAAAATCAAAGTCAAACTTTCTGAACCTTGAGAAGAAACTAAATAAAAAATGAACACAGACCTGTCTTGTTATTGCAGTTAACTTCTCGGACAGTTCGCCCTCTCCTTTGGTCAAGGGTAACCGGAAACCCTTCCCTTCTAAACTCTCTATTATCCTCATCACCTTCAAGCACAAAGCATGAACACAAGGGTAAATGTAACTTTGACTGGAATCTGGACTCACATAACAAGGTCAGATATTTTAATGTGACGATTTCTCTTACCCTCAACATACGTCTTTGAAGACTCTGCTCCTTCTGTCTCAACCTTTCAATAGATGGAAAGGTATGTGCTTGCAAATGTCTCTGAAGCTGTAAAACAAAATCAAACAACTTCTTGTTAAATTATCCACTTATAATATGAGGCAGAAAGAGAGTTGTGAAATGATAACTCACCATTTTAACATTGCTCTGAGTCGTTTTTATTCTATCCCTATCTGAGACGAGAACTTCATCTTGAAGCTGCAGGTACCCATTAAAAATACTGTGTGTCAAGATTCATTTTTCAAGTGTGGTAAATGATAGAGTATCACTGGATATCAATATTATAAGAAAACAGTATTTGCTTAAGCACCCCATAAAATAGAATTTTCGCAGGTGAAGAGATCCAACCTTAAGGCGCTGAGAAAGATCTTTGAAACCTTGAACAAGTTGAGGCCACAGGCGTTCTCTTTCGGTAGAATCCATACCTTCAAGTTTGCTCATGGCCTCTGCCCACATTATCTACCACCAAAATACAAGCAATCATTCAGAGAGATCTCAGAGAATACATACATCAATCAAGAAACTAATAATCAAGAATCAGTATACACAAGAAAGCACCACATTGCCATGATATGATAGAAAAGATCAAGAAGATTCTCACATCTGATACAGCTGCAGGCTTCACCCGGAACTGTGGCTCAGTCACACTGAACAAAAGATGCTGCAGCAAGCAAATGGAAACATCAGTTAACATAACCACACAAAATCCAAACACAGCTAAAGGGTTCAAGATTATCCACACCAGACTAACCTGAAAAGCATACTTAGGATTCGTTGGATCTTCCTTATACGCTTCGATGATGGCCTAAATCAAAAGCGAATAAAAGGGAGAAACAATCAATGTAAAGACTAGATAGAGGTTATGGGGTTTTTAAGATCTGGAATTAAAGTAATAGCAAACCTGAATGTCACGATCGGCGAGAGAGTAAGGAATTGGAGCAACGGGAGCCATCTGAGTAGTCAATTGAGCATTTGGGAAAGGGTTTTGCTGTGCCGAGTTGTTGAACGGTGACTGATAACCAGAATTAAAAGAAGGCTGCTGCTGGAACAGTGAACTCGGCTGCTGCTGCTGTTGTTGCTGCTGCTGTGGTTGTTGAGATGAGAAGGGAGTAGAGAAGAGCGAGGAGCCAAATCCGCCGGTGGAGAAGGAAGGAACCGATGGTGTTCCGAACGCCGGCGTGGATGACGGCGTACCGAACGCAGGCGTGGATGACGGTGTACCAAACGCAGGCGTGGATGAAGGTGTACCAAACGCCGAGGTGCCAAAGGCGGGTGTGGATGAGGGAGTGCCGAACGACGGCGAGGAAGACGGAGTGCCGAACATTGAGAAAAGGAGAGGTTTAGATCTCAGTGAAGAGAGAGAGAGAGAGAGAGAAGGCAAAGGTGTTTTATTATTATTGACTAGGCAAAAGGCGCCATTGCGAAAACTTTAAAACGCAGCTCTAGTGTTCGACGATATTCCCGGCCGTGAGTCGTCTAACTAACTGTTAGGGTTTTGTTCACCTTTCCTCTATTGGTCAATAATACTTTGATCAATTCATTTTATCTTTTAGGTTTTCATTTTTCGAAATGTTAAGAGTTCACGTTAACTAAACACAGCTTTAGTGTATTCCAGTTCCACAGTAGTCTAGAAACAAAAGATGGAGCAGCTAGTGAGCATGGGTTTCTCCAGTGATTTGGCCGCCGAAGCGTTAACGGCCACCGGTGGGGATTCCATTCAGAAAGCCACCGACTGGATTCTCTCTCAGCGTTCTTCCCCACAAACCACCACCGCCAAGTCACAGCCCAAACTCGACCGCTTCCTCCGCCCCAACTCCAACCCAACCCCTGCCGTCAATGATGAGTCCGGCAAGCGCCCCAATTCCAAAACCCTAATGCCCTTCATGGGTGATGATTCCAACAAGCGCCACAAGCTCTCAGCATCCAGCCACCGCCAACATCATCAGCCGTTATCGGAGCGTATGCGTCCTCGCACTCTCGACGACGTTGTAGGTCAAGACCATCTCCTCTCTCCCACTTCCCTCATCCGCGCCGCCGTCGAATCCAATCGCCTCCCTTCCATTGTCTTCTGGGGTCCTCCTGGGACTGGGAAGACCTCAATCGCCAAGTCTCTCATCAATTCCTCTAAGGACCCGTCTCTGTATCGCTTCGTCTCCTTGTCTGCTGTTACTAGTGGAGTCAAAGATGTTAGAGACGCCGTTGAGAGTGCCAAAAGGCTTAACCTTGAAGGTAAAAAGAGGACAGTCTTGTTTATGGATGAGGTTCATAGGTTTAATAAATCACAGCAAGATTCATTCTTACCTGTTATTGAAGATGGTAGCATCCTCTTCATCGGAGCTACCACTGAGAACCCATCTTTTCATTTGATCACTCCATTGCTCTCTCGTTGCAGAATTCTGACTCTGAATCCCTTGAAGCCTAATCATGTTGAGACTCTGCTTAGACGAGCTGTAGATGATTGTGAGAGAGGTCTCTCCAATAGCGTTGAGGTTGATGATTCTGTCATTGAGTTCTTGGCTAATAACTGTGATGGTGATGCACGAGTCGCGTTGAATGCTTTGGAAATCTCAGCTACCATGGCTACCGCTCGAGCCGGATCTGGGGCTGTCGTGTCTGTTGATGATGCAAAGGAGGCTCTTCAATGCAAACATTTGGCCTATGACAAGGCAGGGGAACAACATTACAACCTCATAAGCGCACTTCATAAGTCTATGCGAGGAGGAGATGCTAATGCTGCAATCTACTGGCTGGCTAGAATGCTTGAGGCTGGTGAAGAGCCACTTTACATTGCCAGGAGACTTATAAGGTTTGCAAGCGAAGACATTGGCCTTGCCGACCCTTCAGCTCTTACTCAGGCGGTTGCGTGCTATCAAGCTTCACATTTCTTGGGTATGCCTGAATGCAATGTAATTCTTGCCCAATGCACCGCTTACTTGGCACTGGCTCCTAAATCTGTTGCAGTTTACCGAGCAATTGGAGCTGCACAGAAGGTTGTGAAGGACTCGGTTGGACAGAATGAAGGGGTGCCTCTACATCTGAGGAATGCTCCAACCAAGTTAATGAAGGACCTTGGCTATGGAAAAGAATATATATATCCTCCCGATGATCCTTCTTCTGCGGCAGCTCAGACATATCTACCTCCATCTCTTCTGCATTATAAGTTCCTGGAATGGCCTCGAGGTGTATCAGGTGATCTCCAAGATCAAGAACACGGGCTCTAACCACTATTCTTTCGTTCCTTTTTTTGTATGTGATGTATATAGAATCATGTTGCTCAAGTCTTTGCAGAGGCTACTCTTTAATTAGTGGGTTATTTCCTTCATTTAGAATGGTAGAAACAGAAACCCTTGTTATTAATTTATTAGGATACAAAATCGAACAAACCCACTTCTATCTCTGTAAACGAAAGAAAACCCAAGTGAAGAAAATTTCCATGGTACCCCATAAACGAACACAAATTAATGAGAATTCTCAGACGTGGATCTATGAACAAAAAATGTTTTATTGATTCTTCCACTCTTTCACTGATCAAGATTCAAGGCTTAGGTCTCCCCATTGGACCTTGTGTTTTGCGGCTAGATAATGGGCACCAACTGGACCACGACTGCCGTAAGGATAGAATTCTGGAATTGTCTTCTTTTCTTCTATCTCTTTGAGCAATGGAGTGAAAAGCGCCCAGGCAGCGTCAAGTTCATCACTTCTTATGAACAACCTGCGTTCGCCTTCTATTGCATCCAGCAGAAGCCTCTCATATGCGTCTGGGATCTCCTTTGAATACCTTCAACAACAAAAGGGTATATGAAACTATATGGAATATGCAGAAAAGAACACAATTTTTTTCTCGAGTTTGATCATATATGCAAAGTAAACCTAACTTTATATTTCTTAACTCACCTAGCTGAATAGAGAAGATTCAAGTTACTCCGGTCTAATCTCATTCCCAAACCAGGGACCTTGTTGTTGATTTTTAAATAGATAGCTTCATCTGGTTGTACACGAATGACAAGCTCATTTGTGGTCTGGTCAAGATCAGTACCAGAATTCCGGTTATATAAATTTCCAGGCACATGTCTGAACTGCACCCTTATCTCTGCACTGTAATAACAAATACAAATTGATTACTAACGGAAAAGTTCAATCAGAAAAACTTGCACGAAAATTCCCAAGTTTGGTACCTTCGGGTGTGTAGTGCTTTCCCAGCTTTCATTAGAAAAGGTACACCATCCCATCTTGCATTGTCGATGAAAAGTGCAGCAGCAGCAAATGTTGGGGTCAGGCTATCTTTTGGCACAGTTTTATCATCAGTATAGCCTGGATAAGTAACTCCTCCTGTGGTTTGCCCCTTGTACTGTCCTATCACTACGTCTTCAAGTTGTATTGGCCTCATCGAACGAAGTACTTTTACCTGAATTGATGCAAGGATTTCAAAATACTGTCTTGAACTCAACCAAATTATAATTATAAGAAAGGAAACAATATTAGACCTTTTCATTTCTGATATCCTCTGCATCCAAACTAACAGGTGTTTCCATGGCGAAAAGAGCTAATATCTGAAGTAGATGATTCTGCATTATATCTCTTATTATTCCATAATTGTCGAAGTACCTATATAAGAAGAATAGGTGAGTGTTAAAAGGCTTCAACACAGAAGAGAAATTAAAAAGCAAGACAGAAGACAACAACAATTACCCTCCGCGTCCTTCAGTGCCGAAATCCTCAGAAAATATGAATTGCACGTTCCTTATATACTGCCTTGACCATAGCGGTTCAAATATAAGGTTTGAGAATCGAAGAACCGACAAGTTCTCAACTAGCTCCTTTCCTAAGTAATGGTCTATCCTGTAAGGATCAACATTCCATATCAGCTAGGTATCTAAAACCATCATCAATACCAATTATAGAAATAACTTGAGCACAGTATCCCCACCTAAATATTTGGTCTTCCTCCAGGTACTGCTTAAGGGACTTTGTTAGAGCAGCAGAGGTTTTGGAATCTCGGCCAAAAGGTTTCTCGACAATGACTCTAGTCCATCCATTGACAGATGAAGCGGAGGAGCTTGCACATTTCACCGCATCAACAAAGATATTTGGAGGGATTGAAAGATAAAAAAGGCGGTTCGAGCGTCTTGCACCCTGCAATAATTATGTAAAGGATAAGGATATATAGGAAGGAAAAAAAAAATAAGAAGACCAAACTAATCTAGATTTTACTAAAATTTAACAAACACTCATAGTTTGCCCACTACTGTGTCCAGGTACCATAATCTACATCATATCACCTACCAGGGTAACACATGACCTGCCTAACCCTTCAGAAAAATGAGGAAGTGATGCAACCTGGTTGCTAGGTAATCATGAATAAGGTAAAAAAAAAACAATAAGCAGAGGAAAACATCAATACCTCATGCTCCTTGAGCTTCTTGTCCAATGCAACAAAATGTTCTTGAGAATCATACTGACCAGAATGGTAAAAACATCTCTTGAGAAACTCTTCCATCTTCTCGCTGCAGTTTGCCCTGAAACATCACACTTAAGTCTTAAACAAACCATCTCTGAAAAAAAAGAACCAAACTGAAAAAAAAAACCAAAAGGACCCATGTATTGGTGGTTATACAAAGCTACAGTGATTCACCTCTTATCAATTCTACATGTCAGAGTTTTGCTAACCATGTCTCTAAGTTCAGCATCTGTCATCTTACTCCTCGCATAGCCGAATATTGTAAAATGCTGCGACCAAAACACAGCTTACCACACCAGCCAATAATACCCAATCATGAGAAAGAAAGAGAAGAAGGTTTTATACCTCAGGAAGACAGCCTTCATAGTAAAGTGCGAAAAGGGCAGGGAATATTTTCTTCTTGGCAAGATCACCAGAGGCTCCGACCACCGTGATACTAACTGTTGACTGGTGTTCCCCGCCATCAGACTCCGCCACAAACTTGTCTGCTTCTATTGTAGGGATCGTTACCAATCCGTCTTTCAGTTCCTCAGCGGGGCTTGACTTGGTGGCTACTGCGCCTAAAACACACAATTGTAAGCGCACTGCATTTAAGGAAATTACATGTATTGTTGTGTCTAAAGTCGGAGACTTGTATAAGAAAATTAATCAAAATCAAGCATACATTTGATGAAGTAGTGAAATCAATCCTAAATATTCAAGCTTTACCGGCAAAGCAAGGGAAAAAGAAGAAAACCCAATTGAGAATCCAGTTAAAGTTACCATCTTGCACTAGAGCAGAGCTCTGAAAGGACTTCCTCTGCGATCTAACACAGAGCTGATAGAGATTTAAACCCTGAGGAGGAGCGGAGTGGAAGGAGAGTGACGGGCGTGGGTCAGCATTGATCAACGAAGAATGATGATGATTCGACAAGAAAGGAGACGACGAAGTGCGGGAGCGGTAGGTAGGGCAGGAGAGAGACGAAGAAAACGATGACATTTTCGAATTAGAGGGAGATGCAATTTTTCTCACAATTGCGCTAATGAGCGAGTTCTGTTAGTTAAAAAGGACAAGAACAATTGTCAAATTTGGAGCCTTTTGAGGCCTCCCAAAGGTTATGCCTCTGCCAAAATCTGTGTTTTGTGTTGGTATGGTTAAGTGAAGGGTTATTGCAAATATAAAATATATTCAATTCACAAGTGTCCTTTTGCTTTCTATTTCAAAGGGTTTCCCTTTAACCAAATGAGATCTCTATCTGATTTAGTTGATGAGCTCCACTTACAAAATCCCTTAGATATTGCAACAGTTTAGACTCGAACTTTGGGCTATTGAGACTAATTACGGTGGAAACAACCTCACTCTATATGTTAAGTTGTTAACGAACAACATTTTTAGGTTTTCCATTTATCCTATGCTTAGGAAGTGTTAAAGATTAGGTAGGTTGCATAATTTCCGAAGATAGGCCAACAGATATGTCTGTCTTTGTTTGATTTGGTACTTCTCAAATGGTGTCTCGTTTATATATTTTTTAGCGACTAAAATGTCATTCTTGTGTATTCAATCATGTCCCAACTTTTAGGTTAATTTATTGTTTGTATTGTCACATTTCCTCTTTTATAAACTCTTTTCCGATCATGTTACTATCTACTATCTAGGACTAGGGGTGAGGATGCTTATTGCTTTATTAAACATGTAAAGGGTTTAGTTCTTTTCTCATTAACAGATCCTTCAAAAATTAGAATGGTAGTTGTTCGTTCTAAAAATAACTAAAATACAATTCGGTTTAATTGTATTTTGGATATTTATTCGGTTCTTGATTCAGTTTCGGTTCAGTATGATTCGGTTTCGGTTCTTAAGTTTACCTTTTAAACTTTTTCGTCAATTTCAGTTTGGTTTTGGTTTCGGTTCCTTTCGGTTTAGTTTAATTCCGGTTCAGTAGTATTTTTTTGGCTAGGACTACTCATGGGCATCTTCTTAGAGCATATTCTAAGGCTTTGTCATTTCCATTCTGATATTTCTCGGCCCAGAGATAAAAAACAAATCCTAGAAAGAAAAAAAAAAGATGAATGAAGAAAAATATTGTTTCTCAAGTCACTTGAGGAACACTGTCCCTTCGACAAGACAATTTGAGTATCTCTCTCTCTCTCTCTCTCTCTCCGCCTCCCTCCGCCTTCACAAGACCGAATCTGTCTCCCGCGTACTTTTCCGGAGCTCCTCTTCCAATTCTCTCTTCGATCCTCTCATGCGGCTTCCTCTTCCACCTTAGTCTGTACAAGCTCGCAGGGTTGAGTACTCGTCTCTAGATATGGCTATTCCGCTCGGGAAGCTCACCATCCTCATCGGTGCAGGTCCGTTCATCTATTGGGATGTTTTTATTCTCGTACTGGATTATTGATCGGTGCTCGAATTCTTCTCTGCTTCTGATTTCGGTTAGTCGATGTGTAATCGCAATTAGGGGATGTGCAAAATTAGGGTTTTTTGATAAACCCTTTGGTTCCTGTAGAATGATCACTGTTGCTTCACTGGCTCTTAATCATCGAATCTTCTTCAGCTCAAATTTCAAGTCTTTTGATTAATTTAGTGCGTTCACTGTGTTGGTTTACCTCTGTAGCCTAGTTTCTTCAGTTCAGCCTATCTGAAAACACCGGAATTTGAAAAAGAATTCACTTTTAACTCTCATGTATTTGTTAAGGGATACATTAAACTTAGTTCCGTTGTGACTGCACCATCGATAATAAATTACCCATTTGCTATCTTACTGCATCGATAACTCTAGTGTAAATGTTTGATGTTCATCCATCTTGCTTTTACGTTAGGTCTTGTTGGGTCAGTGCTTGCCAAAGAAGGGGGCTTACCAGATGTATCCAATTTTGTTTCGGGGGCTTTTAAGGTATAAATTTCTATGTCACACTGCTTACCATCTTTCACCCATCTTCTGATTTCATTAAGTGTTCTCTGTTTCCTTTTTACTATGAAATATTGGGTGTAAAGCTTGGCGACTCCTTGTGTTGTTTGTAAAAATGGTTCAATGGTTTCTTTCTCTTGATAGATGGTATTTAGGCAACTGAAACAAGAAGAACCTGCCAAATCATCTAGCAAGCCTCGCAATGATACACTTATGGCCCAGGTTTGTTTGAGATTTATCTATTTATTGACGAGGATAAGTTATTAGATAGTGCTGGATAAGATTAGGCGTGTGGAGGACTTAGATTTACTTGTCTTATATCTATTTTTCTTGTAGGTTAACAGTCTTAGGCATGAATTGCAGTTGCTGGGTTCAAACAGACCTATCACTATTGTTACGACGGCAGGATCAGGTTCTCTAGAATTTTTGTGTTGAACTTTTGTATCCCTCTCTGCTCTAATCTTCTAGCTTAAAAATCTGTGACAAAGGACCAAAATGGTTTGGCTATTATGCTAATATGAAACAGTACACCAGAAACGTTTCTCAAACTGTTGACATTCGCTTATATTTTTCTGGCCATGGTTTTTGAAATTTTTCTTATAGAATTTTCTTCTTCTTTTGCTACATTTTCCCAACATCAAAGACGACAGACTTATGTCCTGATCTATCCCTAGTATTAGCAAGTCATCTCATAGATATGACGTTGATATTTCTTTTACTGTTAATTGTTGCTTAAAAGCAAATAATTTAACAACTTCTTTTTAATTCCTAGGTGGTAGAAAGTATGGTCTGATCATTATAATTGGAGTGATAGGGTACGGATATGTATGGTGGAAGGTAATATTCTTCACCATTCCTCAGCTACCTAAAGTAGTTACTTGCTTGCTCGAAGTGATGTTGGCTAGTCAAGATTTTTCGTATTTTTAGGAAACATTTATCTGGTTCTCCTTTTCAATTATTTTTTATGCAATAATTTCAGGGCTGGAAACTTCCAGATTTTATGTTTGCTACAAGGCGCAGCTTATCAGATGCATGTAATAATGTTGGCACCCAGATTGATGGATTTTACGCATCGCTCTCGGCAAGTTCTTATTTTCCATATTTTCTAGTACTCCTGAAGATTGTTTGCTTACTATTTTTTCTTGTTTTGACCACTAAACTCTATTCTTGTCTGTTTTGATGATTCCTTTTGTGATCTATTCCATCCACATGATCTGATAACTATTTTAATTTAGTTGCAGAACAACAATTTTGTCTCATTTTACATATCATGACAGGGCACAAAAAAGGATTTAAGTTCAAAAATTGATCAGATGGGTCGTAGTTTGGATGCAAATACAGAAATTATTCAAGAAACAGGTCGAGAGGTATGTTAGATTAAATGTTGACAAATACTTCCATTTCAATGTGTTGTCAAGGCCTTATGATGATTCTAACTGTTTGTTTCTTTATATGTCATAATGTTTAGGTGACTAAACTACAGGATGGTACAGCAATTATGAAGGATGACGTTAGGTCTGTTTTCGATGCTGTTGAAACTCTGGTGAGAAAATTCAGTGATTGAATATATGTTCACCAGTATGTTCTGCCTTTAAAAAAATGAAAAAGGGGTAATCATGTGATCTTCGTAATTTTCAGGCAAGCAAAGTCTATCGTATCGAAGGAAATCAGGTAACATTTGGGGTAGTTGGAGGTGCAACTTTTTTATTTCCACCAGGCATTGTATTGATTGAATTTAAATTTCTTGGTCATCCATAAAGGATATCACGCTTAAAGGAGTTGGGGCTCTGCATGCTCAGTGTCGGGAGAACCGAAGAACTCAAGAGTCCAATCAGGCATGAACCTTCTCCATTTTGCAGTGCATTTTAGGGAATTGGCTTCGTAATCTACATGCTCATCTTATTTACCCAGACATCTTTTATGTTTAGGCTTTGCCATCAACGTCATCAATGCCAGCCCTTGAGGCAGCTCCTATGACACCATCGTCAAGGGTAAACGACTAAATCTTTTATCTGGTCTCATGATGAATTTCAACTGTGCATTGCGTTTTTATTCTGTTCTTTTTGCTTATTTCTCTCTCTCTCGTGTTTTGATGTATGCAGACTTTATCTTTGCCTCCTGCTTCTCCCCGTGAATCCCAGTCTTCTTCAACTTCTAATGGCACACAACAGGTTTGTTCTATCTTAAACTAGACTTTGGATTAGAAACTGAAACTGATGTTGGTTTTAGCAAATACTGACGTTACGTTTGGACAGTCTCGTGGTCCCCTTCAGCACACTCAATCTATGTCTGGTTTGAAGGTAAATGTAATATTCTTCCTCCCTTCCTTTCAAACTTCGATATGGGTCAAACCCAACCTAAAACGATCTTATATAAATCTGGGTCTCAGGAGATAAATGACAGTGGAACACAATCCGGAGAAAGCACGGGAAACACGAGTTCGGGCCTGTTTAGTATGTTCTCAATACCAAGAATAGGGAGGACTCGTAGTGTGGTCAACACAGTACCTACTAACTCCATTGGACCCCAATAGTTGCTTGTCAATACCGAAGAGAGAGTTTTGATCATTCAAAAATGATGATCAGCAAAGCCAGAGATGGGTAAGTGCCAGTAGAGGATTTGAATAGATTATGCTGTGTGTATGCTCGGTCCCTTGCTTAGTGGAGAGAATGTCATAAATGGTGCATAATTTTTTGTAGGGATGCAGCTTATATTTAATTGGATTATATGTCACAGTTAATCAGTCTGTTGCTCTGCCCTTTCGTAACTCAGTTTATACTTTATACAGAAGTCGACGATGGTTTTGTCTGGCCGTCTCTTCTTTTCCTTTCTGTATTAAATAAAAAGCCTGGTCCATTTGGCAATTACATTGTTTCGACCAAATTTTTCGATAATAGTGAAAATGATAAGAGACTGTTTCATGTCATCATCTTTTGTTTACTTAGTGTGAAAAGTTTTGAAATGCTTGAGAACAAGCAAAGTAACTGGGTACTCTATTGACATATTTAAGATTGTTTCTAGCAAGAGATGAGAGACTATCATGGCTGATTTTGTATAATAAATGCCATCTCAAAACTGACAATCGAGATTCCAATATTAGAACACCATTAAAAACAAGTCCTGAGTTTGCAGAATATTGAATATCATATCTCAGCGAGATTTATAGTTCAAGCATATAACTGAATGAAACCACACTGTAAAAAGCCTTAACAAAGGCTGATATATGCAGACTTCAGAGATTGAAGATCTCTCTTTAGTAGAGTTTTGAATGTTCACATGTTTCCCAGCTCCAACAAGATACCTTCTTAATGGGACAATTTATCTTTCCCTTATTCAAAAGCTATAAAAGAAGCCTTGTTAAAGGACTTTCATTCTCCATCAATTTGCAGATATTGAATTATTTTGTTTGAGCAGAGAAAATGATTTCTCAGGACATCATCGTCCAAACCTTAATGAAGGCTTATCTTAGCAGAGATTGAAGATTTCTCTTGTTATACTTGCTATCCCAGCTCCAGCAAAATATCTTTTCATGGAACAAACAGCATTGTTCAAGAGCAGAGATTGAAGCAACATGTTGTCCCAGCTCAAGCAAAATATCTTTTGATCGGACATACATTATTGTACAAGCCTAAGGCTGTTCTAAGCAGAGACTGTTGTTTTCTCTATAGTAGCTCCAGCAATATATCTTTTAATCGGGCAATTTCGCCATCAAACAAGCCTTATTAAAGGACTTTTTATACTCCATCAGTTTGCAGAACATTGAATTGCATACCTCACTTAGACCACCAATCTGAGGTATGTCATTATTTTTCAACAAGCTTTTATATATTAAACTCTTCTCATCATAATAGCTTTTATATTCAAAAGCTCTTTCAAGTATCAACAGACCAAACTCAATCAAAGGAATCATCGTGACCCTCTTGTATTCTAAAACACAGCAACGAAAGTGTGATAAATAACCCATTTGAATATATGCTGCATCCCTACAAAACAACTATTTAACATTTATGGCATTGTTTCGATGCAAGCTAAAAAAGGTTAAAAATCTATTCAAATACTCTATTAGATACAACATGCCCCCTTCTTGTTTGTTAATCTTAATCCTACTAATTATTAAATAAACAGACTCTCTTCAGTTAGTACTTAGTAGGCACTACTGTGTTGACCGTAGTACGACTCCTCACTATTCTTGGTATTGAGAACCTACTCAGCATTCCCGAACTCATGCCTGATACACCGTTTCCTCCAGAACTTGTTCCATTTGACAATGTCTCGCGGCTGATAGAGCTTTCACTTATGTCCTAATTCATAGAAAATTGCTTTAGATTAGGTTTGACGCATATTGATGCTCAGAACTTGCGGGACAGTTAGGACTGAAGAGATAAAGAATTTTTACCTTCAAACCAGACATAGACTGAGTGTGCTGAAGTGGACTGTGTGACTGTCCAAATAAAACGTCAGAACTCTATACAGTGAAATTTAGTTTCTAAACAGAAAAAAAATATGCTTATAGAACAAACCTGTTTAGCCCCTTTAGGAGTTGATGGCGACTGGGATTCATCAGGAGAAACAGGTGGCAAAGACAGAGTCTGCTTATTACATCAAACACGAGAGAAAATCAACAATAGAACAGAGCAAGATCTGTCACGTGATGAACAGTTTAATGTGACTACGACACCAGACCAGATAAAAAAACTTAGTCATTTACCCTTGAAGATGGTGTTATAGGAGCTCCCTCAAGGGCAGGCAATGACGAAGTTGATGGCAAAGCCTAAACATAAAAAAAGTCTGTGTAAATAAGATGAAAATGTATGTGCAGCAATTTCCCTAAAATCCTCTGCACAAAGGAGAATGGTCATGCCTGATTAGACTCTTGCATTCTTTGGTTCTCCCGACATTGAGCATGCAGAGCCCCAACTCCTCTCAGCGTGATATCCTTTATGGATGGCCAAGAAATTCGAATTAGATCAAAACAATGCTAGATGAACACAAAAAAATTTCTCTAACTACAACTGTGACATGCTACCTGATTTCCCTCAATGCGATAGACTTTATTAGCCTGACAAACATGAAGATCACAATATTATCTCTCTCTTTCGGTTCTAGGGAGAACAAATGGTAGAATATATATGCGATTTCTCAATTTTCTCACCAGAGTTTCAACGGCATCGAAAACAGACTTAATGTCATCCTTTATAACTGTTGTAACATCCCGTAATTCAGTCACCTAAACATTTTGATACATTATAAAAAAACAATGAGAATCATCAGAAAGCCTTGACAATGCAGTGAAAAAGAAACGTTGTTTCAATTTAATCTAACATACCCCTCGTTCTGTTTCTTCAATAACCTCCATATTTGCATCCAAACGACAACCGATCCTGCCTACGTTTGAACTTAACTCCTGTCTTGTACCCTGTCATAAAATGCTAACAGAAACAAAATGAGACAATGTATTGATCTTTGCACTTGAATTATACTTATTGTACTAGATCATTTAGATGGATTTGTTCACGAAAGAAACCATCATAACTGATAAGAATAAGTTCAATGGTCAAATCAAGACAAATTAGTACGCAAGCAGTCAATAAGATTGCTCAAGAAAATAAGGGAAGTGAGAACTTGCCGAGAGCGATGAGTGAAAACCATCGATTTGTTTGTCAACCTTATTACATGCATCTGATAAACTACGCCTTGTCGCAAACATTAAGTCTGGAAGTTTCCAGCCCTGAGAATGTTGCAGAATAATTCAGTGTGCAGTAAGTTTTCAAAACAGAGAAAGAACCTACAAACAACTAAACCAGGTCAAACTAAATAGAAAGGAGAACCCAATGAAATGTTTTCCAAAATACAAAACCTTGACTAGTTAACATCACTTCAAATAAGCAACTAACCAATTCTAAGTAGCTCAGGTATGGTGAAGTATTATTACCTTCCACCACACATATCCGTAGCCTATCACCCCAACAATAATGATCAAACCATACTTTCTGCCACCTGAATTAGGATGTCAAAAAACAATGTCCAGATATAAGTGTGTGAACCCAATTCCAAGTTTCATATCAAACCAATTTCGTCATTTCTAGTGCAGAAGAGGAATACAAAAACTCCAGTATAAAAAGTTAAAAACTCCAGAGGACCTGATCCTGGTGTTGTAACAATGGTGATAGGTCTGTTTGAAGACAGCAACTGTATTTCATGCCTAATACTGTTAACCTACAACCAAAAACAAAAAAAAAGAGAGCTCAATCACAATAATGTAAGTCGTCAGTAAGTATATATATTATCCATCTCTATCCGAGAACTAATCCTAGGCAATAGACTAATGTCAAACTAACCTGGGCCGCAAGTACATCATCGCGGGGATTGCTAGCTGATTTGCTAGGTTCTTCCTGTTTCAGTTGCCTAAATACCATCTGTCAAAAGAAACAAAACCATTGTTAGCTGAGGAGACGCCAAGTTGAAAACATAGAAAAATTTGAATACCTTAACAGCACCCGAGACCAAACTCGAGACATCTAGTAAGCCCCCTTCTTTAGCAAATGCTGACCCAACAAGACCTAAAAGAACATTGGCAAAATAGATAAATAAACTCCACAATATTAGTAAAATGCAGTAACTTGGATGAACACTAAGCACGTAAACAAAATCAATCGATACGGCAAGTTCACAATCATTGTAGGTGCATTAACATAGAAACTAAACAAAAGCTTCTTCTCACTAATTCAGACAAAAGCTATACTCTGAATCCAATACGCAACAGATGAAACCACGCTGAAAGATCAAAAGCCTTAAATTTTGAGCTAGTCAAGGACACTGATGAATTCTACAGGAATCAAAGGGTTTAAGAAAGAAAAAAAAAAGGGTTTAAGAAAAACCCTAACTTTTCATCCTCTAATTGCAATTACCCATGAAAATAAATAAATAAAATCAGAGGAGAATTCGACCAGCGACCAAATTAGTCACTGGATATAAAAAGCACAGACCTGCACCGATGAGGATAGTGAGCTTCCCGAGCGGAAGAGCCATGGCTAGACAGTAGCTTATTCAGAGAAGAACTAAGATAGAAAACGAAGGCGCGTGAGAAGGTCTAAGAGAGCTGAGGGAACGAACCGGCGAAACAGAGGCGCGCTCTTAGGAAGAAGAAGAAGTGGGCAGAGAGAGAAAGCCGACGTGCGACTATATTGTTCTCTTGTTGTGTCGAGGACGAGGCAACAAACCAGAGCTACTCAAACCAAACCGAAATTTCCCGGGTTAAAATCTGATACTCGAACCGATCATGTTAATTGGTCCATTTAAAAATAAAAATCCTGCAATTAATAAATATCTCACTTGATATATATGGGGATGATTCAAATTAAATACCCAAGTTCCCCTAATTTTAGAGTGATCCATTCACCGAGGCACTTTAGAAAGAGCAACAAGACAGGTAATTGGGGACTCTAGCTACTAAGACTGAGACATTACAGTTTTGTAAGAACATAAAGAAATTTTAGAAAATAACGTGAAGACTAAATCTAATATATGATGTATTTTGGAGCTAATCGAGTACGTAACTCGAGTATTTTGTGGGTACATGGAGTATTGGATCGTCAAAATATGGTGTGAGTTTGTTTACATGTACAAAGGATTTGAGATTATATTGTGAATTACTTTTATATCTTTTGTTTCTTTATATAAAATAGATAAATCCACAACATTATATTTGTAAGAAATATTACATAGATTTTATTTCCTAGTTTAAGTATATGGTTCCTAATTATCATAACAATGTTATGAGACATGGCCGGTTTTGAAGACCCCTACATCATGACATGTCACATGAAAAACAGAGACGACCGCTTGTATTAAATAATTACAGCTTCAATAGTGTCAATAATAAAATTTTATAAGTAGTGTTTGAGGCCCATCCTTTATTTTGCGATTTGCATGTTCGTTTTCTCACTTACTATACCATTATATCATTGCGTCTCTAATTAAGAGTTGGTCACCTTTCTCTTTTCTAACAGCATATATATATATGCAAAATTTCTTGTCAAAAAGAATGATTGTACATTTTGTACTTTGATTATCTTGCCTCCCAACCTGCTTAAGGCCTGGTTTAGCATTCGATCAAACCATGCGTGAAATTGAAGAGCAACAATATTTGACACTAGCTAGCTTTGACACTCCTCCAATTCTATTTCGGTAGACTCTTATGTCTTATCTTGGATTAATTAGGCATCTAAAATATTGTGTAAATTGTTTCGTCGGCTCTCTTTTAAATTTGTTTCATTTTTTTTGATAAAGGTTAATTTCCAGTCTACTGGTAGTAATGTATCCGTTTTGAAATCAACTGATTAAGACCATTTAATGAGCAGCGCAAACTTATAAAAAGAGTCATCAAAGTTATTTACGTACTCTCACTATCTCGAGTCCCTACATAAATGACATTATTTTATGTTATATAGTCTTTTGTGCTTAAAAAGCTAATTATATCATCATTATATGTATCTGAAATCTGTTAGTGTGTATTTTAGTCATTCAGCAGTTCAAATTAGTTTGTAAATAACATTTACACTCTATAAGTGTAGATTACGGAAGGGTCCATTGTATATAAAACCATATAATTTTCTTGCAGGCTGAAAAGTAAAAACCTTTTAAATGCATAATGACTATGAGTCTACGACAACAGTAACTTACTATATATCTATTGTAGGGGAAAGTTAAAGGGTGAAAAAAAGAAGAAGAAGAAAAAAGATAGAGAGACTGGTCCAAAAACTCAAAACCCCACTCATCAATAAAACCCCAGACGTGACTTGTTTGACGATAACACCATATTTCTATTTTGGGAAACGAGGTCCCCTTCCCATTACGTCTTGACATGGACCCTGTCCGTCTATATATAGCAGATTAATCCAACGGTTCTTACTCCTTTCCTTGGACCCTTTCACGACATCGGCTCAAAGCCGTCCGATTCACATCTCACCCCCAATGCATATATATGGACCACATCACCAGTACTTCGCAACTTAGCTGTCGTGTAGGATTTCACGTGGCATTTATTTTCCTTCTAGTTTGTAGTGCAACACACATTCATATTGCAAGTTGAGATAATGGTCCCCCGGCTTCATCGATCATTCATCACCGTCGTCGGTCGATATCGTCTCTTTAGCTTATTATAGCTCCACATCGAGATTCTTCTTTCTTGTTTCTCCTACGTGTAATAGCATTTTTCTGATTTTGGGAGTTCTCTATACGACCGTTGGATCTCTCATTCGATGGATATGATTTATACATCTTTGCCTCCAAGTGGGACCTTTTTGTGTGCTCCAGTGCATATGATCCCAAAGCCAAAAGAGTATTTCCAAGTGCTTTGATTCTCTTTCTTTAAGTTCTTTTGTTCCGTTTTTATGATCCCCGACTTTGCGTATTAGCTCTAACTTCTTTTGGTCCGTTTTTACGATCCAAAATATTTCTTCTTATCACTAAAATTTTAGTATGCTTTTACTTTTTAGTTGTGACATTTCTCGAGTTGATTCGGTGTATCTAGCAATGGAGTTAGAGGACTATAATTAAGTAAAAGGATAATTATAATGTGTTCTGCACTGACTGCACATGAAAAGATTGCAAGAATTATACACTAGTGTATAAAAACTCCATTTCATAAACTTGAAGTCTCTGGCGAAAAAAAAAAAAAAAAACTTGATGTCTCTATATAGGATCAGTATTATATATGTGCATGTCACTGAAAAAATATTATTACGGTTAAGAGAATAATAAATCCTACAAACAAAATTTATCTCACTTTCTGTTTGTTTTCTTTTTTTTTCAATATATGTCATTATTGATATATGTTGCAACAAAAAAAAACTAAAATCTCTTTTGGATAAAAGTCTTGAAGAGACTTAAAGAATGTTTGTATTTTCTTGAAATGCTTGACAGTTGAAACGTTGAAAAACTAAATATGGTATCGATGTTGGTCACATACCTTGTAATTCACCACATATGTTATCAATGGGGGAAGAATTGAAAAAATTGGGGTATCAAGAAAAGAATGAAAGAGTACAGAAAAAGAGAGAAGATATATATATACTTAATTATACCATTATGATATATGTGTTTAACTTCCATTGGTGTATGACATCAATAAATAAACAGTTGAATGTACTTTTAGTTTCTCTTTTGGTTTAATACACACATCATCAGCTCTATCAATTGTCATCATCTTACATTGAACTATACGACCAGATCTGATGATAACAAGTGAATTCGTACTTCCCTTCCTTTTTTTTCTTCTCATACGGTCATACCCTTCCAACTAGATTTGATCGTAAGTTATATTACAACCATATACAGTATATATTTTTTACCTAATTGATAACTAAAGCAAATCAAAATATCGTAACATAGAGTCCACATGTAAAGACAAAGATAAAGAATAATTAGTGATGAAAACTTGCTTAAAATGCTTGGACGATCGAGAGAGATTGATCAATGTGAAAATAACAAAGAAAAAGAGAAGCTAAAAAAATGGGTATAAATATAACCAAACAGAATAATAAAGCTATGTTTAGTTTTTCTAATTGAATCACACCATAGTGTCCATCACCTACTTACCGGTCAAAATAAAGCAATTACGTCTGCAGCAGCAAATATAAAGCGCACACACACACACTAAAGAGTTTTGGTCAGACATGATCTCTAACATCGGACGAACCCTAAGATAACCAAAATAAACTATCACTTACGTTCATAACTCTGTTTATTTTATCCATTTATGTTTCTATTTCTACTTTCATATTTCTTTCTGTGTGTGACGGTCGTCTTCGGTCTCATCAAACTCTCATCTCATACCAAACTAGATATTTATCAACATGCATGCATGGTTTGTTTTATAAATTAGTCAAAATAATAACAAAACATTAAAATAGTTTCTTTTAAAAGAGTTCTATATATACAAAAAGATTGGAAATAGAAAAAACAAATCTAGCAGAGTAAGAATAGATATAAAATAAATCTAGCAGTAAAAATAAGAAACACATGAATGTATATCACAAAAGAGGGTGTCTCTTTTTTTTTACTTTGTATAATAACTTCACCAATCACAAAGGGGTAGTTCCGTAAGTTGGGAAAAATCGTACGAGGCTTCACCTAGTTAAGGTTAGGTCACATGATTCCCTGAACTCGTTTTTATAAGTAAAGAAAAAATTGATGAAAAAATAAAATCAGGTGGATTATATCAGACTCTACCATCCATATATCGACACGTGTCCAAACTCATTCATTGCCCTACTCTTTTCAGTTTAGGGTTGCCATCACTCATCTCCACCGTCCATTTTTTTATCAATCTCTCTCTCTCTCTTTTTCAACATCACACTATCATCATACGATTTATATTAAATATCTATGTCTCTCTCAACATATTAAAAACCCATCATCATATCTTTAATAATAATAATAACAGTAGTGGTTTTAAAATCTTTAGGGTTTATGCATGTATGAATGATTTCAAATTAAATCTTCAAATTATTCGGGAACAAAAAGAAAAAGCATCCAATGTCTATATAAACTATGGGATTTGAAAATGAGAAACCACTCTACCACTAGTCTCTTCTAAAGTGTGTAGGCGATCGAGTGTGGAATTTCTAATAACATTTGTCTCCATTACTAATTATGTATAAACACAAAAAAAATGTACCAAAATTTCTAGGTTTGAAAAAGAAGGAAGCGCATGATGAATATAGTAATTGACGATTTCTTTCAATTTGCAAGATTTGAATAAATCCTATGAGGGCTTCTTTGGTACACAATAATTGGAGGGTATATATAAATATATATATATATAGTTCTTTTTTCTTTTCTTTTTTTTTTAAATTGTGCAAAAAATATATAGTTCATGTGAGAGAGGAGTATTATAGAAAGAAAGAGAATATTTCAAGTCATGAAGCTGACATGTTAATGTACTTGTGTGAGAAGTGTTATGTTTGTGGAGATTTGTACAAATGTATATGTACACTTTAAAAAGTAATATAACATAGAAATAAATATAAAGAAGAAAAGAGAGAGAGAGAGAGAGAGAGAGAGAGAGAGAGAGAGAGAGAGAGAGA